>NC_022016.1:73723792-73750649 GCF_000317375.1 Microtus ochrogaster
GAGTCTCTGAGCTCACTTCCTCTTCCTCCCACCTACGTTCTAACCTATCAGGGCAAGCAGCTTCTTTATTTAATCAACCAATGACCTTCCTCCATCAATGCTTGACCTTTCTCTTGAGTAGATCTTCCTCTTTGGTTTAAAAAGCACAGTGAAGAACCTTAGTTCTCATTACTGGCCATTCCTCCCTTTTCTTGGGAGATCTTGTTTCCTAAACCAGGTGCTTTGTTAGAGCAATGATTGTCTCCATTGTCTCATACTTAATGGATAACTTGGTAGCCCACACAGCAGGTGCAGTGAGTGTTTAGTTTATGCAGGACATAGCCTTGATAGTATCTGCACCAGAAGGTTTTGTGAGTTCTGTAAAGTTAAAGATTAGGACTTGACTCTGCTTCTTATTCAGGACTTTAATTTCATGAATAAAAAATGTTTCTTTGTGATAGATAGCTACCTCCTCACTTTTACCCTCTTCTCAGCCTCAGAAATGGAACAGTTACGAATCAGCCCAGCTATCATGCTTGAAGATGAGATTACATGGCTGGATAACTTTGAACCTAATCGAACAGCAGAATGTGAGACCAGTGAAGCAGACAACATCTTATTGGCAGGACATTTGCGGCTCATTAAGACCCTGCTTTCACTCTGTGGGGCAGAAAAGGAAATGCTTGGTAATTATTGCTTCTTTTTATTGTGTGGAAGAGTGTACCTTAGTTCTCAGTTATTGCCAGTGTTGTGTGTAATTGGGACAATATGTTAATTGCTAAATGTTCCATGAAAAATTGACCTTTTAGGAGTAGGGAATTGTCTGCAATTTTAGTAACTAGCAAACCATAGGGTGTTTTTACCTGTGTCATTAAATCACGTAGAGAATTTTACATTGTTCAAAATAGTCATATCATATAACTTTTAATATCAAGTAAAAGTTTTAATTCAGACTAGGTTTATCTCTTTTGCTGTTACATAGTTTATAACATATCTTCATTCTTATAAGGATGATTCTTATCTGAGGAGGTAATCACTAGCCATTACCTCCTCAGTGTTGGAGAAAATGTTAAGATTTCCCCTGAAGTACAGTTATAATTTGAAAATATATATCCAGATGCTATAAATTATATTCAGAAAGCAAACTGGAATATAACTTCCATAGTTAATGCACTAACTTGACTCTCTACAATCTTCCTGGATATTGAGGATACATAGAAAAGAGTGATCTTAACCAGAAAGAAGGAGTATCATTTTGCCTGAAGGAGATAGGCTTAAAAGTTTCATTAGCCCTTGTGTGGAGGACTTCTGTTGTCCAGAGTAAGCCTTACTCACTCAGAACATTCTACTTGTGGTGTTCTTGGCACTTGTGTTTCTGGGGTGAGAGCATAGACTCCTAAAAGAAGGCACATTACCTGACTGCTTTTGACTTTGATCCTGGTCCCACCGCTCCACAGATCTGTGCCACACAGTAAGCTCTCAACAAGTTAGCTTTAACTTGAACCGGATGCATTGCTGTTGGGTGGCGTCAGGGGCCTGTGCTGCTCTGATAGGAAAATGCAATAGGATCTTTGAATTAAAATCTGTGTTCATCTTCAATGTGGTATTATGCTCTGTTCCAGGTTCATCACTCATTAAACCATTGTTAGATGACTTCCTTTTCCGAGCTTCTAGAATTATTTTAAATAGTCATTCTCCAGCCGGCAGTGCCGCCATCAGTCAACAGGACTTTCATCCAAAGTATGGAAAATGCACGTTGTGTTCAGTTTTGGTAAAATCTCTTAATTCACAACTGTAGTCAAAAGATTTTCTTAACTTGGAGTTTGTTTTCCATCGTGTGAGTTTGTTTGTCCTCTGTTTTCTACCACATTGCACACAAATGCACGCAAATGAGCTTTGTGTAACATGTGCTTGACACATAGTGAGCACAGAGAAAGTGCTGGTAAGCTCTCATCATCAAGGCGGGATAGTAAGTAACTATGGTCAGTAACAAGTTCCAAGTGAAACAGATGTGGTAGGAATTATGTATAGGGGTTGGGAGGATAGCTCGGTGGTAAAGCACACACTTAGCTATGTGGGAGGTCTTGAGTTCAAGCCCCAGCACCAAAGGGAGAATAAAGAACTACCTCTAACTAAACAGACTCCAAGTATAGGCTTCAGGATTTTTTAGAAGAAGGTTCTAGAGCCTTGTCATTTATTGGGTCATACTCTGTTCTCATATCTGCAATTGCTAGTAATTTATTACAGTTCTGATTTTGGAATCAAGGTTTTATATTAATCTTTGAGGATATAAATGTGAAATATCCATATATTTTGTGACCCTGCTCAAGCTATATTCAGATTTTAGTCCATAGAAAAGGCAGCAATAAGCTTTAACTTAACTTGTTACGAGCTGAACTTAATTTTCATAAGAATAGTGTTACCTGACTAACTCTGAAGAGACTCTTAATTTCAGAGATAGCTGGTACAGGCAAGGCATAATAAGCACTATAAGGAGTCACATGAAGTGTCATGTGTAAATACTTTTCTAGCTAGAGATTCCCTTGTTAGCAGAATAGACTGGAAGGCAAGGAGAGGAAATTGTTAGAGCTCTTGGATTATCCTTAGGACTGTGGCTTCCATCTTCATCCCTGTCTGGTCTTGTCTTGGAATATTTAACACTAGATTTCTGGGGCTCAAATTAAAGTTCCAGAAATTATTAGAATTTTGATTTTTCAGTAAACATAAAGATTTAATAAAAATTTTTATTGGTGAATCCTTCCCTTTTTTATTAAAAATAATAAAATCCTGTATAATGCCTGGAATAGAAAAGCAGACATTTTCCACCCTCCCCAGTGTACTAAGCTTGTTCATTCATTACAGTGACCTTTCCACCAAAACCTTGAGGCAAAAAACATATGAACCCTCTTTCTGAAAGTCAGTGCACGCTTGTCACAGTAACAACAGCTGCTCGCACATGTGCCTCCTGTCCATTTCTTGCCATCCTTTTCAATCCATACATCTAGATAAGGATTAAATGACAATGCCACCTCTGTGGCCCTTGTCCTTAATGTCAGGTACAGTGCTAACCCTAGAGCCCCAGAGTCCCATGCAGAGGTTGGATGTCCTCTTTTCTGTGTATCCATTTTAATCTGTTATCACTTGAATAATGCACCACTGGCTTTAATGATAGTTGAATTACTGCCCAGGCTGAGAGGCAGGCAGCAGAGGAAATCTGTTTTCCTGCATGTTGCTTTCACACATTGATTTGACAGGCTGTTTCTATCTCCATTTTCTGTAACGGAGTAGAAGACTGGTTAGTGTCATTAGAGAATTATTGACCATCTGGCATACTTGAAATGTTTGTAGACATCTATTCTTATTTTCATAGCTTCCTTTTTCTTAATTGAGAGAATTTTGTTGATTGTTATCAGGCTAAGAATTAATAGCTCTGAAATATCTTCCTGCCGCCTGTATTTAGGGCATGCATATATGTATTACTCAATTTCCAGCATAGGCCTAACTGAACTATTAAAGCGATTGTAGTGTTTACACTCTGAATTTGGAGGTTGATTTTGAAGATAGCTTGTGCTTTTGTTCTTAGGTGTAGTACAGTAAATAGCCGATTGGCAGCCTATGAAGTTCTTGTGATGTTAGCTGACAGCTCACCTTCAAATCTTCAGATTATTACAAAAGAACTACTGTCAATGCATCATCAGCCTGACCCTGCTCTCACCAAGGAATTTGATGTAAGTTTTTAGACCTAATGATATACTTAGTTGTTTGTATTCCTATAAGTGGAGGCTTGAGGTTGATAATAGTGTCTTCTGTCATTATTTGCTTGGTTTTGCTGAAGCAGAGGATCACTTGTACCCAGAACTGATAAACTAGTTAGCCAGCTTGCTTTGGGAACCCAAACTCCAGTCTTCACTTTACCTACAAAGCCATCAATCACCCCAGCCTGTATTTAACTTTTTAGAGTGGTCTCTTAAATATATAATTTATATTTACTTTTTTGGCAGAAATGTGTATGCCAGGGAGTATATATGGTGGCTAGGACAAGTTGCAGGAGTTGGTTCCCACCTTCCACTACTATATGAGACCTGGGTGTTAAACTCAGGTTTTCAGGCTTTACAGCAATTGTCTTTACCCAATGAGATACTTCTCTAGTTCCTAAATATATAAATTTAAGACTGAATTTGCATTATCCTAACCACATCCAAGTCTACCTTTTTTTTTTTTGGCATGGCATGTTTACATACTAAAATCAACTTTAACCATGCTTCATCATTATTATGAAATAGCCTTTCAGTTAGGGGTGAGCTATTTTCAAACTGACCAATAGTTAACCTCAATTAAAAAGTAGCCTTCTAACCATTTTTGTTAATTTATTTTATATTTTTGTGTTTTGAGTAAGTGTATGTTAGCACAGTGCCAGGCACTTGAATTATAAAGCCAGATAAATTGAATAAGATTCATAGAGTTTAGCATATGTTAAGAAAGGTTTTAGACTTTTGAATTTGAAAAATGAGCATACTACTCAGCTGTCAGGCAGTGGAATGGACAGACCCATCAACAGATTGTCTCAGCACTGTGAGGTATGGTGTGAGTTGGAGGTGTGTCCTGCGTGCTATACTAACACAGAGTAGCACTTGATTGTGTATCTTAAAATGCTTCTAGAGAAGTTGAAACTTAAAATAGATTCTTAAAGACAAGGAATGATCATTGAAGCAAAAAAGGCATTCATTACACTCCAACAATGAGAAGGCTGAGGGAAAGCTGTGGAGCCTCTTGCTGTATATTAGGATGTGCGGAAAGGAAATAAGATGCAGGGTCGCTGGACGCCTGGCTAGGGATAAGAAGACACTGTCAAATCTGTGTTTGCTTTCTCCTCTTACATAAGGGAAATTCAGACTCCCTCTTAGGAAGTGTCTCTGAATACACAAGTTCAAACCGTAGGGATAGTTGTTCTGGTGAGAGGAGATAACACTTGTGAAGAAGTAGAAATTTATGTGAGCATTGAATTGGGGGAAAAAAGCTCACTTCTCTTGCTTTAGTTTGCAATGTTTATTTTATGATGTGCTTTAGCCATGTATGTGTTTGCTTCAAGTCAGGGATGATACCAACGTAAGGAATAAAGCAGTCTTAGATAAATACTTTTTAAGCACTTAAAATGTTTTTTTTGTGACTTAAAATAATCTGTGCTTTGTCCTACAAATGTAAGTACGTGTTAGCTCCTAGAAAGTACCTGCTATCTGTTACTTCTGATGTTAATGAAAAGCATGTGAGACCCAGTGATGCCTTGCGATCCGAAAGACATACATGTTTTTGTCAGCTGTTTGCTTATTACATGGATGCAGACACTGCGTGTGGTGATACGGCACTCTCATTTCCACGTGTAATCACACTACCCTTTGCACATGGAGAGGTGCTGTGTTGAACATTAGTCCAGGTGCTGCATCTGGATTGTTTCTACCCAGAAAAGCACTGTGTTAGGATCTGCATTATTTGATAACATTTGTAAGTAAAATGATGGGGTGTTTTTCTGTCATTTTAATTGTATGCTTACTAGAAAAAATTTAATAGAAGAACATAAAAAAGAATACAAGCCTTTCTTGATTGCAGAGTTCCTCATGATAAATACTTTCTAGAACATTGTTCCTTTATTCAGAAAACTATGTCACTTGCTGTAGGCATCTAATGTACCTGCTTCATTAATGCCATAAAGCTTACACAACTAGATTGTAAGCTCTTGGAGATCAGGGACCATGAACATAACATTTCTGTTCTCTCTTACTTCCTGGCACAGTGCCTGGCACATGGTAGGTCCTTAATAAACACTCATTGATGATAAGTGAATGAATGCAGGTCTACATAGATGAGCTAACACGGGCTTTGTGCCACATATTTTATGAACAGAAAAGAAACATTAAGACCATTACATTTTGTCTTCTCACCAGCGCCTAACACAGGTACTTGAGGAACATAGGTTCTGTTGGTTTCGTTTCATACCCTGCTAGATGGATAAATTTGAGTCTACTCCTTTTCTTCTCCATCATTCTAAATGACTGTTTGGAAGTGTGCTAAAGTACTCATTCTCCTCCCCACTGTGTGTTCCTTTCTTTCCCAGTACCTTCCCCCAGTGGACAGCAGATCCAGTTCAGGGTTTGTGGGGCTCAGGAATGGTGGTGCGACTTGTTACATGAATGCAGTCTTCCAGCAGCTGTACATGCAGCCCGGACTTCCTGAGGTGATTTCCTGTCCTGTTTGCCAGGAGAGAGGATGGATGGATTGTCTGCAAATTGTTCCATGCTTAATTATTGTTTCTTGGGTTTGTAGCTGTGGTTAAAAATTCTTTATTAGCTTCTGGAATTGGTAAAGATGTTACAGTCACACATTTTTGTAAATCTGTTATTTTAATTGTTTATTTGACCAATATAATTTTTTACATACAAAATTCTCAACCATTCTATGAAGTTGTACTTAATATTTTAGAATTTTAGACTATTTTCAGTGCTTTTTTATTAGTATAGTCTCAACTTGTGGGGTAACATGCAGTATTTTAAGAATATTCCATAATTATCATGTAGCATTTGTGTCTAAAGATCCTCATCAGCTCCAGTTTTTCATAATAAAATAGAACTTAAAGAGGAACTTTACCCTTGATCACACCAACTAGGAAATGATGAAACTAAACATCTACAGGGCTGTCTCCATATCAGACACTCCTTAGCATACTTAAACAGCAGAGTGGGTACTCATGTGTGCATGTTTTGGATTCATGTGAAGCACTTAAGCTTCTCATTTAATCATGCTTCTCTTTGTAGTCTCTTCTCTCAGTGGATGATGATACAGACAATCCAGATGACAGTGTATTTTACCAAGTACAGTCTCTCTTTGGACATTTGATGGAAAGCAAGCTGCAGTATTATGTGCCTGAGAACTTCTGGAAGGTATAGCTGTAGATTGGATGTTAGATAATATTTAGACTTTGGCTCTAAATATCTTTTTCTTCTCTAGTGATAATAGTTTTTTGTCAAAGATTTGAGTGTTCAACACATTGGTACTTTCAAATGATTAGAACATTAAGAATCAGTCATTCCTAATTCCTGAGGGTCTGCTTATTTGTTTTGACTGTTTCCTATGATTCTTATTTTAGTTCTTTAAAGCATTGTATAAGGGGGTAACGAGGGGGCTCCGCGGTTATACTGTACTGCTTTTGCAGAAACTCAGGTTTGGTTCCCAGAACCCACACCAGGCAGCTCACAACCACCTACATCTCTAGCAGCAGGGGGATCTGATACCTCTGAGCTCTACTCACATGCATGCGTTCACACATATGCATTGATACAGACATATAATTTAAAATAATAATGAAAATAAGATAGTGATTCAGGTCATCTCTCTGAACCTGTGCCTGTATCACTAGTGCCTCCAAATAAAGGATGCTGCTGCACTCTGCCTCCCAGAGCAATGGTCACGTCTAAGAGAGACACTTGCTATTGTGTAGTCTAAGAACGCACTGAACCCACTTCTGGTTTCAGAAACTTGCTGTGATATGAAGAACCAAGAAAATGCACAGGTGGCAGAATACAAGCCTGTCTATACCAATAAAAACATCCTCATCCTAATAGCAAACTCGTTTTTCAAAAGCACTTATGTGATTCTGTGTGTTATGTTGAGCATGCTGCTTTCCATTTAAGGACCTATTTAATTCTTGCCGTACAGATCTTCAAGATGTGGAACAAGGAGCTCTATGTGAGAGAGCAGCAGGATGCATATGAGTTCTTCACTAGTCTCATTGATCAGATGGATGAGTATCTCAAGGTAATGAAGATCTCCATTGCCCTCTGTTTCCTTCAGCTATTTATAATATAGGAACGGTGCCTTAAGGTTCACAGTGACTGAAACTCACACACCAGAAAGTCGTCATCTTGAGCATCACAGCTGCTATTCATTCTTTCAGCATTTAAAGTGAATGCATACATGTTATTGGAGTAGTATTCTATATTCATATAAGCTGATAAAACAATGTAGTTCTTAATCTATACTACAGAATAAATGCCCTTTCATGCATGTGTATTTTTTGCAATGTCTCTAGAGGTAGTCTGGCTGCAGAGTGCCCAGTGAAGTGATGGTCCCCTGGAGGCAGTTCTGGGGACTGGGAGACTTCTCTGGCAAAAGGACTAGATAGGATATTATTTATGGTGATGCTTACATTAAAAGCTTTCTGTCTTTCCCAATAAAACATGTGACAGACTTGCCCAGAGGTGCCACTGTACATCTTATCAATAAGCACAATTATTATATTAAAATAACTTAGAGCTATATAGTATCAGTTTTTGAGGGAAAAAAAAAACAAAGATTGCCAGAGTTGCTGCTACCTTGCAATTTACAGCACAGAAAGAAGCATCAGAATCATAATGGAGGACTTCTCATGATCAGCTCTCATGGACCCATCTTTCTTTCTCCTCTTAGTGGTGGTTACTAGCGTCTTTTGTTTTCTAGCTGAAATTACCATTGTTACTCATTCTATTGTGATGTAAAATTTTTAAGTAAAATATTAATGTGAACCAACCTGTACATTCAGTTAAAATTTGAATTTTTTTTCCAACAGAAAATGGGACGAGAACAGATATTTAAGAATACTTTCCAGGGCATCTATTCTGATCAGAAGATCTGTAAAGATTGTCCTCACAGGTTAGTGAAGATGTCACTGCTATGTTAAACAATGGCTGTTAGGGATAGGGCTGTAGTTCAGTGGTACAGCTTTGTCTAGTAGCTATAAAACTCTGGTTTTGATGTTAGCACCGTGGGGGAAAGTATCTTTAAATGATGTTTTAGGAAGTTATTAAATGTTAATTTGTTGACTGACTTGTAGATTTATTTCTTAGGGAATCTATAAATGTTCAATGAACTACATTCCTTCAGTTTCCATAATTGCTATGTAGCCTTAAAGTATTGGTTGAAAATCATGTTTTGGTTAGTGTGTTTTTAAAATGTGGAGGTCCATCTAATTCTCGTGTCTGTTGGGGAGTGTGTTAGAGTTCAGGCATTGTGACAACTGCAGTGCTTCTTCATTCATGGGTGTCTGTCTTTTCCCAATCAGATACGAGCGTGAGGAAGCTTTCATGGCTCTCAATCTAGGAGTTACTTCTTGCCAAAGCTTGGAAATATCTTTGGACCAGTTTGTTAGAGGTGAAGTTTTAGAAGGAAGTAATGCATACTACTGTGAAAAGTGTAAAGAAAAGGTATTGCATCTGCCCTTTACAGGAGACAGTATTAGTGTTGCTTGTTACTGCATACAGCTCATTATTAAGCCCTGGTTGCTGCTTCCAGTAGATTGTGCTATTATTTGTTTTACTTGGGTACCAAGAGCTTTTACATTCATTACATTGATTTTCTCCAGGGAGTTAATTGGTTTTTGCTTTTTCTTAGAGAATAACAGTGAAAAGAACGTGCATTAAGTCTTTACCTAGTGTGCTG
Source organism: Microtus ochrogaster (assembly GCF_000317375.1). Lineage (NCBI taxonomy): Eukaryota > Metazoa > Chordata > Mammalia > Rodentia > Cricetidae > Microtus > Microtus ochrogaster. The sequence continues at coordinate 73,733,237 of NC_022016.1, forward strand.
GTGATTCACCTGATGAGATTTGGCTTTGACTGGGAGAGTGGACGATCCATTAAATACGATGAACAAATACGGGTAACTTCTTTCCCCCAGAAATTTCTCTCAACCATGACCCTCCTTTCCCTCTTTTTTTTCCTTTTTCTTCCCCTACATCCTGTCTGTCCCTGAAAAGCAGCATGAGGAATCTGCAGCCCTTGTTTGAAAAGCTGCTACTCATAGGACAGGCAGATGTAAAAATGGTGCCTTCATTTCTGAAGGCATCCCAGCCATGGCTGTGAAATGAAGTGCTTCTATGACCCAGGCCTGTGAGTGGGGCAGGAGTCAGCCCTTGTTTGGGAAGCACAACTTGACTTTCCTAGGTACTGCTGTGTATATTCCCACTTAACATCAAAGTATTCTTTTTTTTTTTTTTTGCTCTTTTCTATCTTTTTTTTTAATTGAGAAAAGAAAAAAAAAAAACAAGTTTCCGCCTCCTCCCAGCCTCCCATTTCCCTCCCCCTCCCCGCACTCCTCTCCCCCTCCCTCTCCAGTCCAAAGAGCAGTCAGGGTTCCCTGCCCTGTGGGAAGTCCTAGGTCCTCCCCCCTCCATCCATGTCTAGGAAGGTGAACATCCAAACTGGCTAGGCTCCCACAAAGCCAGAACATGAAGTAGGATCAAAACCCCGTGCCATTGTCCTTGGCTTCTCATCATCCTTCATTGTTCACCATGTTCAGAGAGTCCGGTTTTATCCCATGCTTTTCAGTCACAGTCCAGCTGTCCTTGGTGAGTTCCCAATAGATCAGCTCCACTGTCTCAGTGGGTGGGTGCACCCCTCGTGGTCCCGACTTCTTTGCTCATGTTCTCCCTCCTTCTGCTCCTCATTGGGACCTTGGGAGCTCAGTCTGGTGCTCCAGTGTGGGTCTCTGTCTCTATCTCCATCCATCACCAGATGAAGATTCTATGGTGATATGTAAGATATTTGGCTATGGGAAGTAGACGAAATTGCCGGGGAGAAAATTGGGATATGGGGATGGGGTGGGATGGGGGTAAGGGGAGATGGGGAGAGAAAAGGGAGAAGGGGAGGATGAGGGGAACTTGGGGGAAAAGGATGATTGAGATAAAGGAAGGTTGGATAGGGGAGCACGGAAGCACAATTCTTAGTTAAGGGAGCCACCTTAGGGTTGGCGAGAGACTTGAACCTAGAGTGGCTCCCAGGAGCCCAAGGCGATGTCCCCAGTTAGTTTCTTGGGCAGCTGAGGATAGGGAACCTGAAATGACCCTATCCTATAGCAAAGTATTCTTTTTACTTTTACATAGTTTCCATGGATGCTAAATATGGAGCCTTACACAGTCTCCGGAATGGCTCGCCAGGATTCATCTTCTGAAGTTGGTGAAAATGGAAGAAATATGGATCAAGGAGGTGGAGGATCCCCACGGAAAAAAGTTGCCCTCACAGAAAACTACGAGCTTGTTGGTGTCATTGTACACAGTGGGCAGGCACACGCAGGCCATTACTACTCCTTCATCAAGGACAGGCGGTAAGGTCTCTTCCAGAAACACTCACATATGCTCTGCTTTCTCTGCTGAACTCTAGCATCCATGCCACTAGGGAGAAACTTTTGGGGAGGAGTAGTGGGTTAGGAAGGGTATTATAGCCTAGGCTGACCTCAAATTCTCAATTCTGCTTCTGTTTCCGAAGAGCTGGGATTATAGAAATGTAACATAATGCCCAGCTATAAAGAAATTCACATTATCCTTTGTTCTGCATTTCAGATTTTTTAAACTTAGGATAACTATTTTTACTCCTTTGATTTAAGAAGTTTTGGAGACTAGAATCACTACACCTATGTTGCTAAATTTTTCCTGAATGTTTTTACATAACCATCATCAGATTTATCTGTGCATAATACATATTAATAAAAGCAAGGGATGAAGATAATTGTTTTTAAATCTTATGTTTATCTGATCTCTGGTCCTAGGGGGTATGGAAAAGGAAAGTGGTATAAATTTAATGACACTGTTATAGAAGAGTTTGACCTAAATGATGAGACCCTGGAGTATGAATGTTTTGGAGGAGAATATAGACCAAAAGTTTATGATCAAAGTAAGTACTTATAAGTAGATAGTTTCCATTCATTTTATTTTTTAATATATAGTGCTCTACCAAATTAGAAGCTATATTCTTTATATAAAAATATATCTGTTTTTGTTTATATTCTCCCAGCTATAGAACTACAACTATTATTTTCCTTTTATTTTTTTAATATTTTTTTCCTAAATAGAATTGTATTACATTTCCTCCTCCCTTTCCTCCCTCGATCCCTCCCATGCCCCCCTACACTCAAGTTGCCTCTTTTTCTTTATAATTGTGATATATGTGTATATATGTATATGTTTGAGTGCACATATATGTCAGTACAACCGACTGCGTCTGTTTTTGTTGGTGTTGTGTATATGGTTTCAAGACTGACCACTTTGCATTGGACAACTCTTTTGATAGCCAAATGTGATATACTGAAGCTGCTTAGGGGAAAAAAGTCTAAAATAATGGGAATTAACATATAGCAAGAGGATGAAATAACATTAGGGAGAACTAATGGGTAAAGTATTTTAACATTAAAAATAGTTTCAGAACTAATTGGACACTAAAATTATGTGATCCATTTGACTTACACAGAGGTATAATCACTTGCAGAAGACAGTTCTAGCACCCATGCTTACCAAACTGTTATTTTTTATGCAGTGTTGTAAAGATGTCTGCCCTCCGCCTCCCTCCTCAAGGGGAAGTACCTTAACTTGCATTCTAGGCGACACTCTAAAAGACCCATGTTTTGCTTACGATTTGTTCTCTGCAAATTTAGTAAATAGATTGAGTTTGTAGTCCCTTTTTTATAGATAATCATGCGAAGAAACATCTTTTTTACCGAGGCTTCCCTCTTAATGTCTTGCAAAATAGCTAACCCATACACTGATGTACGTCGAAGATACTGGAATGCCTATATGCTCTTCTACCAAAGGATGTCTGATCAGAACTCCCCTGTATTGCCAAAGAAGAGTCGAGTCAGTGTTGTAAGACAGGAAGCTGAGGATCTCTCTCTGTAAGTTCTCTGCCATGTAACTTGCTATGTTGTTTTAGTAGGTATTGGTAGAATCTTTATAATATAATGCTCAGTTTTCAAAAATAATTAACTAAGCTTAAGAAAAATTCTAAAATGTGATTAAGTCCTTCTTTTTCCAGGACTTTACTGCCTTGGCAAGAAGTTACTTTGTATATAGAAACATGTATATAAATTATTTATGATAGAGTTTAAATTTTTTTATTTTCAATCTAGAATTGAGGTATATATACAATACTAAATGTATTTTTGTCCAAATCATAATACTCTAACCAGAAATATGTTTTTTAATGGTCTTATTTTTAGTGAATTTGCCTTTACGTATTGGATTGGAAAAGTATGCAGTTTATGTTTAAGTACAGTACCCAGTATATAAATGTGGCTAGTTTTTAAAACTGCTGAAACAAAAGCCCCTTTGTGTTCAATAGTTCTTTGACTCTGTCTCTCAGGTCAGCTCCTTCTTCACCTGAGATTTCACCTCAGTCCTCTCCTCGGCCCCACAGGCCTAATAATGACAGGCTTTCTATTCTAACCAAGCTGGTAAAAAAGGGTGAGAAGAAAGGACTGTTCGTGGAGAAAATGCCTGCTCGGATATACCAGGTAAGAACCATAGAAACAGGGAGAAAGAGAGTTGTCTCAGCTGTTAAGAGCACTTAACTGCTCTTGCAGGGGACCTGGGTTTAGTTCCTAGCACCTACTTGGTGGCTCACAGCTAGTAACTCCAGTTCCAGGGATTCAATACCCTCTTCTGACCTCCCAGAACCAGGCACACAGAGTGCACATACATAAATGGAGGTAAAATACAGATACACAAAATGAAAATAAATAAACATTTGAATGGAGAGCAGGTAAATAATTCTCTAAGGGAGAAAATCAAGATGAGTGTCAGAGTCCATATTGTAAGTCTAACGTACTTCTGCCTGCCTTCTCTGTTATTGTCCTCATGTGCCACTTCATCACCCTCACTTGTCCTTGTGTTTTCTACGACAGATATTGAGGCTGTAAGATAGTGCCACAGTGTGAGAACACAAAAGTGAACATACACTCAAGATTGCCAGCATCATCCTCGAGTAGAGAAACACATTGTTGAAATAATTTATCGGAGAGAACAAGTTAAAACTCAGACCCTTCAGTTAAGACTAAACTGACAGTAATCGCCATCATTTACTGAATACTTGCTCTGTCCTACAGACCATAAGCAAGTGTTAATTTGGTTTGGGTTTTTTTTTTTTTTTTTTTTTGGTTTTTCGAGACAGGGTTTCTCTGTGGCTTTGGAGCCTGTCCTGGAACTAGCTCTGTAGACCAGGCTGGTCTCGAACTCACAGAGATCCGCCTGCCTCTGCCTCCCGAGTGCTGGGATTAAAGGCGTGCGCCACCATCGCCCGGCATTTGGTTTGGTTTTTGAGACTGGTTTTCAGCTATATAGACCTGACTGACCTAAAATTTACTGTGTAAATCAAGCCAGCCTCAGACTCAACAGAGATCCACCCACCTTTGCCTCCCAAGGGCTAAGATTAAAGGCATGCAACCATTACACCTGGCTAAACAGGTTTTTACAAAGTAATTAAACTTCCTAAACCTCTTGTAGAATAGGGGATCTTACTCCTATTTTTATATAAACAGGACTGATTTAAAAAGGAAATGGCCTGGGATCTCACAAGGCAAGGGTTTGAAATCAAGACCATTGCCAGGTCCAGACCTTACACACTAGACAGCCCAAGCTAGATAGGAAAGTGTGCAGTCTCCTTGGGAAGGAAGAGCTGTGCAGGGAAGGGCAGGAATTAATGGAAATGCTGTGTGTAGGGTGTTGTGTTTGGCCCTTCACACAGCTTGCTGAGTTCGCCAAGGGATAAGCAAGTAAGTAGGTGGTAACGTACCTTTCTACAGTGTCTTAATTTAAAGGGAGATTTCTCTCACTCGTTTTTCAAAATTCAAAGCTTGAAAAAAGGTTATTATAAATTATAATTTTTTTACAAACTCTTAATACCTAAACATTTTGGTAGAAATAACCCTCCACATTATTTTAACTGTTTGTTAAAAGTCACTGATTTTGTTTTGTAGATGGTGAGAGATGAAAACCTCAAGTTTATGAAGAATAGAGACGTGTACAGTAGTGACTATTTCAGTTTTGTTTTGTCTTTAGCGTCACTGAATGCTGTAAGTATCTAATTGTAACTGAAGAACTGAAAAAAGTGATGCCCTTGTTTCAGGTGTTAGCATTCAGCTAGATGCCAAAGCCCATTTCTTATATGAGTTACACTAACATACAGGCAGCTTTGGGGCTGTTGAGTATGGGTTATGAGTGCTGTGGTTACACACGCCGAATGTTAAGATTCGAGGGACTATGAGGTTGAGTGGCTGTGGGTCTTATCATTTGTTCCTGTGCTCTATGGATTAACCTTTTCTAATCTCTGGTCATATACTGTCAGACTCAAAAATGGCATTCCAGTACTTTCTTGTCGAGAGTACAGTTATAATTTGCCAAAAAAGGGAAAAGACTCTATTTTAAAAGGGCTTCATGTAAAAATGAAGATATCTTAACTTTTAGAAATGCTTATTAGTGTTTATTATTACTAGCTGGCAAGACTTTGTTTGTTTGAGACAAGATTTCACTTAGCCCAGGCTGTCTCCAAGGATTTGCCATGTAGTTGAGAATGACTTTGAACATCCTACCTTTCTGCCTTCACTTCCTAAGTGCCAAGATTAGGTTTTTCATATTAATCTTATCTGTGTCATTATTACATTCTATATAAATATGTAATGATCTGTTAGACTTGTGAAAAATATCCTCCTTTCCCTCCTCTCAGACTAAACTAAAGCACCCATATTATCCTTGTATGGCGAAGGTGAGCTTGCAGCTTGCCATTCAGTTCCTTTTCCAAACTTATCTACGAACAAAGAAAAAACTCAGGTAAGAGTGATATGTTTTACTAGTCTGTTACAGAAAATACCGGTTAATTCAATGAAAAATAAATTTTTAAATTCAGCTTTTCAAAATACTGCAGTATTACCTGATGTGTCCAGTTTACAAGACACAGCCTCTATCTTTAAGAAAGGTTTAATGAGAAGGACTGATAAAGAAATTGCTGTGCTACAAGACATAAATTCCATATCTTTGAAAACTGGGCAGAATCATACCTATTGGTGCCTTCAGAGTATTTTGAAAGGAAGAAATCTAGACGGCATCATCCTAGGCAGAAGGGAAGAATCTAGAGCAGCAAGCAGAATTTGCTTAAGGCACCCACGAGTGACTGGTTAATTGTATTTTTCTAGTTGTATACTTACTTGTAAGTGGCTCATTAAGACCAGTCACTAAGTGCCACACTAGGAAATCTAGGCTGTGGCCAGTAACAGTTGATGGAGGAGTTTGCACCAGGACGTGTTCGAGCTCCAGATATCAGTTTGCATCTTATTTATCACTGACTTTTATCTCCAGCACCTGATGAGGTGCCTGGATCATTATAGATTCTGGGTTAGTAATTGTTGGTCCTTGAATATGACTGAAAGAGACAGAGCTGAGGGGTGGTTTGTAGAAAAATATCTGGAGAAAGAGGATACTTGGGTTGCAACTGGTTAAAGTTGGAAGTCCATGAAGCTCTCACTAGCAAAGTGAGTACACTTCTCAAGTCTGGGTTTGAGGAAAGATATTTCAGCCAGACTCTTGAAGAAAAATAATTACGGATGGCAGCCTCATTATGTGTAGCAACCAGAAGAACACTGAGTGATAGCAATATTATATGATGCTAAAAAGGAGAACATGTTTCTGTCCTTTAAGGTCTGCATGGGGTTAAGTAGAGAAATTCGATTGCTACTTTCATTTGTGAAATTTACTCATGGTATCTTCATGTACTGTTTCCATTTTGTCTGTATTTACTGTTTGGAGGGCACTGGGGTCTCAGGAGTGTATGAGATTGTGGGTAGTACAGTCAGGCCACCTTTTCTCTGGCCAAATCTTGAACTATTATTATACTTCAAACATATTGATTTTAGGAATATGATATAAAACATAAGCTATTTTAAAGGTGAACCTTTGGTAACACAGGCTTAGTTATGCCAGACAAAATGTCTTTATCAGTTGAAGATAAAGATATAAAAGATAAAAGTAAAATCATAGATATAGGCACCTGTACATGTTTTTGCCTGGTGGGAGGAGGCGGGGGGGGAGATTATACTGTGAATAACCTAAACATGGAAATACTGAGTAATGTGAGTTGGTCGTCACTGAATATTTAATCTACCCTTCATTCCTGTCCACACTGGAGCAAGTAGTATACAGGTAGATGTGTCACACTGTGGAAGGTCGCTTTGAGGCTGACATTGCTCTTTCTCTTCTAAAGGGTTGACACTGAAGAATGGATTGCTACTATTGAAGCATTGCTTTCAAAGAGTTTGGATGCTTGTCAGTGGCTTGTTGAGTATTTTATTAGCTCTGAAGGACGAGAATTGGTAAAGTAAGTTTCAGGATCTCTAAATTAAAAGGAATTTATGTCCTTTCCTATCATTTAGAAGTAATGGTTCTTATAAATCCTTTACATTTCAGCTTGAAATTGTTTATCAGACTAGAGTCCATTTTAAGCTTTTCGCTAAAGCAGGAAATTAAGCCTCTCCAAAATCATCTGTTGGACTAGATCCTGGCAAGGCTTCAGTGACTGCTGGGAGAGTGTGAGGTGATGGTTGACAGGTGGTCACAGCATGCAGCCCCTTAGTGCTTGCTCTGGCTCAGGAGGAGCGTGCAAGTCCCTTTCCTCAGGTACTCAGTCTGAGGCTGCTAGTACAGCCCTATTACTATACGGTCTATCTATTCTCCGATTCTGGCCCCAAAAGAGTTAGCTCTGATAGTGCATTACCTATGAACCTATGAGTAGAATAAGCTGCCTTTTTGGATAACAGTTCAAGAGTCCGCAATCACTTTATTGTTTACTTCTTACTCTCAGTTGAACTTATTGAGTCAACTTCCCTTATCCTTGGCGACTTTATCATTATATGAGGAGCCCAGCACGACCCCTTCAGTGTTAACAAGAACTTGTCCTGTTTCCTTGGCCCCGGTAGGCTCTTCTTTCCCTCTGATTTGGCTCTAAACTTCTTATGTGAGCCCATCCTAGCCTGTGGGTGTCACTAAGAAAGTGATTATAATGGTCACTCATCACACATGCCACATACCTACCATAGTCTTTTTCCATCTCCAGGTTATAAAACGCCCCTGCCTCTCAAAATGAATCTGTATTTGCAAGCCCCTCTAAAGAACTTGGCCTTTCAGTTAACTCCTGCCTTTACCTTGTCGACCTCTTCTGTCAGCATACAAATGTGTTCTGGTATTTCTGTGTTAAAACAGACGCACAGCAGGAAAGTGAGAAACACAGGTCCCTTCCTACTAAGGGAGCACAGTCTGGTGATAAGTTAGAAATTTGATTGAATATTTATTTTGGTTTTCAATGTTACTGGGATAAAACCGAGGGCCTACACGTGGAGGTGCTGAGTGAGCTACCAACCCTGACCAGAGCTCTTAATCTCAGACATGTTTCCTTCACCTCTGTCTCTGTCTAGATACCAATTGCCTACTTGATATCTCCATTTCTCCCCGCCCAGCCCATAAAGACTGTTGATTTTGGAGCAGCTGTATCACATTACTTCCATCCTGAAAGCTCTTTAGTAGGTTCCCCTCCACTATAATAAAATCCAAAAGCTTTGCTTGGTCTTCACTTTATACTCAGGCTTGTAGTGTTCACTTCCTCCTTGATGTCAGTCACCTCTTAAGGCCAGCTTAAATTAACAAGTTCAATGAACATGCTGAGTTTTGTTTTGTTTTGTTGTTGTTTGTTTTTTGGTTTGTTTTTTGTTTTTTAACCTACTTTAAGCCTCTTATGCCTGATACTCTTGTCTGAAACATTGTTCCCTCTGCTCTTGGCATAGTAATTGTCTTTTGCTCTTTCAAATGTCAGCTTAGATTGCACATACTCAAAGACTGGTACAGACCTGTCCTGTTGCTCTATGTACTCCTTAGGGATTTGTGTGTGTTCTACTGAGCTTCAGCTTCTTCAGGACAGAATCAAGTCTGTTTGTTCCACACTGGACACAGAGTGCCTGCCATATAACACATGCTGAAATATTGTTCACACATCACACAATGCATTTGGTCATGAAGAGAGAACTAATAAACATTTCTTGGAAGAGTTATTACGTACCTGCCTCTTTAAAGTGTACAGTAAAGATAACTTTACCCGATTTTATAATTGAGTTTGAAAATATTTTCCCAATCGGTCTCCCAAGCACTGTGTCAAAGAATGATTATATGTTTGAAAGGTGCATAGAAAATATTTAATTCAGCACCTTATTTATACAAAGGCAGACTTGATTTGAGTGTCTCCTGAGAAATTGTCTTCCTTTGGTAGTAGTTCTTAGTATTCCTAATGCCAAGCATCCCAGTTGATTACCTGATCTTTTCTATGAGGTCTGATTACTTTCAGTTGCCGTGAGTTGTAAGCCGTTAATAACAGGTGCTGCACGGATGGCTCAACAGTTAGAGGACTGGCTGCTCTTGGCGAGAACCTAGTTCATTTCCCAGCACCCACACGGCAGCTCACAGTCATCTTTAACTGCAGTTCCAGGGATTCATTGCCCTCCTGGCTTCCTAAGGCACCAGACATGTGTGGTACACATAGGCGCAGGCAAAACATCCACCCACATAAAACAAAAATAAATAAATCTTTTTTAAAATCTAAAAAAATGAGTAAATGAAAGGAATGATTTTTTATCTAGTTCTTTCTTTAGAACCTCCAGGATATTTATGTATGTGTGTGCATATATATGTATGGGTGGATGTACCTGGCTGCCCTTGTGTATGGAGGCAGTGGACATACTCAGGAGAAGAGCCTCTCACCTTTAAAACAAAAAACAAAAACTGGGTGTCTCATTTGCCTGAGGATTCACCTGTTTCTTCATTGTGATCCTAACACTGGACTTAGGTGTGCATTACCATGCTTGTTTTGTTTTGTTTTGTTTTTAAAAAAAAAAACAGTCTGGGGGGCTGGAGAGATGGCTCAGTGGTTAAGAGCATTGCCTGCTCTTCCAAAGGTCCTGAGTTCAATTCCCAGCAACCACATGGTGGCTCACAACCATCTATAATGAGGTCTGGTGCCCTCTTCTGGCCTGTAGACATACACACAGACAGAATATTGTATACATAATAAATAAATAAATATTAAAAAGAAAAAGAAAATGAATTTAAAAAAAAAAACAACCCAGTCTGGGGATTCTAGGGAGTGAACTCATATTTGCAGGGCAAACACTTCATTCACTAAGCTATCTCCTCAGCCCATAAAGCCTTAAAGATAGTTTATCATTACTCCAATTAAAATGTCCTCACTAGTACACACAGGAGGGAGGGAGGGAAGAAGAGGGGGGGGAGAGAAAGAGAGAGAGAGAGCGCGCGCACATGCATAAGGTGAATGTTGCTTTTCTAAAATGCTTAGGACCAGACTGTTTGGGAAATTTTTTGAGTTGAGGGATATTTGCATTTATAGTGATGTGTCATAGAATGGAACACAAATATAAACATTAATTCACTTTGTTTTATGTAAACATATACATAATTTAGAGGTAATTTTATGCAGTATTGTTCTTCTTTTATATGTTAACCGGTTTGATGGCATAGAATTTTTCCAATAGTGACATTATATCATCTATTGTCACCTGAAAATTTCAGACTTTACGCATTTTGGAGTGAGGATGGATAGTTAGCCTGTATCTCTGTAATTGAGGTGTGAAGATGCTGATGGCCTCTTTCACATCAACACCCTATACTGCTTCTTTATGCAAGTTTTTAATGTAGGGGTTTGTGGGTTTTGTAATAGTGAATGCTTGCCAGCTGATCTAAAGAAATGTAAACCACTCACATAAAGGATACATTATCTCCTGTAAGGACTTTTTATTGTCAACATTCATAAACAGACATCAAAGTTAGTCAGAAGTACCTTGCAGAGCTTATTCTTACCTATCCCAGTCTCTGTTTTTCTTTCTATTTTAAAGTTTGTTTCAGACACAGAATTCACTGTGATTTTTCAACATGTGTCTTTATCAATTAAAGGATTTTGGCTTTTTCCAGCATAAGCACCTTAACATTTTCAAACCAAACAAAAATTAAGAATTTTTTCATATTTTCTTATACTCCACTCAGACTCTTCCCCTTCCCTAAATATCTCAGAATGTAGTCTGGCCATAACGTTTGTAGAGATCCTGCCCTACAGAGTTTGGGCATTGGCTTTGGTATATGTGTCTCTTGTGACTGTTGACCTTCAATACTTACATCCCCTAGTCGCCCGTTCTTTGTCTTCGTTTATATTTTGGAGGAGATTGGTCACTTGCCCACTACCACTAGACCTCCTCCCCGATTCTAGGTATACTTTCAGTTTTTTAGTGTTACACAGTATTCCTCAAGAGTTTATGCAGTTGGTTAAGCCTTCATGCAATATCATGTGGGCATTTATTGTCTTTTCAGCATTTGAGTTTCTACTTAGAATCTTGGACTTTCGGCAGAACTCGTGTCTGGTTCCCATGTCTTATTAACAGCATATGGAGTGACCTGGGGAAGCCACACTTCCTGTGACTGAGTCTGGAAGCTCTTGGGATACTTGAACTCCTACCTCTGAGTCATTTTACTTCGTGGCTGTTAGACTGGAAATATGCAGGGCAGCTTAGGGTTACATACTTGTGTCCTTCTTTATATATGTTTCTCTTTATTTTAGGGTTTTCTTGTTGGAATGCAGTGTGAGAGAAGTACGCGTTGCTGTGGCCACCATTCTGGAGAAGACCTTAGACAGTGCCTTGTTTTATCAGGATAAGGTCAGTCTCATTGTAAACTTTATGTATTCTGTTTTATCAGCTGTTCTCAGTTGTACATAATAAAAAGGAGACCTAAAATTGGTGGCTGGGCCTATGTGTGCGTGTGTGCATGTGTGTGTACATGGTGACTTTCTGATACATGCTCAGATAGAAGGCATTCTGTCCATCCCTTTTTGTGTTCCAGATACCAAGATGAGACTGAAAAAAGTTGAGGTCTGCTTTTGTCTGCTTTAGGATTTTCATCCCTGGCCAGTCTTCTCTCAAGAATTTGTGTTAGACTCTGAAATAGTCTAACTATTGTCTAGACACACTAACCTAGACATTCTGAGTCACCCTTGGCTGTTTCCTCAAAAGCTGCTTTCCTGATCCGACTGCTTTTGATAGCCAAACCAGTGTCGTTCATCCCAGGGCACAGTAGTTCCTTCACAGTCTTCTCATTCCCTGAGTGTTGTTTCTATCCTTCAGGAATATTCTCTTTTTCCTAACCCTATTCTCTGCAGTTATATCTTCAGAATCTTAATTCAACATACACACGATAAACCAAACTATGGTGTTTATTCCCATCTTCAGTTCCCAAAGGTTTTAAGCCTGTGGGGAAGTCTGTGGTGTATATTATCAGTCTGGTTGTTCAGTCCGTTACTAAGTCTTCTCAAGTACAACAGTTACTCCCCAAGTTTGCTGTTTCAAACAGCTGATACTAAATGGAAAACTTTGAAAAATAGTTTCAAATTAAATTGGCTCCTTACAAATATTGACTCCAGGCATTTTGTGCATCCATGTACTACAGGACAGAATGCTTCAAATTTAGATGTTGACTTCACTATGCAACCTTGAGCACATTCTTGAAGGAGGATGTTCTGGATCCAGTGTCGGGGCACCCAGACCCTTAGTTCTCCAGTACCACCTATTCCCGCAAGCTCTGTTAGACCAGGCACTCAGCCAGAGGAACAGGAAGCCAAATGTGCCCTTTAGAAAGGTCTTGAAAGTCCTCCTCTCAATTCCAGGAGTCATTAGACTTACATATCCTATAAAGTGATAGTTTTCCATCAGTGTAAGCAGCAGAACTTTTCATCAAGCAAAAAATCATACCTGGCTTCAGGCAGACTAAAGAAAGTCACTGGAGCTGCTTAGAAAGCTTGAATACCATTGCTCCATGACACTGCTGTGGGAGCTGTCTAAGGTGTTTCAAGAATGCTACCCTAAGGACTACCTTGCCCTCCTTCTTCCACTGTATACTCCAGAGAAAAAAGACAGAATTAGTGCAGTCTCCTTACAGATAAGGTTAGGCCATAGAATATCACCAACCTTTTAAAGACAGAAGAACAGGTAGTAGAAGAGGAAGGAGTAGAGGGTATAAGCATGGAAGCTACTTCCTGAAGTCAATTCTATTTGATATCCAACTAATGTATTTTTGTGTTTGTTTTCCCCACAATGGAAATTATGCCTCTTGCCACCCACTATATACTGTAAAGTACTTTGAAAATGAAGTGCTATGTAAGTGCTAACTTGTATTGTATTTATAATGGGTGTGACAGGATGGATGGCGTATTCCAGAAGTCGATGGATACCATCTTCAGAGGAATAGAAGAGTAGTGAGCCTGGTCTTAATGCTTGGATAACAGACGAATTTCTAGGGAGTTGTCCAGAAACATTTGGGGTGGGAGGGAAAGCAGAAGCAATGTCATACCCAAATGGTTTCTAAACAAATAAAATGTTTTTCAAAGCTTTCCATGAGGCGTCAGCGGGCTTTCAAGTAAGTTCCTAGTTGAGTCGGTATTGCCGTGTCATCTGTCAGGCTGTTGCTCTCCATTTGCTCCATCGGCTTGGTTTCTAGCCCTTCTGCCTGTGTCTGTGTTTTATTCTCTGCATCTGTGACTGTGAAGAGCAGCCTAGTGGAGGGAGGGACTCAGAAATCCATCTCCCCTTGGTGCCCACCTCTCTGTAAGACAGAGAAAAGAGAAATTAGCTCTGGAGAAAACATGACCTGGACTCTGGTACCTAGGAAATAAAATAGACTCTCCCTTAGTTCTGCAACAATACTGACACTCTTCCAGAAGGTAAAAGGATAATTCTGTTTTGCTCTCCAAAGCATAAATCCATCTAACTCTGAGACTGGATTGTAACTTCCCTCTGTTCTTATGGTGGTTTACTTCAAGTTAATCCTGTGACAAGCGTCTGTCTTGTCGTCTCTTTCTTTATATAATTTCCTCTTTCCTCTTGCCAGTTAAAAAGCCTTCATCAGTTATTGGAAGTCCTGCTTGCTCTTTTGGATAAAGATGTCCCAGAAAACTGTAAAAATTGTGCTCAATACTTTTCCCTATTCAACACTTTTGTACAAAAGGTAAATTATTGTTTTCTAATATATTTTCCTAATGCAGTAGATTTATATTCTAAAGATACTTTATATATGCAAAAATATTAGATTCCATTCTGTGTAGTGGATTCATGAGTGTTTCTAAATAAATCCAAATTAATGGATTATTTTACTTCAAGAATTACAACCCAAGTAGGTGTAGTTACTGACAACAGTGGAAGCAGCCATCATTGGTTTTTCCATAGCAGCCATCAGGAGGCAGTGTAAGGCTCAAGAGGTGTTAATAAGTTAAGATGTTAATAAGTATTCCCTACATAGAAGGTACAACACTTAACATAGTGATTTCTTGAAATGTCTGAATGTATTTTTAAAATAACTTTTTTTCTGGCTGGGAGTATAATTTGTCATTCTACTGCCTTGTGACAGCAAGGTATTAGGGCCGGAGACCTTCTTCTGCGGCACTCAGCACTGCGACACATGATCAGCTTCCTCCTCGGAGTCAGTCGACAGAACAGTCAGGTAAGAACTGCCTTCCTGTTCTCAGGTGCTGTAGGGCTTCATTTTGTTTCGTTTTGTACCTGATAAATGTTTTAGGTTCATTTAGTTCTGAGTAGTATGTACTATGAAGACCTTAAAAGTCTTTGGCGATTAGGGGAAGAGGAAGTTTAATAGGAAAAGGAATCAGTGGCCTTAGAGCCCTCTTCTTCCTTTTCTAGAGCCGTGAGTGTTTTGAGGGTTGGTTGAAATCCATCTGTGAAGTTAGACTGTTAAAAACTGAATTATACTGCAGTGTGATGTTCTCAGTCGAATGCTCGGAGCATATTCCCAGAACGTTACTATTATATGGATGGATGTGTCCGTGTATAACCTGCTAGAAAGTCCTATAGAGCTCTGTTTTCTCCATCCATTAATTTTTGTTTGATAAAAATTTTTAAAATACATAAAATGTTAGGATCCAGGAATGATAGAGTGCTTCTTGTGGACCAAGTACACCTGGTTTTTCTGTGGTGGTAGTTTGGACACACAGCTCAGTAAAATGGGCAGTGTTTCTTCTATTCTGTGACAAGAATTTAAGCACAGCTGTGCTAAGTAACTTACACAAGGTCACAGAGCACATGTGTTGGTGAAATGGTTCTATGCCCAGCTCTGAGGATTTCAGAGTCTGAGCCTCTTAAGCTCCTAAACTTCTCTCAACTCCCCATCCCATCACCTTGTTGTTATACTTAAGTAGTGAGAAACAAGTACTGATACTATAATGTGCTGTGGTTGTTGGCTGTTGAGATCTGCCATACTTGTCTTTTGTTTCAATCTCATCACGGGGACTGATGATGGACTTGGGGGTCACTGTATTTGCACTGTTTGTGCAGTTAATACTGTCTTGCATCTGTAGAATGCACTAGTTTTCAAGTGTTTTCATTCTTAGTATTTCACTTGGTCCTCAAAACCACAAAGTGGGCAGAGCAGGTAGCATTATCTCTGCCATTGCATAAAGCATTGTTGTGAATGTGCCCATTTATACAACATACTATGAGCTGCCTGCCACAGGGCCAGGCCTCCTGTCCTCCAGCTTCATGGGTTTGCCCATTACACTAAGTCTCTGGAAAATTACCTGACATGTCATGAGTGTACCCAACCTAAACTGCATACTTTGAATGGGTTGATTTTAGAGTTAATGTTTTAATGAGTTCATGTTTTCAGAGGAGCAAATCCTTTGAGATACCTTTATTAGACCAGTGACTTTTTATGTTGACCTCTTTACTGTGGGCATCGAGAGAGACCATGGTTTAGTAAACTACCAGCCGGCAGATCCTTTCCCCACACAGAATAGTGGCATTCTTCAATCTTCTCTAATGATAGATACGTCGATGGAGTTCAGCACAAGCACGGGAATTTGGGAATCTTCACAACACTGTGGCATTGCTGGTCTTGCATACAGATGTCTCTTCCCAGAGGAATGTTGGTAAGTTTGACCATACATCAGAAGCATGGAGAGTACTGATCTTAGGATTGAATGGTAGTGTTTGTTTCTCAGTTGACTTTTGATCTTTGAGGAGCACTTAAAAGTTTTTTGTTTTAATTAATGCTAAACCGCACTTTATTTACCTAGTTTATCAATAACTAGAGAAATCAAGTTAATCATTGATTTGATGCAGGAAAGAAAGTTTATTTTAAATGGCTCTAGGATTAAAGACTAATTCAGAGTTCACTCATCACCATAGTATGAACAACAGATGTAGTAAGAAGAATAGACAAGGTATAGGCTGTTGTCTTTAAGCTGTGTAAACTTAACCAAGCCACCTGACCTTTATGATTTTTCATACAAAATGAAAATATTAATAAATAACTTTCTAGATGTAGTAAGGACTAATTAGATAAAATACCAAAGTGCTTTGTGAAAGCAAAGGGGATTCAGATATAAATTAGTAAAATATTTTTCATATCAGTTAGAAACAGTAGCATTTCCTGTTTTGTCACCTACCAATAACAGTCACAGATACACTTTTGTACTATGATTATCCATTATCCTAATCACACAATAGTACTACAAAGCATATATGATTGTTTTTAGTGTCCTATACTATGACATAGTGCTTGTATTTACTGTGTTCGTTCCCCATAGCACACTGGAGAGGTGCTATCCCCCTCTGCAGATGAGACAACATAAAGACACAGCTAATAAGTTCATAGCTATTAAGTGATAGAGCTCAAGTATAGTGGTAATGTGTAAAGTAAAATCTAAAGGCAGAAAATAAGAAAAACCGCAGAGTGCATCATTCTAACTTATAAACAAACACCTTATAGAGGGACATTGAAGGACACATGAATGGAGTTCTGGTTTGCTTTCTGTTGCTGTGATAAGCACCATGACTTAAAGCAACTTAGTGAGGGAAAAGTTTATTTGGCATACAGGTTATAGTCCATCATCAAGGGAAGCCAAGGCAGAAACTCAAGGCAGTAGCTTGAAGCATGAACAACAGAAGAATGCTGCTTGCTGGTTTCCCCCTTCAACTTGCTCAGCCACCTTTCTCATACAGCCCAGGTTCATTTCCGTCCCTAGAGAAGGTACTGCCCACAGTGGGATGGGCCCTTCTACATAAATTAGCAATTAAGGAAATACCCCACAGGCCAGTTTGATCTGGGCAATTCTTTTTTTTTTTTTTTTTTTTT
>NC_022016.1:73750749-73772397 GCF_000317375.1 Microtus ochrogaster
TTTTTTTTTTTTTTTTTTGAGACAGGGTTTCTCTAGCTTTGGAGCCTGTCCTGGAACTAGCTCATATAGACAAGACTGGCCTGGAACTCATAGAGATCCCACCTGCCTCTGCCTCCCAAGTTGCTGGGATTAAAGGCCTCTGGGTGGTTTTTAGTTGAGGTTCCTTCTTTCAGGTGACCTTGTTTTGTGTCAAGCTGACAGCTGAGGTTGACTGGGACACTTGGTTGTGAGTGCAGTTTGTTTCCTATACCTGACTCATTCCTCTCAAAAGACAAAAGACTGCTGGTTGTGATAGTTCAGTTTACAAAAGAAGGAGTATATACCTATCTGCTTAGCATAATTGTTTTTTGCAAACAATTGCTTGAAGAACAGTGACTTGTCCAGTGTCTCTCTGGTAGCAGCTTTTAGTACTTTTTCATAGCTATAGCTGAGGTAAAATTTGAGAAAAAAAATAAAGGAAATTATCTGCCTAGCTCATTGGTCCAGTAGACGGAAGGATTGAGTTGTAAGAACACAGCAATTGTGTGTGTGAACCTGAGAGTTGCACTTTTTTGTGAACATGTGTTTCATGGAACATTTCCAAGTGAGACAAGTTGTGCTTTTGTGTTTTTTTCTTGGGTCTCCTAAAGCTCCTGGCATATTTAAACAACGGCCACCTATCAGTGTTGCTCCCTCAAGCCCTCTGCTGCCCCTCCACGAGGAAGTAGAAGCCTTATTGTTCTTGTCTGAAGGGAAACCTTATTTGTTAGAGGTATGTAATTGCTGTGCTGAAGACATTTACTTATGTTATTTTCTCCTATTTGAGCAAAATCCTTTTGTTGATATATTTTTCAAGTTACTCTGGTGAAAGGAAATACTGTTACGAGGAGAAATGCTTATTTTTTTATATGCATTTCAAAACACTAGAGATGAGGCATGGCTGGGTGGTAGAGCACTTGCCCAGTATATTCCATGTCCAGCACGGCATGGATAGATGGGTGAATTTGTCAAGTGGGCACTATTCATCTTCTCTCCATCCAAGAACTAGACTTCCATTCCAGCCCCACCAGCTATCCTTAAGGCCCAGGAGAAGCTGAATGAGAGTTCACCTTTGAAGTAATTTCATTATCAAAAAGTTTGTCCTCAGTCTGTCTGTCCCTGGTCCTAAAACACTGCAGCCTAAAAGCATGTGTATGTGAACCTTCCAAGTATGCTTGTCCCCGTGCCTGCACAACGTACACACAGGCTGGACTGTCCCCATGTCTGCACAGGCCATACACAGGCTGGACTGTCCTCGTGTTTGCACAGGCCATACACAGGCTGGACTGTCCTCGTGTTTGCACAGGCCATGCACAGGCCATACACAGGCTGGGTTGTCCCCGTGTCTGCATGAGGCACATGTTGTGTGCCTTATTCTTGGCCAGCTCTCCTTTTACCCAGTTACCTTCCTATGAATTCTGACTTCCATAATCTGATTTTCAATGGAGATGAGAACAACATATTGTAGTAGTTTTTTCATCTTTTTTGTTTAACTTTATTTTCTTATCATCAGCTATTACTTTGACCTCTCATGAGAATGCTTGCATTTGAAAATTGTTGAAGGTTAGTCCTCAGGAAATAAAAAGTGCATGTTTGTACAAGTCTGTATAAAATGACAGAGAGATCCAGATACGCTGAAATCCTTCCTTAGACCTCAAGCGAGAAACCCTGTTTTAGGACAATGTCATTGTTCTTAATTTCTGAAAAATTCGATGAAAGAACAGACTGCTGACTGTGGCTGTAGCTTACTCCTTTGTGTCCTCCCACCAGGTCATGTTTGCTCTGCGAGAGCTGACTGGTTCCCTCCTGGCACTCATGGAGATGGTGGTGTACTGCTGTTTCTGTAATGAGCACTTTTCCTTCACGATGCTGCATTTCATCAAGGTACAACTCAATCACCCTAGCCATCCCTGGTAGCATCCAGTCACCCTAGCCACCCCTGGTAGCATTCTGTGAGACCCTGGGAGAGCATTTTCTGGCTCCCAGGCAATTCTGATACATTTTTCTTAATTGTAAAAATAGTAAGTATTGTGCTGATTTTTAAAGAATTAAGAAAATAATTCCTAACTCCAATATTTAATGCTGACTACTACCAGGAACATCCTTTTAATTTATCCTCTGTTATATGTTTTTATTTTCTGTCTTTGTATTTTAATGTAATTGAGAGTTTTATGATTCTGTCTTCTTTGACTTGGTCATGTAATTTCCCATACTTCATCCTTTCATGTACCATAATTCACTTAGCCTTTTTCCTAGTAGTAAACATTTGCATATGGTTCAATTTTTAACTAATTAAGAATAATGTTTTACTAATATTAATGTTCTGGTGATCATTAGTAGATGAAATTGTTTCACAGCTGTAATTTCTTTACCTGCAGTGTCTTAAAAATCAAAAATAGGTTTCATGTCTTCTTGAACAGTGATATAATTAATTATAAGGCATTGATCAATATAGTAATCACTATCTCACCCACTGCACCTACTAATCACAAAAACTATGCCAAATGTACTACATTTAACTCGTATGATTCTCACGTAGTCCTATGAAATCGATGTGGTTCCCAAAACATGAAGCTGAGGCAGAGTAAGGCGCGTCATACAGTTAGCCAGTGACAGAGTAAGGCTTTGGGACTAAGAAGGTAGCTTGTACCTGTGTCTTTCGCTCACTGTTTTTCTAGATGTTACTAGAAAAGTGTTAAAGTCTACATGTCATTTTACTAGTTTTTGAATCTTTGAGTAATTATGCTTTTGATTCTCTTGGTGAAAAAAATGCACCCAAATAAGGCCAAAGTCTACTTTGACATGTCCTGCTGGCCATCCATAGGCCACTTCCACCCTGCCCAAGGAGCGTGTTTTCCTTTCAGGTTCTGTATGTGAAATCCACACGTATCTACTATTCCTACCCACAGAAGTTCTTTTGTGTAGTAGAATTACACACTCGTGTTTGTAATAGTGATCCACGTAGTGTTAACAAGGAGCAGGTACTTAGTGAGGCGTAGCTGTAGCTCTTAGTAAATAAAGGGTGTTCTGCCCTCCTCTTGTGTCTGCTTACTCACTGTATGGCTGTGAACCCAAGCATCTTCCTCTTCTACAAAACAGGAAGAAATAGAACTTGACTTCAAAGTTGTTGTAATCCGTGCAGCACTAGGCAAAGTGTTTTATAAATACCATTCCTGCCTCCTTGGAAGTCTGTTAATACTTCCAATATTGCAATATCCTTTCCCAACTTTCTTCTGCACAGGCTGAGAACCAAATATCAGTTTCCAGCACCTACACCAGGCGGTTTACAACTGCCTGTACTCCAGCTCCATGGAATTTTCAATGCCTTCTCCTAGCCTCTGTGGACACTCGCACACACATGTGCATACTTACACATAAATAAAAATAAAATTTAAAATGCATAAAGAGGTTTTATAAACCTTGTTTTCTTAGTTCATTTTAGCAGAGTTTTTTTCTGTTTCATACGCTGCCTTTTTAATATACTTCACTGAGAGCTCACCTCAGAGGTTTCCCTTTATTCTCTTTGCTACCAGCATCCTTTAGGAAACGAGCAGAGTGTGGATGGTACTGTGTAAGACCAGGGCTGCTTGTGACTTAGAATCTTCCATTTCACTTTCTCCCTCACTTTCCTAATAACATAAGTGTCACGGGATACTGAACTGAAAGAGCCTTAGGGGTTTATTTGGCCGCAACTAAGGATCTGGGAATTGAGGCCCTGAGAGGAGCTGACTTGACTAGTGACAGGCAGACAGTGGTAGAACTGGAGCTTGATTCCAGAACTGTGCTCTCCGCTGAGAAGTCACCAGAAGGTTTGTCCTGTCACAAAATTGTTTTCAGAACCAGCTAGACACTGCTCCACCCCACGAGTTAAAGAATACATTCCAGCTGCTGCATGAGATATTGGTAAGTCTCACATTTCTCTGCTGACTCGCTTGCGTTTACATGTTTACAAGTTCGCATGTGTTCATAAGCCACTAGTTCCTTACTGGGTTTTGTTCAGTTTGCCTGCGTTTACTGATTCTTCTTCATATCAGTCATGTGTCACATGCATTAGTGACTTGGAAAGGACCAGCGATGAAAGTCCTGGAGCTTTCAGTATCTTGAAAAAGCCGGGCAAAACCACAGGCAATTATAATCAGAGGAGTAATGGATGACAATTAACCTTTACAATTAACAGTTGTGTGATTCACTGTGCTTAACCCTGAGGGCAACACTCAGAAGTTAGCTGATGGGTTTGTAGGCATGACATTGTTGGTCATATCCTTTCTGTTAGGACAGAGGGTCTCTATGGATTTGACTGTGTGACTAAAGAAGAGAATGGAGCCATGTAGTAGAGCTTGGAGTGGGGGTGAAGTGGGAGAGAATGACAAAGACAGATTACAAAAGGCTTCTACTACCAATGCCAGGATACAGCAACTTCTTCCTGTAGGGCACAGGTTGGATTTAGTCAATTAATATGAATGGAAGTGATCAAACCATATTAGCTCCATTTCTTGCAAACACCAGTCATTAAGAGAAGTAACAACCATATGCTTCCTTGGATGTGCATGTAGCCTCCAGTTTCCCTTCACTCCTGCTTCCTGAAACATGCCTTTTTGCTCATCACCACATCTCCCAGCCTCTGCTGTCAGTCATGGTGAGCCTTGAAAATGCTTTAAGCAAAAAAAGGAAATGACTCATTTGCATAGCAAGACACCTTTGGCAATTATTTGAAGGAAGAACTAAAACAAGCAGGATTGGATATTGGGAGAACATCTAGGATCCTGGCAAAGAAAAGGCAGATGGTAGAAGGCCAAGAAGGAGCAGATCAGCTGGAAAGAGAGCTAATAAAATTTAATGATTTGAGTGAGTTGATGAGAGAGACTAGTCCAGGGCCTCCTAGGAAAGATTGTATCCCTTTAAAAACCTAGTGCAGAGGTTTGAAATGGCTTAAAATATAAAAATATATCATTGAAAATACATGATGGGTGTCATCTACTTTAAAAAAAAATTGTCTTTCTGATCTCTTTCTAACTTTTGACCCCAGTCCTTCTTTATAGACTTTGGGAAATGCTGTAGAGCTATGTATCATTGAACTGGGCTCAGCAGACCCAAGCAGTGGGCTATAGTGCACAGCACTTAGTGCCAATAACTAAAGATATAGCAAGAGCCTGAAGCAAAAATGCATTTTTGCTAAATAAATTAAAAATGATCCTGTGTCCTTAGGATCACAAACCATCTGTCTTCAGCCCTCAGCATAAAGTTGTTAGAAACACATATATAGAAAATGAATGGCTCTTAAAAATTTTTATATTTTGGTTTTGAATTAGAGATGTGTTTGAGATGCTTAGTGATATCATAACATCCCTTAGTGTTTGGGCCCTGTTGTAGAAACTAGCTTCTTGAGTAGAGCTGTGGGGAACACCAGTAACTTCTGCACAGGCTGCTGCTCTCAGTTGCTAACTTTGTCTCCTTCCTCTGACAGGTCATTGAAGATCCCATACAAGTAGAGCGAATCAAATTTGTATTTGAGACAGAAAATGGATTACTAGGTAAGTATGCCAGCTAAGGAACAAGTGCCTTATTATAAATAAGCTCTGTTCCAGCAGGCATGGCCCCTCTGCTCTCCCTGACTTAGATGACCTCTCCATTAGAAGTCTTCTTATTGTCACTGGGCTCCTCATCCTGACCAGGAGACTGTCCTTCCACTCAGTATGGTACAATCTAGGGTTTGTTCCCAAGTCAGGGAAGGTTCAAGAATACTATAAAGTTTTCTAAGAGCTAAGGAGGTTTTTCTGGTGACAGAAATCTTTTCCTTCCCCAGCAGCCATGGAAAGAAAAACTAACACCTTAGACCTAAGTATTGTCAGATACATGAAGTATGATTGTCATTTGACCCACATGTCCATTGTCTACCATGTTGTGTGTCTGGATTTTGTTTTGTAAAAATCTGAGTTAGTTTTAATACACTGCCTTAGAAATAGTTCAGTAAAATTGTCCTTCATCACAGATACTTTGAATTCTGTTGTATACCATCATGGCACACATAACGTATCTATCACTGATTATATCTAACATAGGGTTACATAAGATATGTCACTATGGCTGGTATAGCTGTTCTCCTTTGTATATGTTCCCCTGATCTTTACAACAATGACCTCACCTACAAAACATTTCTCAGAATATATCCCCATCCTCAAGCAGCACATGGCAGCATTAATAGGAACCTAAGAGCCACCATTTAAGGCAGAAAAGAGCTACAAGCTCAAAGGTTTCTAAGCCCCAGTTTGGGGTAGTGTACTGTAATCATAGCATCAGCCATACCAGGTCCTCTGGAATCTAAAAGCATAAACACATGACAAGTAAGAATAAGTATTTATTTTTAAGTTGCTAAAAGAGAAAGTAGGAAACATTTGTTACATAGAACTAATATAAATTTCCATTATCAAATGATAGATAGTTGTAACTGTTCTTGTCTGGGTAGCCGTATGGGGGAGTTTTGAATACCATCCGGTTGAAGTTGTAGTTCTTCCAGTTCTACTACATACAGCTGTGTTCTCAACACAGTAAAACACTAGAATCTGCGTGGTTCTGTTGAATAGGTACTTGTCTCCTACCCACTTATCAAACTTATTTCCAGAACAAGAGCATCTCTATTACTTGAGCCTCTCCAGGCCTTCCTGTTAACGCATCTTGTCTTCCTCCA
Organism: Microtus ochrogaster; assembly: GCF_000317375.1. Taxonomy (NCBI): domain Eukaryota; kingdom Metazoa; phylum Chordata; class Mammalia; order Rodentia; family Cricetidae; genus Microtus; species Microtus ochrogaster. Next base: position 73,757,453 of record NC_022016.1, read on the forward strand.
GCGCTAATGCACCACAGCAACCATGTGGACAGCAGTCGTTGCTACCAGTGTGTCAAATTCCTTGTCACTCTTGCTCAGAAGTAAGTACAGACTTAGAGTTCAGAGGACATGGTTTCACTGTGGTGTGGGAACTGCCTTGTTTTGGGGGCCTGAGAGAATCTCACAGATTTGGGGTCATGCTTGCTTAGGAACTTGCTTAGGAACTACGGGACCCTATTCAGATTGTCTCCCCAAAGGAAATGAAGGGGGAATGTTAGAAAAGTAATAGATGGTCCAGAATTTCAAAAAGGAGAAAAGGGGGATCCCCTGGCCTTATATCAGAAGGGTAAGAATCGAGTGGGTTTGAAAACCTCGGGAACATTTGGTGAGCTTTCCCAAAGTTGCTTTCATTAACCAGCAGCTCCTTGAGCCCAAAGTCCCTAATTTGAATGTCTCTCAAGAGACAGAATTTTGTCACCTGAATCAACAGAGCACTTACAAACCTCGATTCTATGCCAGGTGTTTTGTTTTCTCTGCTTCATGATCCTTAAAACAGCCTGGATTTGGGGAGATGCCGGATCACAGATGGTTTGAGTGGCACACCCACCATCTTAGACCTAAACTTAGACTTGGAGGTTGACCTCACAGTGAAGGTACTTTCTAACCATGACACGATAGACAGTACATGTTACCTTGACCTTGCTGAATATACACAGTCCGTGCAGTTCAGTGATGGAGGCTCCTCTGTGTTGGTAGAAGGAACGAACCAACTCCCACAAGTTGTTTTCAGGCCTATACTTGTGTGCCATGGCACGTACATAGTAAATAAATAATTGAAAAATTTTTAAAGAAAACTTGTACTTATCACCATCCATCTCTAGATCCCTTCATCTTCCAAAACTAAAACTCCGAACCCCCACTGAATACTGGCACCCTATTTCCTTCTTCCCTGAGCCACTGGCAGTCATTCTAATTTCTGCCTTCATGAATTCGGCCACTCTGGGTACCTCATAACTACCTTGCTTGACTTAGTGCAATATCTTCAAGGTTTGTCTGTGCTCTAGTTAGAACTTCCTTCCTTTTGAAGACTGTTACTGTAGTTATGTGCCACATTCCATGTGTCATTCTTTAGTTGATGTTGGGAACTTACAGTGGTGCTAATCTAACCTGGTGTCGTCCATAGTCAAACAAGGTCAGTGACTTTAGTAACTGTATTGTATATGCAATGAATCATCTTTTTTTGTCGCATAGAAATATTCTTAGACTTATATCAGAATAAGACTTAGACTTGTATCAGAATAAGAATGAGAAGTTTATGGGGCTTAATCTGTTGTGCTTGAACTTCCTAAACAGAGAATTAGGGTAATTTGAAATAGTGTATTTTTCTAGAGGACATAATACTCTGGATACACAGGTGTTATCCTACCACAACTGCAGGTCCCTTGATTAGACTTGATATCAGCATGTCAAAATGGTTGTTTCCAAGTAGTGCTGGGACCAATGGCATTTCCCTACCAGCAGCTACATGCTGTCAGTGTCTTCACATGTCCTGTCTGCACACACCACAGCAACATCATCTTCAGGGCTGTCTTCTAGGAAGGACAGTGATAGAGGAAGCCAAGTAGAGTGAAGATGAGGAGAGGCGCTCCCAAGCATGCTTTAAAAGGGTTCCCCCAAAAGTCTCATTCTCCCTTCTAACACAAAATTAAAGCTTAGTTTGATTATATAAAAAGATTACGTATTAAATATACAGTTTATTAATAGTTGGGTGGGTTTGTTTAGTTTTCCAGCTCTGAACTTTAGCAGGGCTGTTGATAAGAGTTAGAGATAGTGAGACTAGGCACTGTATTTGCCTTTGCTGCCTTTTGGAGTTCAAACAGATGATGGTCTTTACTGTCCAGTCATAAAGGGAAAATTTAGTCTTAGTAAAAGTGGCAGTCATGTTTCAAGTACAAATGTAGTTGAACAAGAATATTTTTAAAGAAGTATTTTGACTTGTAATAATATGCTTGGTCACCAGGTGTCCTGCTGCTAAAGAATACTTCAAGGAGAATTCCCATCACTGGAGTTGGGCTGTGCAGTGGTTGCAGAAGAAGGTACTAGAATTCTGAGCTTTCCCAGCTCTATAGCATAGGCTCTAAAACGACACCTTACCTGGAAAAAGATTTTTTCCTTAAACTGACTCATAGAATGATCTCAAGATACTTTGAGATGTCAAATATTTTTTAGATCAATTTTATTATTGTTATTATTTTTATTGTGTGTATGGGTGCCCACATACACACGCACACATGCACGCTAGTGCCTATGGAGGTCAGTTATATCAGATCCCCTGGAGCTGGAGTTGTAGTCATTTGTAAGCTGTCTGACATGTTTGCTAGAAATCTCACTTGGGTCCTCCATGAATGGAATACATGCTCTTAATCACAGAGTCATCTCTCTAGCCGTTCAAACATTTCTTTAGTCAGTACATACGTGCATGTATTAAAGTTATGTCTTAATATGATTATACCCTCTCCCCCACATCTCACAGGACTTTGGGTTTTTTGTTGTTGTTGTCAAGATTTTATTTTTATTTATGTACATCTGTGTGAGTATATGTACATGCTTGTAAGTGCCCGTGGAGACCAGAAGAGGGTGTCACATCCAAACTTCGGCGATGCTAGGATCCAAACTTCACTACTGAGCCATCTCTCCAGCCCCAAAGGTTTATGATCTAAGACATGCCTCCAAGTGGATAACAGTACCTAGCCTATATATGCTATTTTTTTTCTTTTAGATACATACAACTAGGATAAAATTTAGTTGGATATTTGGCATAGTAAGAGATTAATGATAATAATGATAAAATGGAGACAGAATATCTTAGAAAAATGATAACAGTGTACTGTAATCAAAGGATCTATACTGTACTAATGCATCTCGTGGAGGTGGGAAATGATGTGACGTATGTATGAAGAGATGGGTGGTATAAGAAGGCCATATGTTACCAGTGGAGAGATGCTTGAGCCATTAGCGCATAAAGGGTAGAAACCTGGCTGGACAAGTGGCTATGTCTGGAGTGACAGTGAGACAGTGCAGGCTTTCATCACAGTACTCACACCGGCACACAGTTTGACTTATTTTTAGAACTCTCCTTTTAATATGTTTGGACCGTGGTTGTTCACAAATAACAAAGTATGGGAAACACATCCATGCATAAGGGGGCACTGCTTAACATCTGTCTTAACTCCGGAGATGAAAAGTTGGAGGCTGGTGCTCCGATTAAGAAGCATTATCTTCCTGTTGGAAACTGGGGGATAGTCCCCCATGATAATTGAGGTGGTAGAAGTCTAAGTAGACTTGTACCTTTGGCTGCTAGACTCCGGTGTGTAAGGTAGGACTGTGTACTCATGGGGCTTACTTGTCACCTCTGCTTGGCCTTTTATCCCAGATGTCAGAGCATTATTGGACTCCACAGAGCAATGTCTCTAACGAAACCTCAACTGGAAAAACCTTCCAGCGAACCATCTCAGCTCAGGTGAGGGGTGTCTGCTCTGGCCTGCTTTGAAACCCTTTTGCCAGGTTCTTAAAAACCACAGCTCAGGAAAGAGATACAGAAGCAGCCTTTGGGTTTTTGTATGAACATGAGCTGGTGTTCTCAAACCCAATGGGAATAGATCGCTTGTCTGAGAAAAGCGCTGCTGCAGGTTGTTGGGCAGGTCTCCCAGGACAACGGCTTGTGGATGCTTTGGCAATGTGGGGAAAGTGCTGTCACTGGTTGCTACTTTATCTTCTGGTGTTTGAATCTCTACAGGACACATTAGCATACGCCACAGCTTTGTTGAATGAAAAAGAGCAATCAGGAAGCAGCAATGGCTCAGAGAGCAGCCCTGCCAACGAGAATGGAGAGAGACACTTACAACAGGTACAACAGGAGCCTGTCTTTGGCTGAAGGGACATTTGCTCCTAAGCATCCCAAAGATCAAGAAAGAAGAGACCCTGCTCCAGAGAGTGGGGATAAATATAGACCAGCTCAGCCCTAGTTCAACTAGGTCAGTCCCCAGGCATGAGATTACAGAACCCAATTGTAGACTCAGGAACAACCCAGCAGGGGTAGTGCCTGGCATGAAGTAAAGTGTCACTGGTGTCCAGTTCCCCCACCCTTTTTCCATTGCTCAGTCAGTCCAAATATAAGTCTGCCTGTGTGGGTGTAGAGAAGAAAGTGTAGCCTGAGGCCAGTCCAGGGGTTCTTTTAGTGACTGAGTAAGACCATACAAATGCACATGTTTTGCATAATCAGAAATTGCCAGAAGAGTAATAACATTGTGTTTTATTACCTTCTAATAAGCAGAACTAAGTTGCTCAATGAGGATATACTTAAATTACAGACCACAAGTAAGGAAGTCAGTGTGGGAAACTCTTCCTAACTTTAATTGGAACCTTAACTTCCTTTCTTTGCCTTAGGGTTCAGAATCTCCCATGATGATTGGTGAATTAAGAAGTGACCTTGATGATGTTGACCCTTAGAGCAGTGTGCCCAGATGGGAAGCTCAGCACCTTTTAGAAACCAGAATCTCATCCTTGAAGCCCTTACAAGAGCCTGGAGTTTGAACCAGGAGTGTGATGGACGACCATGTGTTCTGAAGGGAAGCCTTCTCTAGTCACTAGAAGGTTGAGAGCTGCTTGGCAGTGGGAGAATCCTGGCATGTGGACCAGCTGTCCCTGGATTATATGTGCACTGACACTTCAGGAAATAAAGCAGGTGGCAAACTTCTGATACATGAACATAGAGAGTGAGAATGGAGGGATAAAGCTACAGTTTTCTCTGTGTTGGGGGGCTATTAGGGGAGGATCCTTTGGTTTTTATATTTTTAGGTATGTGAGGGAAATTTTTAATCTGCAGTAACATTGAATAGGAATATCCAATTTAGAATGATGTAAAGATATGTGGTAAAAGTCCTTTCATTGTAAAATAGTAATTGAATCTGGTTTACACAGACCTTTGTATTTAATATGTCTCCCTCTTTGTACAGAATCTCTGGTTTTGTCTAGTTAAGAGCCCTCAGCATAATCTTAGATCTTGATGACATGTTACTAGTATCAGAAATTGTGGCATTATTAAGCTCTTTAAGGTATTTTCTGATTCAAGATTGAAAAGAGCAATAATTGAAAACAAAACAAAAAAGCTATGTTCTCTAGAAGTATAGGGTGCATTCTTTGACATCAATCACTGAAAAGTGATGGGTTGTTCCCAAAATAAAATTTTAAAACAACAAAATTAAAAGCACTTTATAATTTTATTGAGTTTGACTTCATAAAATTACCTTTTTAATGCTCGGAGACATATTGAATAAACTAGTCTTAAGTCATGTGATCTGCAATCATTTGTTTTTACTTAAACATGATTCCTGTGGCCCTTGTAGCGATTGTATATTGAGTTAAATACCTAAGCTGGGAGCTGCTGCTTTGTGAAATTGATCATAATTTTACTACAGAGAAAGAATCCAAGACTTTGTTTCTCCTTGACATGACTGATACTGAAAAGGCAAGATTTAAAACTTACTTTCTCTGAAATAACTAAAAAAAATAATTAGATACCATCCATTTCGTTGTGTTTGCCAACATGGTATCAGTCACTCATTCAGGCTGGGGTTACACAGCCATTTCCTGTGCTCTTTTCATTTTGTATTTTGAATTGCTCAGTTTCTTCCTTGTGTCACCTTTAGTTACATGTTCTGCCTTATTTTCCACTTGCCATGCACAGAACTAAAGGAGCCTCTGGAGGTGCCAGGCTGCCACTGTCAGCTAGATTTGCCAAGTCAGAGAGGCACAGCCAGCCCCTAAGTGCCTTTTTGGTTACTTTTGCATTGTGGGGACACGTGGTAGGCAGGTGGCATTCCGTGCTGTGTGCTTCAGGGACCCTTCATTCGCTGTTCACAGGCCAGTGCCAGCTTTGGTCACTCACAAAGAAGGATAGGCTAGCATGGAAGAACAGAGCTGTGTCCTCAGGGAAACAGAGGCAAGTGGCAGATTTGGTCAGGTTCTGGTGTTCTTACAGTTTTTGAATGTGAAGGTCTAAAATTGATTTGAATGCCTGAACATCCATGTCCCACTGTTCCCTTCCGACTCACCATCTCTTCACACCCGTGCTTGCAGAAAGATTGTGTGGACATGTATTGAAATGCTGGCGATGGTACCAATGGGATATCTCTGCCGGCAACTGCACTCAGGAGCCCGAATTCAGGAGTGAAATTGCCACTTCTAGTCAGTCCCCTTATTTCCTATGGAAACGACGCCTTCTGCCCCTGCACCTGCTGTCCTTACATAAAGCTGCGTCAGGATCGCCGGCACTGTACACTTTGGTCCATCTTCTTCCCGTGTTGCTGCATTGAGCATCTTTTCCACGTTACCAGTAACCACTTGATTTCTGACAGCTGCAGTCCACTAACGTATGAGGACTTTTTAAAATGTAGTGCACAAAGTGACAATTATGGCAAGCTTGCCTTGGAAGAGTTGTCCTTTTTACTGCCAATTTTTGGATGAAGATGTTTTTATAATCTTTTACAGTGGTCCGCAATCAAGCAGGAATTGCACAATTGACTCAACGCTGTGTGTTCTCAAGAAGCTCTTGCAGTCCAGGCTGACCTCAGGACTGCTCTCCTGCTCCTAAGGCATTCTGGGACAGACAGATGAGCCTCCCACAGGAAACTTGCCTGTAGCTCCCCAGGTGGACGCTCATGGTTGCCAGCAGCTAGTAGCCGCAAAACCCAGAGCTCGAGCCACAAGACTCACCTGGCTTGCCCCACCCTCCCTGCTAACACCCAGCCGTGTGCAGCATCTTTTGAGCTTGGAACAAGCAGACTGGAATTTTCCTCTGCTACCTCTTGTGTACAAAATCTTGTTTATAAAATTTCAAAAGGAAGTAGATAAACTAGGGAAGACTCTGGATTCAAAATTTGGTTCATGTGTGGTGGAGTTCTTAGCTTCTAAGAGTAGGAAATAAATTTTTCAAAAATATAGAGTTGGGGTCTCACAGACATTTTTCTCTGAATGTCACACGGGCTGTGGGAGGGACACTGGGGAGCAGCGTAGGTGGCCTTCGCTGATTTTTCTTTCCAAGATCTCTGTGCACCACTTGGACAGGGAAAGCAATGATGGGCTCAGGACCTGTATCCTCAGCTTTCAGAAGGAGTCTCAAGCTAAGTTTCCTGCTCTGGTCAGTCATTCCTGGTGGCCTACATTGTTCACATGGGTCCCATCCCCGTAGTACTACATGTTCCACTCCCTGCAGGCCAAGCCCTTCCTCCCAATCCTTGGTGAATGCCTGCCAACCATCTGTCCACGTGTGGCTCTCTGACCAACCAGCATGTGGTCCTTTGCCATGTAGGGGACAGCAGAGATCTCAGCTGGGCTGAAAGCACAAGTACCAGTGGCTCTGGTGCCAAAACACCATTCTGACATTTGAGCCATTAGCATCCGTCAACTAGAGTGCTTTCCACACATGACACTAAAGTTCAGAAAACAGTTGAGAGATTTTTGGCAGATCTGTTTGCTATATAGACGTAGACTTTGCTTAAGACAGTGATATCAAGAGATATCACTGGATGAGGGCGATGTTTGCACATTACACACTGGGAAGAGATCTGAGAGCATGCTTCACTTCAGATCAGGAGCAACCATGGTCTGCCTGAGAAACACCCACAGACTTGGGGGCGAATGAGTCCATATACTCTGCTGCGCCCTGTACCTTCACTGGGTAGAGATGGATGAGGTGTTGGGAACTGGGCGTGCTGGTGGGCAGGAGCCACAATAATCTAGGATGCCCAAGGGAACCAGGTTCTCCAAGACAAAGTACCAGGACTCTGAGGAGTCAGGAGGCTACAGGAAGACAGTTACTGCGTTCCTAGAATGGTCACAAGGAGAGCGTTCCCATTACAGGCCTGTGCACACCAGCACCCAGCAGATGGTTGTGCTTGGTAAGCAGGCAGTCCCTTAGACAGTCGGGTGCAGGTAGTCACATCAGCTGCTTTTATTCTGAAAACTCACCACATAATAAAAACTACAAAACGCGGAATAAATATCAAGTTACAAAAGCAACACGAGGAGGGAAAGCTTACTGTAAAAGGAGACGAGGCTGAGAGGATGGAGGTGGTCTTGTCATCCTGTGTGGCCTTGGCACAGTCATTCTCCTCACAGGCCACGTGAGTGGGGCTGTGGCAGCCATGGGAAGGGCCTGTGCCCTACGGAGCAGTCCAAGGACAAGCTGCTGAAGCACAGACTGTCCTCTTGTCTCACGTGTTTCAGAAATAGGGTGCCCAGCCTGGTACTCCCAAGAGGCATAGCTTCAGGGCCAGCCACTCTGGATTTATATCCTGACACCACTGGCTGTGTGACATCACCAGGCACTCCCCTCCCTGATCCTGTCTTCTTCCTCCAAAGAGCAAGGCTGCCAGTCTTTCCGGTGCGGGGTAGTAGTGGGGATGGGGTGAGGTGGGGTAAGCACCATGTGGCTCTCAAGTGCAAAGTCAGCTGGGAGCTTACAGCCAGTTAGCCTGAGCAGGGCCAAAGCCTGGGGTACAACAGATGATGACATCTGGAAGATGTCCATGGCCTCACAGTTGGATCCACTACTGGCTAGATTTCTTCATCACCCCTAGATGTGTGCAGAACTGATCCGAATTTAATCAGGGATTCCAAAATAGTATCTCCAATGTGAGCAGGCTGTAAGGGGTCTCAGCAACTTTCACACTCAATTCCCCAGTCTGGCACTTGGTCCCTGAACCTCTTCCAAGGGTTTCCCTCATTACCTTCCCACAGGATAAATATACCCTGGAAGCCTGAGGACTGAATTCAACCCTTGCAGCAAGTGCGTACAGGCTCTGGTAACTAAAGCAGCTGGCCGAAGCCAACCACAACCTCTGATGGCAGAGTGCCAAGCACAGGCCCCACGATGAGGGAGGGGCTTCCCTACACATACACCAGGAAGGGGTATCCAGGGTGAGACATCAAGTTCTCCCAGACAGATTCTCTCCACCCATGGCCAGCCACAGGAGAGCCAGGCAGGTATATCTGCACCCAGCGGCAGGCACCCTCCCTGCCTGAGACTGTCACTGGTGAGCCCACAAAGCCTTGGCTGAAGGCCGACTCCGGCAGCAGATGGCAGCAGCTACTGTGGCTTCCTTGCTGGTCCTGCCTGCTGGATCAGTGTCACGAATTTTTGCCACACATGTGTTGTCCACAGCATAGGCCCCCAGAGTGTTGGATGCCCCAGGGAGAACATTGCATCCAGTCAGGGTCCAGCCTGCCTCACAGGCCACGGTGACCTGCCAGAGTCCAGAGGAAGAAAGCTTGTGTCTGGGACTTGGGGGCTGTCAAAACTCCACAGCCTCTCAGACCCAGCCAGATAGGGTGACACCCAACAGAAACCAACACACACTCCTTCCAGGACAGCTAACTCGGCCTCCTTCACGTCCTCAAAGTCAGCACCTCTGCAGGCTTCCATCCCATTTAATGCTAACACCAACTGTTGAGAGGCTCAACGGAAACCTCAAACCCATCCTTCCTCCTCACCCACACCCATCTCCAGACCTGCAGTCTCCCCGCATCTCCCACCCCAGCCTAGGCTCTCGCCTCCTAGGCTGGGCCAACTGCATGTTTCCTGCCACCTCTGCCCAGTGCAGTGACTGTGCCTGGTCAGCCCCCAGGGCAGAGCACACTCAGCCTTACATGGCTGCATCACGCAGCAATCCCTAAGGTCTGACTGGTGCTTTAGCCCCCACCCCATCCTTCCTCCACACCTCTGAGTCCCACCCTGCCCTACTGGCCTGGATGATCCTGTCACTCAAGACATTGCTGTCACCCTTCTTGGCCTTGGCTGTTTCCTCTGCCAGAAACATTGTTCCTGATGAAGGCTCCATCCCATCCCATGGGTGCCTCAACCCCACCACTCCTCCTGCTCCATCCTACTCCATCTTATCCTCCTGGTACTCTGTAACTTTGTTTACTGTCCTCTTCCACCAGAATGGACACTCCTGGTGCGCTTAGCTGGAACCTAGTCTAGGACCAGTAGAGAGGCAGCCACAGGGTACCTATGCTCACTGTAGATAAAGTGAGAACTGAGATTCCCCTCAGCGCATCTTCCAGCCCCACTCGGCCCCGCTCCACAGAGCCTCCTGTCTCAGGCTCCAAAAGGCCAGCTGTCAGGCCTCAGGGCCTCTTCCCAGGGCTCTTCCCTCAACCTTCAGTTAGCTGTCCCTGAGTCAACCTGCATGGCTCTGTGTCCAAACTCTGCAGAGTCCCTGCCCCAGCTGCCTCCCAGCAGCCTTAATAATGGCTGGGTCAGAAAACGCTCAGGCACTGTGTTTCTTTCCCACTTCCCATGGTCATGCATGCTTTCGAAGAGGAGAAGGGTGAATAACGAGCCTTGCTTATCTGGACAAGAGCGAAACCAGCCCTGCCTGCCATGCACAAACACACACATACTGTCCGTACCACAGTAAAAACTGCCTGGCTCACTCGCCACCTACCCTGACACACAATAGCACTGGGTACCAGCAACACAGGACAGGTGGCAGCCACCCCATGAGACCCAGGTACCCCGTCACCGCCAACCCCTTCACCTGCTCTGCAGGACCTGAGATCCCATGCTCCTTGATTTTGCACTCCAGGCCTGGGGCATGGCAACAGGAAGCGTGGACGCTGGCCTCCTGGTGGCCAACACACTGGCCAGGCCGATGTCTGGATCTCAGCACAGCCTGCCGCAGGACACCGGTGTCTTCCACCTCCCAGTGGAAGCTGCAGCCTAGAACAGAGGGCATCCAGCTCAGACACTGGGGTTTTGTGAACCTCCTGTCTTTCTGTCTACTTACTTCAGCGCAGAGTAGAAGAGATGTTGCTGGCTTAAGCAACAGGATTCCTGGATTGTCACTTCTGCCACTGACCATCTGGGTGGCCTTGGCAGAGCCATTCAACGTCTTGGAGCCTTGCTTTCTTAAGAAAAGCATGGTCGGGGGCTGGAGAGATGGCTCAGTGGTTAAGAGCATTGCCTGCTCTTCCAAAGGTCCTGAGTTCAATTCCCAGCAACCACATGGTGGCTCACAACCATCTGTAAAGAGGTCTGGCGCCCTCTTCTGGCCTTCAGGCATACAGACAGAATATCGTATACATAATAAATAAATAAATAAATAAATAAATAAATAAATAAATAAATAAATAAATAAATAAATATTTAAAAAAAAAAAAGAAAAGCATGGTCTTCTCACCCAGAGAAGGGGGCTGGGGGACAGGACAGGGCTCCTCAGCCTGAGATGCTCAGAGCCTCTGAGTTACTTCCCCAGCTTACCACCAAAATTTAAGGCATGAACCCAGATCTGCCTGGGACACCTACAGACCCCCTCTGGTCTTGGAACTAAGGGACACTACCAGATAGAGGTCACATTCAGCTATACCAAGCCTCAGTTTCCCTTTTGTAACATTGCAAGCAGAAGAATCTAGGCAGTATGTGTAAAGTCCCCGCATAGAAGGATACACAGCAAAGACTGCATATTACAGAGTCCGGGACTGGAGGACCCTGTATCCTGGCTACAGGACCTCAGAAGAGCCGCTCCACCTGGAGGGGCAGCTTCCTTCACTGGGGAGTGCAGTTCTGCTAGGTTGCAGATAGAGAAGGTCAAAGGCTTTCACTGCTCCAGACCTGCCCTGGGGCTTAGCTGTTGACACTCCCAAAGCCAAGAGAGCCCAGTACAGAAGTACAACCAACATGGTTAGGGAGCCTTGCCTAGTCCAGTCTGCAGTCACCCACTGGCCTCATCTGCCCCCTGCACATCCATTCTGTGCCAAAGCTCGGCCCACCCCACCCTTCACTCTGGGACCTTTAGTGGCTTCCCCAGCCTGTAGGCCACTGGAATCTGTCCCTGAGCAAGCAATTCCCAGGGACCCCTTCATGTGCTCCACACATGTGGTTCACACACGTGGTCCACATTCTCTATCCACACGGGATTGCTCAGCCTCCTGACCTGAGAGCCACCAACCCCTAATGGCACTCAACCTGTGATTTCTACCACTGCCTGGGCATGTTTCTGGCTCCCTCGCCCAGAGGCGGGGCAGTGAGATGACAAGGACAGCTAATGTACCTTGTCCCAGCACCAGGCTAACATGCTTGGCATGCATCCTTGCACTTCGTGGTGAAGAAACCAAGCACGGGGCTGATAAAGGGCTTGATCCCACTGCCGAGTGCCAGAATTCCAAGTGAAGTCGCCCCCTTGGAGACAGGCCTTAGAGCCTTCCCTTGGGTGACACTAGGCCCCCTCAGCCTATGCATCATCCTACCCAGCCATAATCACCCCCGAGGAGGCACTGCCTCCACCCCTTTCTTGCAGAAGGAAACCGAGCAGGAAGAGGATTGCACTACATGGAAGCAAAGCTTAAGAAGGGCCCTGGGTCTCGGGCTCTAGAGGACCAGGCTCTGGAGTCAAGCGCTTAAAAACACAGCCTCTTTCTCCCAGCTTGCACTGGACTCCTACCTGTGAGCACATGGTCCTTCCGGTGGCAGTGGACATGGGTCTCCAGGCTAGCTCTGGCAGCAGGGGTAGTGTGAATGCTACAGTTGGCACGGGGAAGCAGGCAGCACCTAGCGACAGCATAGACACCCTCACCCCCAAATGCATTGAGGGCCTTGCAGACCTGCTGGCCCCCTGTGGTCTGAGGGCCACAGAAAAACAAGAACCAGTCAGAAAGAATACAGGGCTAGGACAAAGGTACAGGGACACCTAATTGGGACCCTGGGAACCCTCAGCATTATCCTTATCCCCACGGCTATAGAGACAAGGAGCTTGCCAGGCCCCAGACTGTTCCATCTCCAGGTAGCTCCATCATAAAATTTCCAGACACCGAGACTCTGCTTCCAAGTGGAGACAATGGGCGGCTGACATAGCAGCTCCAGCCCCAGCTAGGAAGTTGTCACAGAAGCTGTCCCTAGGACCCGGCATCTGCATACCCCTTACCCCAGCTCCACAGACCAGCACAGTGAAGCAGCTCTTAAAATGTTCCATCACCACAAGGCCCTGACTGCATGCCCAGTGGGCACTGCTCACCCTGGATGTGGATCTCTGACCACGCCTTTAAGCCTGAAGATGGGACCAACCAGCTGCAGCTGCTGAGGGCCAGGACTGGTGGGGGATAGACAGACGCATGCACAGGGCCAAGGTACCTCTATCCGATCACCCCGTCGCCTCCCGCTCCTGGAGAAGCTGGAACAGCTCAGCAGCTCCTCTTCTGGGGCACAGTGGGCTGCAGCAGTTGCCGTCCGTGTGGGCCCCGAGTGTGCTGACCACACCGTCCGGCAGAGCAGCTGCCCGCCTGCAACAAGTCCTAGATGAGCAGGGTTTTTTGGAATGCTGACAGCAGGAAAGAAGGGCCTTCAAGCTCACTGTTTTCCCATGGGAATACCATCGTGGAAATGTCATCAAGCCCTTTCAAAGCTTCTGCTGTTAAACTCTCGCTAAGGAAAGAAAACCCTCTTGTGAGAACCAGGAAGGGGACAGCGTGCCCTCCTTGCCACCCTGCTCACCTGTCCCATGAGTGCTGGGGGGCAGTGTGGCCACCAGGTTGGGGGTCAGCACCTCCTGGTCCTCAGGGAACCAGGCCATGTTGATGACATCTTTGGTGGAGAAGTGGATCAACCTCTGCCGCAGCTCAGCCAAGGTGAGCTCCGGCTCCAGGGTTAGCATCCTGGCTACGATGCCTGGGGGTGCAGAATGAGAGAAGGTGGCCTGACCCTCGTTCCCAGCCATAGGACTCCTGCCCAGGTGTACACAAAGGAACAAACACTTGAATGCACACACACACACACACACATTTCATGTACACATGCACACACATATAAAACCTACTCCTCTGGGAATGTAAACGCCTGCAATCCCTCACTCGGTGAAAAGTTGGATGAGAAGACATCCTCTCCTGCCTATGGGCCTTGGCAACTGCAGGCAGTTGCTAGGGGAAGCCGTCCATCAAACCCTACATCAAACTTCCCTCCTCCAAGGAGGTCTCCTTGACCTCCAGGCTGTACAGGTGCCTCTGTGGGACTCCAACAGCCCTGACTGCTTTCTCTTCCATTGGTTTGTGCAGCCTGGTATATTCCCAGTGTTCTTCGGGACATTGCGATAATTTGATTCTTAAATATCCCTCATCTCCCCCAAAAAAAACCCCGGAAAAACGTAAATGTTGAAGGCTTGGTCATCGGAGGAGAAGATGTGTCCTAATAGAAATAGTCATTGGGGTGTGTCATAGTCAAAAGCCCTCTCTGCTTTCCAACCACATGAGGAGAGCAGTCTTGCTCTGCCGCATACTCCCCACCATGGTGTGCCCTAAAACAAAAGTGCCAAGCGGCCATGGGGTGAACCTTCTGAAGTTACAATCCAAAATAAACACCTCCTCCTCAGACACACTGACAGAGAGCTGCTCACCACAGGCACCCTTGGGCTCAGACTATCGCAGAGGGTCAGGGTACAGATCCATGGCGGCAGGATGGCGGGGTGGTGACTCACCAGCCACATGAGCGGCAGCCTGTGATGTCCCACTCTGTGACGTGAAGCATGTGCTGCAGTCACTGGAAGCACCAATGATGTCCTTCCCGGGAGCAAAGAGGTCAACGCAGCGACCAAAGTTGGTCCCCAAGGTCCCCAGGGTGACTGGCTGGTCCTGGACATTGGTAGCCCCAACTGTGATGACCTGGCAAGGTGAGGAGGTGGGTGGCAGAGAAAGATAAGGGCCACAATGGGGATAGGAAGATCTTGCCTCTGGACTAGCCAACTCAAACGCCCCTTTGTGTGCCGATGAAATGCCGTCCCCCATGAGAAAGGCAGCTCCTGGGGGGAACGCTGGCATTTCGCCTTGGCCAGAGATCCCCACCATGTGCCAGACCCCATTCCTGATTCCCTGTGGAGCCCATGTTGTAATAAAGAGACTGAAGAGGCCGGGCGGTGGTG
>NC_022016.1:73773671-73811217 GCF_000317375.1 Microtus ochrogaster
TGGGCATCCCTCAGGCTTCATAAACCTCCACCTCCCACTGAGGCCTGCTCAGAGGCCCCTCACCACACTATTGTACCCAGATTAACCCTGGCACCCACTCTCAAGCTGCCAACCCCCCTCTATAAAACAGGGACTAATGCTGTTTATATCACCTCAGGAGGTAAAGATACCACAGACTCCCACAACTCTCCACCCCAAAGATGTGACTCCACTCAGCATCAGAGACACTCTGCTTTGAATGAACGTGAAGATCAAGTCTACCACAGGCCCACCACTCTAATCCTTGTCAGCCCATAACCTGGAGACCCTAGCTGTCCAGTCCTGACAGCTTCATTCCCATTCAGGCCCCTGTTCTGCCACACACAGTATAGCCAAGACAACCTCTCAGAACCTTTTAGGTCCGGCTGTCCCTGTGGGGCTGTGGCTGAGCTAAGAACTGAAGTCCAGGACCATATTCATAAGGGCTGGCTGGTGAGGCCCATCGTACCAGGAGGAGGTAGGGACAGTGAAGTAGACACAGGTGTGTAGGTAACATCTGTGATTACAGCTGGCTACCAGGTCCTGGCTTGTGTGGAACTGTGCTTACACCGCAGCTTCATGCAGAGAATCATGCGGCCCGAATGGATGCAATAACTCCCTCATGCTAAGCCCACTCTGCCCTGTAATGAATTCACTAAGAGCTTTCTATACACTGGTGGGGGCCTGGAAGCAGGGAACATTCTCCCACAGGAAGTCCTCCAGAGGCTTAGGCCCACCTGAGTAAGGACTTCCGGGGAATGAACAGTCTTGTTCTACACAGTGGCCTCCAGGGTGGCAAGCCGGACTGGGGTTAGTCAATAAGGGGGTGGGACAGGCCCAAGAGGTCACTGATGGACAGAAGCTATTGATCTAAATGTGTGTCAATGACTGTGCTCTAAGTTCCAGGCACGGGATGGGAAAGATGGCTCAATGGTCAAGATCACTGGATGCTCTTAAAGAGGACCAGGGTTTAGTTCCCAGCATCTATGTGGTAACTCACAACCAACTGTAGTTCCAGTTCCAGAGGATTAGACCCCCCTCTTCTGACCTCTGTGGGCACCAGGTATGTACCTGGTACACATACACACATACAGGCAAAACATTCATGCTCATAAAAATAGATAAATGAATTGATGAACGGAAGAATCAATGAATGGATGGATAGATAGATGATAGATAGATAGATAGATAGATAGATAGATAGATAGATAGATAGATAGATAGATAATAGATGATAGATAGATAGATGATAGATAGATAGATGATAGATAGATAGATAGATGATAGATAGATGATAGATAGATAGATGATAGATAGATAGATAGATAGATAGATAGATAGATAGATAGATAGATAGATAGATAGATAGATAATAATTGAAGGCCCAGGAAGGGTTCATAGGCCAAGCTGGTTCCCATATGCTGCCTGGGCCGGCTCAGGACCAGCATCTGACTAGGTTGGTTGTAGTCAAACCATTAATTAGCCTCTCCTTCCCCAGAGGCTGGCAGGCTTCAGCTATGGGCCCTGGCCAAATCACCTTCCCTGGCTGTGAATACTGGCCATTTAACAAGCATCTCATGCCAGCTTCAGGATTACATGCCAAGCCGTGTACTCACGTGCCCAGCACAGTGAGAGGCAATAAGCCAAGTGCTCCCTCACTCCCTTTCCTCTACCTACATCCCAAAGTGCTAGCCCTCTGCTGGAGTGGACTAATGGAGTAACCTGCAGAAGTCTGGAAAGATCTGCTGCAGTTCCCCTGCCGAGTAAGGGCCCTGGCTTTGGTGGGAAGCAAAGGGATGGGGAAAGACAATTTCTACCACCAGGGCTTTGCAAGTCTAATGCTGTATCATAAAAATAAATAAAAATAAATAAATAAAAACAGCACTGTAAAAGCCCTGATGGGGAAGAGTGGAGAACCGTGGAAGAGCACTCACCCACTGGAACAAGCCCTGCCCCTCCCAAGCCTCCGGTCCCCCCTGCATTCTTCATCTCTGGGACCATACCAACTCTATCACCCTAAACTGTAGCAGAGACTGCCTGACTATGAGACCTTGGTTCCTGTTAAGCATTGGCTACCTTCTCACTGAGGACAGAACCCAGAGAGCCACTCACCTATGAGGGTGCTGCTGACCGTGCCCTTTCCTTGACAGTTGAGCACACGCAGACTGTGCAGACTGGTGCCCTTGGCCACACCGGCATCCCGGCCGCTGACCACACCTGCCAGGTGGGTGCCATGGCTGTCACACTTGCTGGCCTGCTCAATCGACACAGGGATCATGTGAGAGGACTCTCCTTACCCCATGATATATCAGCAGATGCCTGATCAGACTGACATCCCACCCCACAGATGGCAGGGAAAGTCAGGCAGATCTGACAGGATGCTCGGGGCGGGGTGTGGAGGGGGGCACTTCTGCTCACCTCTGCACAACCTCTGAGACAAAGTGGGAGTCTGAGACACTCACCTGTCTGTGGAAGCGTGTCCCATCCTCCTCAGGCACACTGTTGAAGTCAGTGATGGTGATCCTGCCCTCAATTTCCCGATGGTCACTCTGGATGCTGGTGTCTAAGAGATACACCTCTACCTGGCCACTTCCATCTTCCCATGGCAGCATTCGTAGAAGGGAAGGAGAGAGAATAGTTGTGGGGTTACGGTTGTTGCTATGTCCTGAGCTGTCTGCCCCCCTACATATCAGACAGCTCACGGAGTCCCCCCATGATCTTTGCAAGCTACATGCTACTGAATCTATTTTACTGCAAGGAGTGAGGCACAGAGAGAGCAGGGAGAGAGCCTGTAGCTGGCAATCGACAGATTCAGGGGTGAGCTAAGCGATCCAGTTCCATGTGAGACAACAATAGGAACATTCAAAGCATAATATCATAGTATAAAATAAACCAGCCTCCCAAGCATAAGCCTCTTACAGCTCGCTGAGACAGGGGCTGAAAAGAAACCAACAGGGCTGCCTGACATCCTGGTTGGCACATTCCCAGAGAGGAAACTGAGGCTCTCTCAAGTCCACACATTCACCAGCCAGGGCCAGGTAAGCCCAGGGCTCTTTCTTCCTCCAGTGAGGTCAGGCGGGAACTCAGCACAGGATGCTCACTGTGAACCTGGCACCTGCACCTTCCATCCCCGAGAGGGTGAGTCTCCAAGAAGCAGGCACAAGGCTGGAGGTAAGCACTGCGTGAGACAAGGGGCGGGGCAGGAGGATGCTTGTGCAGGCTTGGTGTGGGGAGGCTATGGAGGATAGCACATACCTGTTTCCTATGGAAGGAGAGAGAGCTAGGAGGATGGGGAGGGAAGGAGGAGCCCAAGGTGACAGCCACTCTCAAAAGTTCTCATCCTGGGGGACTAGAGAGATGGTTCAATGACTGAGAGCACTTGTTCCTCCTGGACAGGAACTAGGTTCTCTTCCCAGCACCCACACAGAGGCCAACGACCATCTGTAACCCCAGCTCCAGAAGACCCAATGCCCGCGTCTAGCCTCTGCGGAGACTGTGTGCACATGGTGCATAGACATACGTTTAGAAAATACACTTACACATCGGAAATAAAGATGAAGGTATCTTTTAAAAAAATTCTCATCCTGGAGCTGGGGACACAGTTAAGTCCTAGAGTACCTCCCTAGCAGGCCTCAGGCCAACTTCAGTCCCTAGAAGGTATGGTAAGGGAGCAGGGCAAAGTGTCTCACAGGACAGCTCTGTGGCCACCCCAGGGGGCACTCTGGCTGGCTGGCTGGATGCAGCCTAAGCTCAGACACTCCCAGCTAGCTACAAGGCTTCACCAATCTCACATAACCCATACTCCATCTATTTATGCAATAGACTAACGTTCCTTACAGACTAGAAGCCCCACAGGGGACAGACACATCACACTCTGCAGAACCTGATTCTTTCCCAAAGCAGGTACCCGCCAGCTTTTCTGACTCCGTATCACTCACAATCCTACCAGACCTGGGTCACCTTCCTCTATCTGAAAACAGGACACACTAGGTGGAGGAGACGGAGTGACAGATGCAGAGAGTCTCCAGCCATTGGATGGTACTGGAGGGAGGGGGCAGGGTGAACTGGGAAACTAGATATTCAGATGGGAGCAGCTGCAGTGGGCTGTGTCTGTCCTACTGAGAGGTCTGTCCCAGGCTACAGGGCTGGGTATCCCACAGACAGCCCGTCAGTCAGGCTTAGCCTCTTCCCTGAGAGAAGTAAAGCGTGAGGGGCCTGTGCAGATGGGGGCGGGGGAATGAAGCCGACGGGGACAAGAAGCTGGAGGGAGGGACGTTTAAGGGAAGACCCTAGCACTCTGCATGGAGCGATGCAGAGAGGACAGAAGAGGTCGGTGCAGACTCTGGAGCCCTAGCAAGCGGGGAAGGGGGTCAGAGCAAAGTAAATGGAGGCGGGAGGCTTACTGGGGACCTTACTGGAGGAGCTGTATTCCTCTCTCTGGTGCCCTGCTGGCAAAATCCGCTCCAGGTTCCAAGGGATGCTCTGGGCAAAGACATAGGAATCTTCCTCAATGTACTCCACGTGGGGCAGCTGCAAGGCCTATGGAAGCCAGAGAGCCATATCACTTAGCTTCAAAAGCCCCCCAGCTAACTGCAGCCCACATCATCCCCGACCTGAGGCAACTGCTGTCCGTGTCTCTAACCAGCATGTACCCACATTCTCCCAAAGTCTCCCTCCTGGGGCCCAGAAGCCAGACAAACCACAGGCTAGTGTCCTCACTCCTCTCTGGCTAGGGAACACAATGCTCTGTAACTCCAGTGGATGAACCCATGTGATTGGTCAGAAGGATTCTAGCCTCCACATCTCACCAGGGAGTCAGGCTATGCCCAGCATCGAGGAGGCGGTCAGGAATCTTAGTGCCTAAATCTCACACTCAGATCAGGATGGCAGTGCTAACCATCGTGTGTCTGCCCCCAGCCCTACCTGCATTGATTACAGAACTAGACTCCCAGGCAGAGGCCGCCAGTGTGCTCAGGTGTGTGTGTGTGTGTGTGTGTGTGTGTGTGTGTGTGTGTGTGTGTGTGTATTTTTAAAAAGCCACATTTTCCACTAGTCCTTAAATGAGGGCTACTATTTCCACATCTGGCTTACAGTTAGTCCTGGGAGACAGAGACCTCTGCTCTAAGTTAAACCCAGCTGGCAGTGGCACTTTTTGAGGTGCCAAGGCTCAACTTCCCAGGCAAATTCTGTGGACTCCTGGACAGAGCTGGATGCCCTGATCAGCAGGCACCTGTCTGCCACCTAGCACTTCAGGTCTCTTATGTATTCCCCACTGTGCTGAGCGCACAGCACCAGTCAACTCTGATGCTCTGACATCGACAGGTTGGTCTCCACCTTTGCTCTAAGCTGGAAGGAAAGGCTCAAGGCTGTGTCACCCTCCTCTGCGGTGACAGAAGATGCTTGTTGAAGTGCACAGAAGACAGACAGGCAGAAGGCACTGGCTTGATGTCCCCCTGTACTGTGGCCTTGTCCATGCCCATAGATGCCCCACAGTCTTTTAGTCACAAGATGTTAAGTTGCTTTAAACTCGGGGGGCAGCAGTGACCTGGGGGCTGGAGATTAGATGCATGCACTTTGCACACTGGAGGCGTGGGCAAGGCCCGGAGCCCTGGTACCTAAGTGTGTGCAGGAGGCTGAAAGCACCCAGTGCGGGAGGGACTGGTGTGCAGCTGAGAACCTGGTGTGCCATGGGGAGAAGAGCAGGGAGGGCAGACCATTGCCTACAGTCCTTTCACCTCCTTCAGTAAAGAGAGGTGCAGCACTCGGAAGAGTGATGGGGAAGAGCCACCCTGTCCCAGAAGAGAAGAATCTGACACCTTTGGCACTTTACAAGAGCCGGGGAGCTGGTAGCATGCACCTTTAATCTCACCACTCGGGAAGCAGAGGCAGGCAGATCTCTGTGAGTTAGAGGCCAACCTGGTCTACAGAACAAGCTCCAGGACAGCCAAAGCTACGCATAGAAACTTTGTCTT
The DNA here is from genome assembly GCF_000317375.1 of Microtus ochrogaster. Lineage (NCBI taxonomy): Eukaryota > Metazoa > Chordata > Mammalia > Rodentia > Cricetidae > Microtus > Microtus ochrogaster. The sequence goes on from NC_022016.1 coordinate 73,779,662, forward strand.
GGAAAAAAAAATACAACAAATCGACAAAAAGAGCCAATGTCCCAGGTCTTGTCCCCAGAGTTCCTCACAGGCAGTGAAAAAAACAGACAAGGATAGAGGCTACCATGCCATGGGGTAGGGGCCAAGCTTTGATGCTAGCTGTTTTGTGGTCCATTCTGATCTCCGATGAATGTAGACACAGCATTGGGACGCAGTCAAGGTTAGAAGGCAGTTTCTCGGGGAACCAGGAACCACCAGTTGTGACCCAGAAAGAGTTCATAGGTACTCACTAAGGTCAGTCTAGACATGGAAACAGGAGCCCGTCCCTCCTGGGAAGTCCCATGCCCCAGAGGGTAGCTCACCAGGCCCAACAGGTCACTGCTCATCTTCACCAGGAAGCCAGAGAAGAGGTCATAGAAGATGTGGAGAACCTTGATGACGTAGCCCCGGCGGGCAGCCCGGATCTGCAGGCGATGGGTGGCTTGCTCAATCTGCAGCCGCTCTGTCTTCTCTGTTAGCACCACCACGTAGGTGCCTGGCAGCCTCCAGGCCTCCTGGTCCCCAGGAGGAAGAGAAGAAGAGGACATGAGAGTTCCAGTGGACCCACAGTGACCCGGTGTAGCATGCACAGAACAGACCTTCCCACATTATCTGTGTGTTCCTATAGACCTTCATGTAGTTCCCTGGTGGCAATGTTTCCGCCTGCCCAAGTAATGCCTCTGGAAAGATCTTAGCAATGCAGCTTAGTGCATTTGTGGCCATGAGACTTTCAGTCTCTGGAGTATGTCTGGTGAGAGTAATAATTAATGTGTATATTTTCCATGCTTTCTCTGTCCCTGCTCTGGACTCTTAACTATCCAAATACGCACTCCGCAGAACACCGATAAAAGCCTTGAGTCTCCCGTTTCTGTTGAATCTCGAGTGGCGCTAATCATTGGCAGATTGAAACATGTGGCGCCCAAAACACAGGGACTCTAATGAGAGGTATATGGTTCTAGCAAGCACACAAGGAGCCCACTCCAGGGCACCAGGATAATCATGGGTCAAACCAAAAGCAAAAGAGGTGACCATATATGCTTATTGTACATGATGCTAAGTACCGTGTGTGGGGGAGAGGGGCTACAAAAAAGTGGATTTCTTTGAATGCCAGAATATATAAACATATACTGTTCCTGGCTGCCACCACAGTGTACATAAAACAATAGAAAGATGTTTTGTGTTATTTTGAACAAGTTCATAAGCAGGGAGAGATGAACCCATTAAATGCCTGGCCCCTTTTATTTTTTTTATTTTTTTCCATTTATTTATTTATTAAAGATTTCTGCCTCTTCCCCGCCACCTCCTCTCATTTCCCTCCCCCTCTCCCAATCAAGTTCCCCTCCCTTGTCAGCCCATAGAGCTATTAGGGTTCCCTGCCCAGTGGGAAGTCCAAGGACCACCCACCTCCATCCTGCCTGGCCCCTTTTAATCTGAGTAATTCAGCCTTTGCAAACTGCTTCTATCCTACCAGTGCAAGGAGAAGCCACCAGACAGACAGCCCCTTCAGGCAGAAGCGGGGACTATGCAGACAAGCCTGACCTGCAGCCTTCAGCTCCACCTCACTGCCAGTCTGCTGGTTTCTCCTGCTTCAGAAGACAAAGCCGTCTCTGCTAGCCCTTCCTCTGCTTCCCTACAAGCTGTGCTTTCGCATTGTCTTGGGAGATCCAGTTAGCCCAAATGGAAGGATCCTGGGGCATCCCTAACCTTGCTTTTGTAGCCCCGGTGGATTCCCCATCCCTCAAGCAAAGAGTTGATGCTTTTCCTCAGAATGGAATATGTGCTAATATTCCCTTCCCCACTTGAGGGTTTTAAGTGTATCATGTCCTCATCTGAAGCTACATCTCCATATACTCTGGAACTGTTGAGAGGGATAGCTGAAGCGGATCATCCTGTAGCCCATGACTGGGACACACTGGCCAGGACTTGTTTAAAACCTGCTAACTCCCTTCATTTCAGGACTTGGTGGCATAAAAAGACTGTTAGTCGAACAGCATAAAACCAAAATGCTAATTCTTCTACAGTGATTACCACTTTAGAAAGGCAGACACGGACAATGAGAAGTCAGCTCAAGGGTCAGTGCAGCAAATGTCTGCACAGCCACATTCACAGTGATGGAAAGAGTTGAAGATTATCAACAACCTTGAGTCAGACCAGGTCAGATGGACCATCAGTAACCCATAAAGGGATCTCATGCCTCAGAAGACAGACTAGGGGCTGCAGACATGTGAGCCTCACGCCTCCTCTGCCTCCCCCAGCTCTGTGCCTTCATCCCTGCCACTTCCTCTCCACCTTCATTCATTCGCTCAGCTCCTGGTTAAACTTCAAAGCTCCATGCAGAATGCCCTCTGCCCAGTGTAAAGCTGCACAATTGGGGTGGGGGGGGTCCTCTGCAATGGAAGCAGAGCTTTCCTGGAAGCCAAAGATTGGATGAAAATCCCTAGCTGAAACGATTTTCATTCTAAATTTTCTGCCCACAAAACATCCACTGAATGAATGAACGAGTGGCCTTTTGGACATTCCTGACCCCGTCGGATTCCCATTCACTTCCAGTCACTCACCTCTCCAAACAGGGTACTCAGCAGGAAGAGATGAACCCATTAAATGCCTGGCTCCTTTTAATCTGAGTAATCCAGCCTTTGCAAACTGCTTCTATCCTACCAGTGCAAAGAGAAGCCACCAGACAGACCACCCCTTCAGGCAGAAGCGGGGACTATGCAGACAAGCCTGACCTGCAGCCTTCAGCTCCACCTCACTGCCAGCCTGCTGGTTTCTTCTCCTGCTTCAGAAGACAAAGCCATTTCTAGTAGCCCTTCCTCTGCTTCCCTACAAGCTGTGCTTTCGCATTGTCCTGGGAGATCCAGTTAGCTCGAATGATGGTTGCTTTGGGGACAGGGTCATGCTATATAGCTCAAGCTTCAGCTTCCTGAGAGCCAAGATTATAGGCAAGCCTGGCTCTAAGATGCCCTCTCTTACTCCATGCCCCTCTGCCCTCTAGGTACAGGGTTCAGGGAACATTGTAAGGAGTGTTTTGAGTTAAGAACCTGACATCAGCCCACCCGCACACTGGCTGGGGCCAGGTAGCTCTAGGGAGCCCATTCTGCCTTCTGCCCCAGTAGCTGTGGCCAGGTGGTCACACTGCCGCCAGGTGTAATCCCACAAGTGATCTCTTCCCTGGTTACATCCTGAGATCCCCTATGTAGTCACCTAAGGAACCCTCACTTCCCTTTTCAGGAAAGTTCAAGACAAAGTAACTGGACACCCAGAGCCAGGTGAGCGACTCCAGCCTCCAAGCCCAAGTCCATTTCCAGGCAGCGAACCTGAGTGGAACCCTGGGAAGATTAACTTGGAAAAAATGGCTCCACCCTGATCAGGCAGGAGCTTCCTGTGGCCCAGGGTCAGGGACAGATATGCCCAGGAAGTTGACCCCACCCACTCATTCACTTACCCACCGGTGCCCCAAGTCATTCATCTGTGACACCCTTTCCCTAGTACAAGGCCAACAGAGCCCCCAACAGACACCCAGGATGAATGTTGGCACTCAGTTGAGAAAGATGTGGCACCAGAGTTCTCCCCCCGTCCCCAGCCACCTCACTTCGAAGGACACCCTCTCTGCGTGACCACACCAGTAGCTCCCTCTCCCTCCTACACCTTAAAAACTAAGCATTTAGCACATGGCCTCCCCTATCCCACCCGACCACTGCCACAAGGTGCAGCTGCGCGCTGGGTCTTGTCTCCCGTACCCCGGGGCTGCACTTAGAGACCACCAGAAGACTGTATGCGCAGAGAAGAGCCTCGGAGAACGCCACCCCAAGCCCAAAGCCACACCGTTGCCTGGCACCCCTCGCCCACACCTTAGAGCACCGGCGAAAGGTGGCAGTGGCCACATGCGGGACCTCATCCGCCAGGCTATCCTCCTGGGACGGGAGGGCTAGCATGAGCTCTTCATAGTCTGCGTCCTCGTCCTGGGCACCGGCGCCCACTGGGCTCAATAGCAGCAGCAGCAGCAGTGGCGACAGCAGCCACCGGGTGCCCATCGCGGAGAGGAGAGGTTCACGCGGTGTTGGGAAGGACTTGGACGAGCGGGACTTGGAGCGCCGGGCTCAGGGGCTGCGGGCTGTGATGTCTCTGAGGCGCCAAGCCCCAGCTCAGCCCTCCAGTCTCAGACTGCAGTCCGTGAGTCCACGTGGGGGCGAAAGCCTTCCAGGGTGTGGGTGCTGGATGCCTCGGGGCTGGGAGATCACGCCACCCCAAACCCCATCGGAAGATCCTCTCTGATTAAACATTAACGGGCCCCAGGTACTAAAGGATCGGGTTTCGGCCTCGCCCTCCCCATACAGCGTCAAATGACGCTCAGAGAGAGGAGGAAACCCCAAATCCTAATTGGACTGGGTGCCGGGCCTACCACATTCCTCCCGCCTCTCATCTTCAGCCCTGGTGCCAAGTCAGAGCCATGCTGAGCCCACCTCTTCAGTGTTTCCGGGGTCTGTCAGCCTCCCCCTTACTTCTCTCTCCAACAATATTAACTAGCCTCCCCTGGGCCCTCCTCCTCCCTATGACCCATGACCTTAGTCCATGTCAGATATAGATTCCTCACTGCCCACTAACTTCTCTCCACCTGTCTAAACTTTGTACTCCATCCGGCCTGGATCCCCTCCCTGGCCTTCACCCTTCTGCTCCCATAGCCTACCTGGAGAAAACTGCTTTCTTCAGGTTCCAGCTGCCCTCACCTCCAGGGATGTTTCTAGGAAGACTCCACATTTCAAACCTCACAGACAGTAAACTCCATTGTAAGCACAAGCCGGGTGATCCAAAGATTCAGTCTGTGTCTGTTTGAGGATTTCCTTTTGGTTTGGTTTGTTTGCTTGTTTGGGGGGTTTTATTTTGTTTTGTCTTGCCTTTTACACACTGTAGCCAAGAACTCAACGGAGCAAGCTTCCTGTGAACACCAACGTCGCGCTGGGCAGGAGATGCTGAGCGAAGCCTGTCGCTCTGGCATCATAGCAGGTGCTGCAGAAGGAGGGCACGATGCCAGGCTGTGCTCGGAAGCAGGACTCCAAGCGGCTTTGGGATCGCAGTCCGCCGCTGCTCCAGGAATCCAGGTCCTGGAGTCTGAGGCAGCTGTCCTTCACACCAGAGAACCCACCGGAGTGGGTTAAAGGGAGGCCTGTGAGGTCAGCTGGTCTCATCCCTTTGTTCCCCCACCAAACAGCCCACCACTGCAGGAAAATGAGCCCATTCATATTTACTCAGAGATAGCTGGAGACTCTGCTTTGCTTCAGTGAACCAGACCCTGGCCAGGATCCTCACCAAGCCTACCTCCAGCTAGTCCCCCAGCTAACCTTTCTCATGCCTGGGAGGCCAGGCTTCTCTCCCTTCAGGCCCATCCAGGGGATGATGAAGCTATAGATAGAGCATCTCGACATCAGCCCATGACAGTCTCTGTCCATTATGCTATGTGTTTGTGTGTGCACTCAAGTGTGTGGTGGGTGGACCCAAGCATGTGTGTGTGTGCACACGCAGGAGGCGGGGAGGGGTAGATGAGGAAAGGGGAAGGTGTGCGCCCTGGGCTCTGTGACAGATGGAACCAGAGGAGCAGTCACGTCTCATCCCACACCCTCCACTGCATCCTCCAATGGGGTAGAGAGGACACCTAACTGGGTGCCTGCCACTTGGCTAGGTTCTCATCCCTCATTAATTGTCCCCCCCCACCATAATTTGCCCCCAAGCAATTCCTCCCCCTGTTCAGATCCATCTCCTAGTACCAGCCAGCAATCACCAGCCAGTGGCCCTACCCCCCAGAGGTACACTGGGAAGATCTTTCTCCCACTCCTGAAATCATAGTTGTAGGTTGAAGAATGTTCACTCAAAAGATATGCCCAGCCTTGACCCTGCTTAGGGGGCTGGTTTGATAAAAGGTGGGTGTGTGTGTGGGGGGGGGGAATAGGCCAGAGAAACCCGGGGAAGAGGCTGGGCAAAGACGGAGGCTAGGATGGGAGCAATGCTGACACCGGAGAGCTAGGGGCCCCCAAACTGGAAGAGACCAGTTTTCCCCATAGCCTTTGGAGTGCACAGCTCCACTCACCCTGGAGGGACTTCTGGCCTCTACAACCTCAAAGTGACAAGTTTCTGTTGTTTGAAACAGCCAAATTTGTGGTCATCTGTAGAAAACTAATATTGTCACTTACTGGAATATCTTTTCAGAGATGCTGCATTTTTATAGAAATATTTTCAAATGGAATTTTCAACATTTAATTTTTTATTTCTATTGGTGAAGTGGTGAGGAGATACCTTAGTTTTTTTTTTTTTTTAAAGGTGCTGGCGATACTAGCGTCCTATCCCATGTGCTAGTTACCTTCCCCGTTTGCTGTGAAAATACGCGAGAAAAGCAATTTAAAGATGGGGTTTGTTTTGCTTACAGTTTACCAGTTCAGTCCATTGTGCAGCAGTGTAGCTGCAGGAGCAGCTGATCATATGATCCCAATGCACCCAGTCAGGACACGGAGATGAGTGACAGTATTCTTTTTTGGTTCAGACCAGGAGCCATCTTCCTTCGACTAACCCAGTCTAGGAAATCTCTCACAAACCTCTCCAGAGGCTTGATTCTTATGTGAGCTGGATCCTGTCAAGGTGACTGTATTAACCCTTAAATCCAGCTATAGGGCACCACAATTTCCTCTGCCCCAACCCTGAGGCATCTGTGTGACTGAAAATCACAGAGCGTTTGACTGCTCTCTCACCAGCTGCAGGTCCTCCAGTCCCTGCAGGCTGGAACCCAAGCCGCAACCTTGAACATTCCAGGGCACTAACAAGGACCGCTAGATTGTTGTCCAAAATACCTGGGCTCCACCCTGAGCCAAGGTCCTTTAGTCACATACCGGCTCCATCTTTGCCCCCCTGACTGCAGGAGTCACAAAGACAGACAGACACGTTCACATCTTTCTACAAAGTCAGAATTTATCAGCAGGCAACACATCCACATGCTATGTCGGATTCCTTGCCTGCAGCTCACCGAGTGATCCTGATTCATCTCCATAATGGTCACCGGCCGTCACAGATTCCTTTACTCCAATCTTAATTCCGAATAGTAACACTGAGGCTGCACGTTACACTTTACACAGCTTCTATCCACAGCAGAGTTGAGCCAAATCCCACCCGGTTCCTCTTGCCCCTGTGGTCCTCCCTTATGCGCAGCCTCCCCTGCTGTCAGCATCCCCCACCGCAGTGGTACACTTGATGGGCCTGTGCTGACTCAGCCCGCTATGCGAGGGTTAGAGGCTGCACTGGAGGCAGAGGAAGAGAACTGGAAGAGGAAGAGAGACAAGGAAAGTCTCCGTAGAGGACCAGAGAAGAAGCTTTACCAACCAACTTCAGGAGAGAGTAAAGCCGAAGCCTGGGGACAGAGGCAGAAGTCCTTTCCTGTGGTAATTTTCCTGGACAAGAGGAGATAGGCTGGTGTGTCTACACATTTCAGTCCTGGGGTGCTACTTTCACAGTCCTGGGTGACAGGAGCATGTTTGGTGTGCTCGGTAAGCTCACGGGCTTGCTCTGTCCAGTATCTTAAGCTGCCCGTGTGTCCACGTGCTACTGAGCTGCTTTGGTAAGATTGGTGACGGCTTTTACTTTCAGGAAAAAGCTGTCCATCAATCTAGGTCTCGTGCTTCGTGCTGGGCATGTGTGGTCGTTCATGTGCACAAACAAGATAGTCACCCTGCCTCATCATGGACACTCAAAATGGAGTCACTCAAGCTGCATCTGACCAGAAAGCCTCCTCTCTGGGGATTAGCTTCCATCATAGCAGAAGGTGCCTTGTGAGCTTCCAAATGAGGGAAGCAGCCACTAGTCTTACCCAGCCACGATGCCCATGAACCATAGCAATGGCCAGCATGGCATTTAAACCCTTAGGGATGTAATAGTGGCACAGGTGCCTTGATAGTAACCAACAGCCCTCTAATTCTGTTTAAGGCCCACTGGACAACAGGGGTCTCATATCTGGTACTGGGAACCTAGGCAGTTATCCAGGATTCTAGAATTCAAGAATCTTGGAAAACCTCCACTTTACTAAACCAGCATAATCCCTAACTATATTCTAAATATTTGTCCTTGTGCCCCCAGATAAATATAGTTCTCAGCCCTCATCAAGGAAACTTCTCCTTGCAACCGGTAGAGACCATTATAGAAAACTACAACTGATCAAAATTGGAGTTGTGGAGTCTGATCCCAACCAATACATGTACAACACAACTCCTACACCTAAGACTCGGGGATTGTTTGTTGTGGAAGATCCAATACCAAGCTGTCAGTCCTGAAACTGTATACATGCAAATATCATTATACAGACCAAGCAGGTTATATTTATACATCTAGAAACACACACGCACTCACTGACACACACACACACACACACACAGAGTCATTTTACACAGTACAGAGTAACAGAAGAGGCCACAGCTGATAACCGTAGAATGGTCTAAGTAACTGACAGCCCGTCTCTCTTTGTCTGAGAATACGCTGCCTCATTCTGTAAGGACCTGAGCAAATGCTCTGGCCTCACTTGCCATGCATTCTGTAAGGACCTGAGCAAATGTTCTGGCCTCACTTGCCATGCATTCTGTAAGGACCTGAGCAAATGCTCTGGCCTCACTTGCCATGCATCTAATTTCTCTTTCCCTTTCCCTCTCCTCCCTCTCCCTCTTTCTCCCTCCCTCTCTCCTCTCCCCCCACCTCTGGAATCTCAACTGGTTCCATTCATTTATAGACATTTCTAGGGTCCCATACAGCATCTCTCTTCCACTGATTCCCATTGCAGATCATCCCATATCTGGGGGTGCGCCCACATTCATAGCCTGGGATGGGCAAGGCAGAGATCAGGAGTGTACTTGTTCCTAAGAAACCCCAGTGGCTAAAGGACAATTGCAGCTCCTAAGCATCTACTCATTTAAGGATCGTTAGGGCAGGACACCAGTGTGGGCTGGTGGCACACGTGAAGGTGGCCATGGCGATGACAAGAGTGTGTGATGGACCAAAAAGGCTCATGTCTCCAAGGAAAGCAAAGAGAGGTGACAGGTTCGAACCCCATCATCTCCTCCAATGTGACCTTCCAGAGTGGTCTCCCAATGACCTAAGGATTTCCCACAAGAACTCACCATCCAGAATTCCATCCCTCCCAATAGCACCCTAGGAACCAAACCCTCAATCACTCAGATGATCAAGTGATATACCAACCATAGCACATAAGCATGTACGACATTTGCCTCTGCATGTATAAAACAATGTCCCAGGTATAGATCCCAAACTGGGTTAGGGGTCTTGCTGCCTGTGTTCTATAGGTCTGTCACATTTGCAGTAGTTATATACTTGCCTTTATCCAGAGAGTTTCCGTTCTCCCTGCATCATCCTTCCAGGCCCCATGAAGCACGCTGGGCCGAGACTATTGTCTTTCCTTAATAGATGAAGAAACTGAAGGCCACCGTGCCATCATGAGAACCTGAGTTCTCTTCCAGCTGCTCCCCAAGGTCCAGAGAGAGCATAGCCAAGAGGGCAAAGGCTGAATCTAGCGTGGGCAGCTGTCAGAGGTCAAGGCACTTTCTCCAGCTGGTGGGGATTGCAGAGCAGGTGGGGATTGTGGAGCAGGTGGGGATTGCGGAGGAGGTGGGTGAGAGGAGCTTCGGTTTTCTGCCCCAGTGAACCCCTTCCAGGTTCAACAAGGGCTGCATCAGATAGGGCAAATAAAAATAGTTGCCTGCCAATCAGTCAGGTAGGGTGTCTGTCCTCCCCAGAAGCTGAATTTGGTGTGAGCAGGAGCCCTGTCTATGCTGCACGGCATGCCCCTTTGACCTCTGACTTAACTGTCAAGTACACATTGCATCTGAACGCTATTCCAGGTGCTGGCTTAGAGAAAGAAGCAAGGACTTCCAATCAACACCTGCTCTACACACACACACACACACACACACACACACACACACACTGTTCTGGGACAACTAAATTTAAAAAATAATTTTAAAGCACCCTAAATAGACAGAAAGTAAAGGTGTATGAGACCAGGAAAGGTTTGTCTTTGTTTTGTTTTGTTTTTCAGCCTGGCCTCAAACTCACAGAGATCTGCCTGCCTCTGCCTCCCGAGTGTGCTGGGATTAAAGGCGTGCGCCACCACCACCCGACCAGCGGTAACTTTTTAAATTAGAATAAATAGCAGTGTCTGGTAGCATACACTTACAATCCAAACACTTGGGAGACCAAGACAAGAGGATGAGCACGCGTCCCAGGTCAGGGAGCTGAGGGTGTGGGCAGAGGAAGCTCCAAGAGCGAGCGACTGCCGTGATTAACTGAGCGAAGGTGAGGTGTGGAAGGAGGTGAGAGGCAGTGAGTCAAGAGGATGTCTGTGAGAATGCTGCTGTGGGAGCTAGGAGAAGAGGGGTGTGTGGTCAGACTGGAGCAGGGGTGAGCGCTTTAGAACTGAAATGCTGGAAGAGACCATAGGTATGCTGGAAGTACCATAGGACAAGGCCGAGAGCACAATGGACAGAATGGGAGGCTAGGTAAGTGGCGGCAATGCCTCAGAAACAGAGATGGCAATGAGCCAGTTGGAACGAGTCCTTCATGCAGCAGGGGTAGCACGGGGGTGGTTACGGTGAGCTGTTGTGTGTTTGTGGGGGCAGAGGACCGTGATCTGGAGGAGGTGGCCCTAAGGAGCAGCTTAGGTCTCTGGGAAGGCCGGGGAAAGCAAAGACTACGAAACAGGCTCTCTGGGAGACAAGGCATTCCAGAGCAAGGAGAGAGGGGTGTAGGGGGAGAGGCTATTGAGGAAAAGGGGTTGGTGGTCATGAACCAGGATGTTTAGGACTCAATGAGGCAGTGAGGAGGGGAGGAAAAGAAAGGCCAAGCTTGCTCTGAGACAGGACGCTCCAGAAGCCCAGGAGCAGTGACTGCAATGGACCAGCAGAGGGCACCCACTACCACGCGTGAGAAATCTCAGCCTACAGACAGGTGAGGTAGAGCCAATGCCACAGGCACCTGTTCTAGAGAGAAGAGCTAGACCCACTGTCTCCAGACTCCTTGGTGGTGACCTCAGCACTACAGATGCAAGCAGAATCTATGATCCAGTTGTCATGGCTGCCACATGCTGGATACAGTGCTTGGCTCAGCTGGGGTGGTTAGGGTGGAAGCCTGCCTTTCTTGTCTCTTGAGGCCAAGACAAGGCACTGTCTTTCCTGAGAACACAGAGCGTCTGGAAGGTCGGGAACAGAAGAGGGTATTGACCACAGTCCTATGTTGAGAGTAATGCTTTTACACAGGCATGAACACACATACACACGTTTGCACATGCAGGATCTTCTTCAGGCTCCCCACAACCCTGGGACAACTCCACCCCTCCCTGTCCTGAATCCCCTTGCAGGCCATTTGGAGAAGATGTAACTGAGGCCTGCTCGCCCCTTTTCCCATCCTCCTGCAAGCATACCCACATTTCTCTCATTTCCTAAAATTAGAATTAAGACAAAGGAACAAAACTTTCCTGTCACCTCAAGTATCACAGACACTGGGTCGCAGCTGTAAACAAGATAATAGTGAATCTGGTGCTCAGCCTGAGGTGGTGATCAGAGCTCCCGGGAGAGACAGGATGGATACGCGTGTGTCCGGAAGGGGTGGGAGAGCCACCCTGCAGCCCCTCAGCTCCTCCTACGGCCCACCCCACTTCGGCCTGGCCACATGCTCCGACCAGAACTCCTTAGGCTTCTCCCCCTGGTCCAGGATGCCCAAAGCAGGGCACTGGCTATGTGGCAGCCCGTGAGAAGGTCAGTTTCGTTAGACTGTGCAGGGACCTGAAAATGCCCCAAATGTCTACAATCCTGCCCCCTCCTCCTGCACATCCATCCCCAGGGTTCTTCCCGCCCATGACTTTACACCCATCCTTCCAGACCCTCTGTAAGGCAGCCCCCACCAGGCCACACTCCTTGGTCTTCCCTTGCCTCCCTGACTCCTCTCTGCCAAGGCTGTCAACACTGCTGTGTGCCCATCTCTCCCTGGCCTCTTCTTCCTGCTCCGTGTGGGTCTGGACAAAGTGGGTTCAGAGCCCGGTCATCATTCAGGAGTGGATTTCTGCTGGGTGTGGTGGATCTAGTGTGGAGGCAGAGGCCAGGAGACATGCAGGTCTCGGGGGATAGTGACAGCGGCCAGAGTGGGAGGTGAAGTGTGGGGAGGGGTCTTGCAGGGGAAGAGCAGACAGGACTTGGCTGCAGGTGAGGTGAGGCAGAGCCAGGTTTCAATCCCAGATAGCTATCCCAGCTCTGCTGTTGACTGGAGAGTGTTTCCATGGCACCCAGTTACCCACTCCCCTCCTGTTCCCTCATTTATAAAAACGGTGGCATTGACTTAGACCTCACCAAGGGGAGGGGGCCAATGAGAGAGCAACTGGGGAATGCTTCAGGGCTCACGGCACTGACTGGACTTCACACCCATCTGTCCAGCACGGAAGGACAGTGTGCATGTCAGGGCAGTGTAACCCCGTGAACACCCAGCCCTGACCTCAGACTGAGGATTTCTATCTGAAGGACCCCGAGGGTGTGAACATGGTTGGTATCAAGGTCTAGGGTCACGGGAAGGAATCCGCAGCTTCCAGGACCTGGGGCAAGTGGCGGGGGTGGGGAGAACAGCTGTGAATCAGAAGACTTCCAGCCCGCAGGCCTGGGTGCTAATGGTGCAGGGAAGTCAGCCAGCTGAAACCACCCAACCATCAGCCAGCCTGCTCTCCACAGTAGGAAAAGAGAAACTGAGGCCGAGGAGGACTTTTCTGGGACCCAGTCATGGAAAAAGCTCCTGGGAAGGAGGGAGGCCCTGGTGTAGGTGTGAGTAAGAGGCAGGGGCTCCAGTACAGGCCTTGATCCAGGGTTCGAGAGGCAGAAGTGAGGAGGAAGGTGGAGCAAGGAGGAAGGATGCCCACTGGATTCCCAGCTGTCTACGCTGGTCTGCACCCCACTCTAAGTGACAAGCCACAGGGTGGGTGGGTAATGTGTCGTCACTACCAGATTCAGCTCTGGAAGGCTGCTGTCATCTGTCCCTGTGGGTCTACGTCCCACACATCCCACGGTAACCCTGGTCATCTGTGTCTGTCCACAGCCCAGCTTCTCCAGGATACCTATCCTGGGTAGTCAGTCCATAATGCAGACTGATACCCAGGGCAGCAGCCATACAGAGCACTGCCTATAGCCCGGGTATGGCTGCCCCTAGTATGTTCACCAAGGAGAGTGGGTGGCATCTCCCTGGTGTCCCCTCCACTTTCCTATGCTCCTCCCCAGGGTCACTTTCACAGGACAAACTGGGTTTGTTATGAGAAGAACGGACAGGGCAGCTTGCTGCATGCCTGCGTTTACAGTGAACACATTGCCTACGCCACCTGCCAGCCCCACCTTGCAGGCCCCACGGCACCTGGCACACGGGACTGCAGAGATGCCAGGGGCCTGGTCTCGGGTAAAAACAATGTGTCCTTGAAGGGTTGGGTGCTCATTTCAGAGCCTCAGGCATCCCTGTCTCCCTGGAACCCTCATGTCTGCTGCTGACCTCCCGGAGTTGGGATCACTCACTACTGTGAGCGTACTTTTAGCCTTCGTACCACCAGCTCATCCACTGGGCCCTTGAACTTGTTTACGGTGCCAACAGGTGACTGGATATGAGGTCCTTCCTGGGACTCTGATGCCTTGTTTAGTTAGAAAAAAAAAAGAATCAGTATTTTCTAAATATAAACTTCTTCCTCATGATTTACAAATTTTCTCATTAACAAAAAAAAGATCTTCATTACATAAAAATGGGAAGGAAAATCTCAGTTAGATGGAACCCCTTAAAGTTTTTCTATTTGTTTCTACACACACGGATGTTTGCGGGCTCATACTCTGCACCCATTGGGAGTGCGTTTGGGTGCAAGTAAAGTAGTTTAAAGAAAGACGTGGACTTTGCGCATTTAGGTGGAGTGTTTAAGGCTGCTAATTGGTCCACTGGCTCAACAGAATTTTCCTCACGGTCGCAACATGCCTGCCACAGCTCCACCCATTGCATCCATGGTGGAGACCAGCAAAGGCAGTCATTTTTACATTTCTCTTGGGAACCAAAGTGTTTTTCAGCTATGACCCCAGCTGGTTGGTCTTCAGGGCTCATTTGTTAGACTCTGGTCTTGCAGACTTGCTGTGGGATAATCTTTCTATATACACCGCAAAGATATGCCATTCTCATCGTTAATAAAAAGCTGGTTGGCTGAAAGCTAGGCAGGATTTGGGGAGCAGAGAGAATGCTGGGAAGGAGAACAGAGTCAGAGGAGTCACAAGCCAGACACAGAGAAAGCAAATGGGAAGTTCACAGAGGAGGTAAAGGAGCCTCAGGGAAGCACGTAGATTAATATGGAGACTTTCTCCATCCCTCCCAGTCCTGCTGGACCTGTTTCTCTCTGCCCACCAGTCCCTGCAGCCGCTTATAAGATAACCACTCAGAGGCTTAATATTAATTGTAATTGTTTGACCAATGGCTTAGGCATATTACTGACTAACTTGCAGAGTTAAATTAACCCATTTCTACTAACCTATGTGTTACCACATGGCTGTGGCTTACTGTGATGCCCTGGCATATTACTCCTTCAGCAGCTACATGGCATCTCCTTTACTCCACCTTCCTTCTCTCTGCATCTTTGTTTGGATTTCCTGCCTCGCTATATTTTCCCTGGCCATTGGCTGAAACAGCTTTATTCATCAATCAACAAAAGCAATGCATATTCATAGCATACAGAAGGGCATCCCACATCAAATTAACATAGGTTAATTCAAGTTGTAAGAGCTAGCTGGAGATAAGTCTAAGCTATTGGCTGAACATTTATAATTAATAATAAGCCTGTGTGTGGTTATTTGGGGAACAGCTAGAAGGACAGAGCTGATCTCGATGGTCTAAACAGAAAGCTCTACCCATATAGATATTTCTAGCAACAATAAGAGCCATAAGTGCCTTTGAATCAGTCGTAATTAATTAGCTGTGGGTGTGCATGTAATCGCCACAATCAAAATCAAGGAAAGAAAAATATAACAGCCTATGATGTGTGTGTGCTGTTTTATAGCCTGTCCCCTTTCTCTTAATTCCATACTACCAAATTGGTCCATATCAAGAAACACACTCAGTCACTCATTTAATAGTGATTTATTGAGAACGCAGTAAATTCTGGGACCCTTGAGAACGCAGTGCATTTTGGGACCCTATCTGGGCATCATGAAGCCCCGCTGTCATGAAGCATAGAGCTAAATGAAGCACACAGAAACTACAGAAGAAATGCAAAGAGAGTGTGTGGCTTAGGTTTTACTGTGTGGCACAGAAAAATGGGTCTAGGCTTGACTCAACAAGGGTGGTCACCACATTGAGCAGAGGATCACAAAGTTGAATGGAGGGCCGTTGTGTTGGCGGAGGAGTCACTGTGTTGAGTGGAGTATCATCATATGGAGAGGAGCCTCACCGTGTTGAGTGCAGCGTCAGTCTGCTGATTCAAATGGAGTCACTATGGTGTCTGGTGGGTCACTGTGTTGAGCAGATAGATCATCACACCCTGTGCTGAGTCATCAGATCGAATGGAGAGTCACCATAGTGAGCAGAAGGTCACAACGCTGAGTATCTGCACCGAGTCCTCTTCCTGGGGTGGGATGGCTTAAGCAGCCTCTTGCTGTCAGTTAGATCTTAACATGTTTTAGCTTTACCAGCCAATGCCCTCTGAAAGCCCATCTGAACACACTGCCTGGTCACTTCCTTAGGATAAATCTGTTGTAAACTATAGTACCCAGTAACGGTGTTGCTGGCTGGTAGGGGATTGCTCGTCTGAAGCTCCTTCTTCAGACCTGCTCTCCCCAGTAAACCCACCCTTTGTCCTCCAAGACAGAGCCTATCCCCTGCCTCATCCCCAGTACCACTTTCTGTCTCACTGTTGTCTTTCCAAACTGTTATAGGTACAGGGGCGGCATTATGTCTGGCTGTCTTCAGCTGCATTCCTATCATGTTCCTGGAGCTGCTGATCTCTCTGTTCTTTCCCTAAGAGATTTTAGCTCCTTCCTACTGATGGATTCCTCTCTCCTTCTGTCTTCTCCTGCCCAACACCCCCCCCACACACACTTCTGTTACGTATGTTATAAAATTCCCTCCTTTTTTTGTGTGAGTTTCGCTTTATTTTCTCAACTCCTGTGTGAAATACAACAAACACTTTTACAGAGCAGTGTGCAACCTATCTCTACTGGAAATGCAATTCAGTATCTATGGATATAGAGCGATATTTCTTACATGTTAAAAACCATAACACTTGGAGTTATGTTTTTAATTTTTTAAGACACATCAGGTTCTTCATGAATACCTCACCAACACTTACTTTCTGTACTAGAATAGTGTGGTCTAATCACCAATTGTGGATTATTAGTTCTTGTATTGTTCAGAACCTGTGTCCTTGTCAAACTAACCCTCTGGCTTCTGCTGGAACACCCAAACCTCCCGAATCCAGTCCTGTCTCCCCAATCCTCTCCTGACACCCTCCATGCCTGGCTGGTTGGATTTCCATTTGCTTCAGGGCCAGTCTGGGATGTGAAAGATGATTCTCCTCTGGCCTTTGTACAAACAGGATTCATCGAGTTCCCGCTGGGGAACACCATCCACAGAACAGGTGTGTGCCTGGCACAGACCTTGCTCACTCTCTTTGCTCACTCCCTTTAATCATCTTCTTGCTCACTCTCAGGTAAGTTCTATCCTCTGTGCCTCCTGAGGCTTGTCCCTCAGCTCTCAGAGCCATGAGCTCATTCTGCAGTTGCCCCAGGAGAGTCAGATCCCCTGACAGGGAAGGGCCAGTCACATCTCTGTCCTCAGAACCTGGCACAGAAGAGGCACCTCGCAGAGGTTTAGAGGTCTTTATAGATGAATGAATGAATGAATGAATGAATGAATGAATGAATGAGATCTGTCCATTCCCACCTGCTAGGCTTGTGGGAAGATGTCTAAAGTGCGCCATTGCCATTTAACCTCTGACCTCTCTTGCTCTGCTCTTTCCAGGTCAAAGTGCAGACGATGCACAGACAGCTTAAGAACCTCCATCTTCTACAGGGCAGTGGAGCTGTCTTCTACCTTAGGGTCACCCTTGGACTCCCTAAGTTGTCCCTGAGTTGTACTCTGGCTTCACCAGGGCTCTGGTGTCTTGGGGGAGAAGCACTGGGCTTGGTTGTGTGGGTTGGCTGGGCCTGTGGTAAGCAGTGATGATCTGGGACCATGGCTCCATGGCCTTCAGGCCTGACCTGCCATCCAGTGAGGGTCATCAGGACAATAAATCTTTATGAGTAGCCAGTGGCATCCTCGGGCCACCAGCATGTCTCAGGTCCCTTTTATCCCTGTTAACAATATGGGCCCTCAGCACTCCTTTCCTGCTTATGAGTATCATCAAGTCGCCCTGGCTGTTAAGACCAAATTGGACCTGTGTTAGTAATCTGCAGAGTGGGCACCTGGCTCCCTCCAGCTCTGCTCTGTCCCACATAACTGCTGTTCTTGATTTTCTGGGCAAGGTGGAAGAGTGAGAGGAAAAGACCACCGAAGACTTCCCATTTCAGGAGCAGAGATGGGCAATCACCCAACTGTCCTAGGGAAGTACAAAAATAGAGCCATGCTGGGTCTCAAGGACAGCATGCAAAGGGGCTGGGTTCTGCCCTGGTTGGGGGGCAGGCTGGTTCACAGTCCAGGGAGCAGATAGAGAATTTGAACCAAGCATTGAGGGCTGGAAGAGATGGACACCCAGGAGCAGGCGTACCCAAGTCCAGGACACACGAAGGAAGGTGTGCAGTACTGGATGCACGTGGCCTAGCGGATGATTCAACTGCACAGGGCAGGAGAGGCCGGATGATGGACTGTGAGGCCAGGCTGAGGACTCTGACCTTCAGCGGAATACAACGGGGGGTGGGGTCATGGGAGGCGTGAAAGCAGAGTGAGTCTCCCTCATCACAGCAGTAAGTAGGAGCAGGTAGGTGCTCCATGCGGCCTCACTGGCTGGTCTGTCTTTCTTCTGTGTGTACTAGGGCCTGCATAGCCTGGGGTGACAGACGCTTCCAGCCAGGAGTTGAGATCTTACGACTAGATTTCCTCGCCTCCACTCTGAAAAAACAGACAAGAGAGTCAGCCTCCCTGAGCCTCAGTTTCCTGTCGCATGGGGACAGCGCAGCCTTGCAGGCTATGGAAGTGAGATGAAAGCAGGCGGCCAAGCAGGACAGGTGTACTATCAAATCCTACAACTGTGCTGACAAGAGCACCTGTGCTGGGGTTCCAGCACGGACCCTGCAACACCAACATCTCAGCGCTGGTAGGATGTACATGCATGGCCTCTGAGCAGCGCTGTAGAGCTGGGCGGCCATGCACCCTGTTACCTGTGAGGCCCAGGACTCCCGCCCTCCATCCCTCTCTTACTGACTCCCGGGAGGCCTCAACAACCTCCCTAACCCTCCTCTCTCAGGAGATGCCATGCTTAGCTCCATGACCTGGCTGCTAGAGCGCCTCTGGCGCACAAACGGAAGCTTCACCCCCGTGGGAGTTCCTGCACATTCTCCCTGCCGCGTGCATCACTTGGTTGTCTTGTTGAAGAACGAGACACAGCTGATCCCCACTTCCCTAACCAGGAAACAGGTGCAGCGAGGGAAGGAAGCCTGGCACTATTTGAATACCTGCAACGTGCCAGGGGGCACTTTATCCATCTGTCCGTCTTACCCATGACTCCAACCATTGGGATTATCTTCACTACAGGAATGTAGACTCAGAGGATTGGAGATGACAGTGACTTGTTCGAGTCTGAATAGCGAGGACCTGGCAGAGGATGAATGTGACCCCACGTCTGTAGCTCAGAGTCTGAGACTGAGGACATTTACCACATGTGGTCAACAGATTGCCCCCTCCCAGGCTTTTCTGAGGACAAGATGGGATAAAGGGTGTGAATGTGCCTAAGAACGGGAACGGGGATGTAATCTTGTCTCCTTTGACCTTCACGTGGAGAGGAGGGACAGATGCGTAGGAAGGATAGCAGGGTGCCCAGAACAACTGCCTGCCCTTGCCACGCCTCTGCAGAGACTTTCTCCCTAGAGTGGAAACTCCCAGAGTCAGACGGGAAAAACAAATGCCAGGCTTTTCTGCCCTGGCACACAAACCAGTACCTGGGGCTGGAGGCTGAAATCCGGGGTATGACGTCCACCGGGCTCCCCTACCACCTTCTGGCTACTCTAGGCCACCGTGAATACCTTGATCCCCTCTGATCCCATCAGCCATCTAGGGGGACATCCAGAGGTACCAATATCACCCAACATTGAGTCAGTAGGCAACAGAAGGGAAGGTCCAATGTGGCAGCTGCAGGAACAGCCAGAGAGCTAGGGAAGGCCAGAGTGGAGGAAGTGGGCCACTACCCCTGGGGCCCAAGTTCATGTCCTTCCTCATGATCAGACTCAGCAATGCCCTCCCTCCACCCATGCCTACTGTCACCCCTACCTCCCAGTCACCCCAACTCCCAGTCACCCCCGCCTACCAGTCACTCCCACCTCCCAGTCACCCCCACCTAACAGTCACCCCCACCTAACAGTCACCCCATCTAACAGTCACCCCACCTAACAGTCACCCCACCTAAAGTCACCCACACCTCCCAGGCACCCACACCTACCAGTCACTCCCACCTTCCAGTCACCCCCACCTCCCAGTCACCCCCACCTCCCAGTCACCCCCACCTCCCAGTCATCCCCACCTTCCAGTCTAGAGGCCGGCATGGAGAATGGAGGGCTGAGACAGGGGGTAGCAAAAGCAGCCTAGCAGGAGATACTCAGGGAACACCAACAGCATCAAGTGGAATTAACCCAACAACTGCTTGGCGAATGGTGACCTAGGCACAAGGCAAGCAGACACTCCGTGCCCCTCCATCCCCTCCAGCCACCTCTGGAGGACCACTGCCGCTTTCTCACCACAGTGTGGCTTTGTCCAGGCTCTTCCCTTTCCAGGGCAGCAGGATCATAGGAATCAGCCTGTTCTTGATACTGCCTGATCTGGAGCAAAACTTGCCCCCTGACTGCCACCTGACAGAAGCCCCAATCCCTTAGAGTATCCTTTCTTGACAAGATTGGTGCCACGGGTCGCTCCCTACCCACGCCGTGAGCTGGCTTTGAGTGAATGGCTGTACTCAGCAGAAATGTTTGTGTAAGTGGGTTCATCCCAGGCAGCCCAGAAACTTCTCACTGCACACCTGTGGTGTCCCACACAGGTAGGGGAACCCCCTGCAAATGCCCCCATCTGTAGAAAGGACAGAGCTAACTTTCCATTGTCCCATGGCTGGCAACTAGAGGCTCTTGAAATCTCTGCAGCCATGATTCTGGGCGTAGGGGCCGCTCCCTGACTCAGCTATCCCACATGGCCATGCTCCTGTGTCCTGCTCCCTTCTCAGAGAGGCCCCTGGGTGCCAGCCAGGCATGAAGCCTCATTTTATTCTGCCCGGAGGGAATGGCCAGTTTCACAGAAAAGAATTTGCAGGAAAATAAAGGTGACCTTTTAATGTTGAAAACGTTTTTATTTCAGCTCTTGGTGCTGGCTCGGCTCTGTCTGATGTGAGTCACAGACATTCCTGCCTAGGCCAGCAGTACACAGCAGCCTGTTCCATTTCACCTCACCCATGGCTGCGACATGAGCAGGGACACCTTGTCTGTGACGCATCAACAGAGAGGAGGTACCTGGAGGAGGCATTTTCACTGAAGAGGTAGCAATGCCCCAGAAGGCAGGAGGGGCGCAGTGTGTCCTCACTCAGTATCAGCGGTATCTCTTTCCCTTGGCTGGGATCTCCAACCTTCATCCGACCCCTGCTCCTAGATGCCTCACAACAGCTCTAAGTGTGTGGAGCTGGCCAGAGGAGGTAGCAGCACCCACCTCCCTGTTGTTTCCTCTACCCTGGGCTAAGAGCAAAGGGCTTTGCCAGCTCTGCCGGGGTGACTCGGCTCCTACCCCAGCTTCTGCTCTGTGCTCTGTCCCCGACTTACAAGTCAGCAAGCTCACAAGATTGTGAACCCTTTGGGACCAATGTCTCCTTCCAAGCTGAGTGCCTGGCATATAACAGATGCTCAGGAAATGCCAAAGGCATCAAGCGGAAGTAATCCAGCAGCTGGATTTTGCCCCCTGTAAGTCAGTGCAAGTGTGTTCTGCAAGCTGCTGCTGAATTCTTCAGGCAACTTTGTGCCTGGTTTTTGTGACTGTACAGAAGCATTTAGAAAAGTGAGTTCCAGAGACTAAGAAGCCATACTTGTCAAAACTGGGGAGGGTGACATTATCTACAAAGCTTCCCAGACCTGCTGAGATCTGCACCTGCTCAGCATCCCCTGGGAACTATGGTCAATGAGGCCAAGAAGTTGTCCCAGGGCCGTGGCAAGCAACGGGCCACAGAAACTGATACCCAAGCCCCAGAGAGAACATTCTCATCTTGGAGTTGGAACATCAGGAAAGCTGGAAGAAGGTCACTTAGGCCAGGAGATAGGAATGAGTGAATTTCCCCAGCACAATGGAAGAAGATAGCATGGGCATGGGCATGAGATAGCGGCAGCTGCAGGAACAGGTGGGACCAGGTTAGGTCGAGAGGTCAGGTTAGGTCAGCAGAAGTCAATCACAGAGCATCACAGAACCCAGAGCAGGGGACCTGCTAACGAAACTGAGCCAGGAGACCTCATCAGCTCCGAGTGGGATGAGTCAAACTACCCATCACATCAAAGGAACAAACCTCAGTAGACACGGGGCCCTGATCGGCCTCCATGAAGGAGCAGGGGCCCTGAGTAGCACCACAGAAGGGCCCAATCAAAGGCCAGCATTAGGACATGGAAAGGGCTTCCGAGGGTCTGGCTGTAACCCAGGACCTCAGAAAAGCCCACTCTTCCTCCAGGTCAGCACAACAAGCTACACCTGGAAGCATCTGCTCACTGTGTGTGTGGGGGGGTGATTGTAGCCCCCATGTGTGTTCTTTTCAGTTCCCAAGATTCTTCAGCTCATCACCTCACTTGACCCTCCATACAGTCCCATTTTGGGAGGTGGAAAACTGAGGCTTAGTGGGGTCACATGAAGAGAGCCGCGCCAACAGGCTAGACCCAGGAAGCCGTTCTTCTCAGCCCTGGGCATCGGGCTCGAAGTCCAGCTCTTTGTCGGGGAGGGGCTCCCCAGGGCTGTCTGGTAACCCATAGTAGAGGTCTTCCTCCTCCTGCTCAGGTTCCTCTGCACTTGCATGGACACTCTCCTTCTCCTTCATCCTCAGGGACTGCCGCTGTTTGCTGGACAGAGCGGCCTTCTGCACCTGCCCCTCCAGGACCATGTCCTCTGATGTGGGGGTGTCATCAATGAGAGCAAAGTCACTGAAGTGATCCAGTGGACCCCTGCTGGCCCAGGACACCTGTGGGTGTGGCTCATCTCTGTTGGATGGGGATGGGTGAGGGCTGCTGCCTTCGCTGGAACCCATGTCCAGCTCATCTTGGAATGAGGCCAAGGGTGCAGAGCCTTGGGAACACGTTGGAGGGCTGCAGAGGCAAAGAGAATGCGTGAAGGGAAGGCCCTGAGTCACACTGTGTGGGTCCAGACCTCAGCCACTGGTGGCAGTAAGTTCATATATCTCTGGGCCTCCTTGGAAATCAGGACAATGTGAATTCCCTCCCATGCGGTGCAGGGAGAATGTTCACAGCTCTCCATACAGTGCCTGGCACAGGGTAGGTACCCAAGCAACAGGGCTGTTATTTAAAAAGAAAAGAAAAAACTCTAAAACACACATGCACATGCGTGCACGCACACACGCACGCACACACAAAACTACCAGCCAAGTGGCTCATCCACTATTGCAGGCATTCGGGACCTTTCTCTGTCCCCTCAAAGTCCACGTCACTCTGTAGGTACCTCAGTGTCCTTTTCTGCCCCACCTCCCCACACCACAGTGGAACTCCGGAGACTGGAGGCCAGTCAAGGCCTTAGAGAGAGTTGGTGTCCAGTAGTGATGGAGCTTGTGGCTGAGTGGAGCAATCAGAGACCTGACTCAAAAACAAACAGGAACTGGGCTGTGCTGGGGACTAAGCCTTGCCTGAGATGCTGAGCAGGTCAATGGCCCAGGCAGGATTTAAACCCAAGCCCTCTGGCTCCTGGCCTCCTGCTGCTCATAACAAGCCTTTGGAAAAGGAAGAACTGTGTGCTGGGCACTTAAACATTGTCCCTGTGTCACGGAAATGACTGTTCCCCTGAGAGAAACTGCTCAGGAGAGTCCGAAACCAACACAACTATATAGCCAGGGAGTTAAGATCAGCACCTAGGTCCATTAGAGCCCCAGGCCAACCTCATTTACCTATGCCACTCTAGCCTTCCACTGCCTGCTCCTGACTCCCAAGTGTCCCTACCACCCTCTTGGCACACAGCCCCTCCTCCCCGCCCTAGAACTGGGCAGCATTCCCACTCCCATGCCGCCCTCTCACCTGCTCTGGGCACGAGATCTTTCTCCCTCATTCTCATCCAAGCCCCTGTGGACAACCACTGCTGCCTCCATCCAGGCCTGAGCAGTACGAGGCTCGCCTTCCCCACCATTTCCAACTCCTGTCTTCAGCTCAGTGGCCAGCAGGGGCCTAGGGTCCTCACTGTAGCCCAGGACCTTCATCTGGACGTGCGTGAAGTCTGGAAGGCTCTGGTCATAGGCGGCTTCTTCCCACAGCCTGACATAGGGGGGTTGGGGGCTGGGTCCAACAGACAGAGGGAGAGAAGTCGGGGTGGGGTAGACGTGAGTTCCCACACCATGGCACCCTGTCTACTATGGGAGCATGGCCCCACTGATTTCAAAAGAAAAATTTTAGGGTGTCACTGTACTCAGACCACAGGCTGAGGCCTGATTCCAAGTCAACATCACAATGTCTCAAAAGGTATCCACGGTCTGTAATGTTAAGATGGCGAAGGCCCAGCACCAAGATTCTGCTCTCTGAAGCACACCCCAGTGCACCAATCACAGCTCTGCTGCTCAGCAGCGTGTAACAGCTGCCTGTGGGTTCCTGCACGGCTGGGAAGTGATCGCCTCTGCACTCCCTGTAACTCCAGGAGGTGGTGTGAGGAAACTGAGGCACAGCAACTAAAACTGGCTTGCACACAGAGTGACACAGACCCAGCTTGGTGGGTCAGGGCCATATTGCTCTTCTCTGCCTGTGGGCTTCAGAGACTAGGTCTTTGTCCAAGGTCACAGGAGGTGACCAGACAAAGGAAGGACGTGTTTGTGGTGGCCCCACCCACCACCAGGGTGTGCCCAGTGTTTCTCACTGGGGCACTTCTGGAACGGAAAATGTCGGCCTTACAAACTACCCCAAGCAAAGCAGAGGGCTGTGACCCTCATAAGCCCAGCCTTCAGAGCTTGGGAGTCGCAGCTCAGGAATTAGCGAAAGCCAAAGAGTTCTTGGCTCCATCCCAAGCCAGAAGCAGGGCTTGACACCTCCCCAGCCAACTCAGGCCCAGATTCAGACCTGTCCTAGCACTGACTCCCCTTGAGATCTGAGGTTTGTGTTTCTCCGAGCCTCGGAGTCCACATCTATAAGACAGGAATGATGATGTTAGCACACCAACCTGAGAGTTTGAAACTACCTGTGATTTCTAAGAGTGTGTTCTCAGAAAATGGGAGGCAAAGAGGAAGCTGGCTGGGATAAGACAGAGACACCAACATCCAACGCAGCTATCCTGATTCCCTCCCTCCTTACCTCTTCCCTTCCTCCCCTCTTCCCCTCTTTTGACAGGAGGCTGGACTGAGGACCCATTCCCCCTGGTCTTACCTCTTCACCTCCAAAAGCCTGTTCTCCATCAGGCTCAGGGCCTTTGGGGACAGAAAGTCAGAGTCTGCCGGCACAAAGGTGATCTGCAAGGAGAGAGGAAACGGTCTCTGCAATTGACCAGGTATAGTGCTGACTGTCGCCACACGCTCTGACCGCTGGGCCCGGAGCCTCTGCAGATTGTAGGAGGAGAAGGATGCAGTAGGGCCCCTGTTTGATGAGCGAGTTTCTGTTCATGGCTCAACCCCAGCAGGTAGACAGATATCTAGGTTCCTGTCCAAACCACTTTCTCCCTTTATCGTACAATCTCCCAAGAACCTGCTCTGTGCAGACACCACCTGGACACTGGGGGCAGCGGTGAGTGAGAGAGATGCCCCGCCCTGGAGTCCAGATCCATTTCCCAGAGGTATCCACAGAGGGTGCTCGGTCTGCACCTGGAAAGTGAATGGTAAACCAGACACTGACTTGTGCTTCACAGGACACAGCCGTGGAGCGAGCAGCGACACAGAGGCTGTGGGCGTGCCTGCAAAGTTCATCCCTGAACTTTTGATATCAAGCAGCCTAGCTTCGGGGGTGGCCTTTGGAGCTGGGAAGGAACGCCTTGAAGGGATTAGTCAGGTGAGGTGGAAAGAGTTCTGCCGTTGGGGCCCTGGAGACGGGAGGGCATCTTCTCACTACTAGGCCCTTGCTGGGGATCCTGGGAGCCACTCTTCCTTCCAGAGCCTCTTTGAAATCTTCTAGTCAATGAGAGAAGCCTCCAAGAGACACCTGCTCCTCCATGCACAGAGAAGCACTGTGTCCCACACCCAAGAGGTGACCCAGGGTCCACTGATGGGTGATAGACAGAAGAACACAGCATACACACAGCATGCCTGCCAGCCTTCAGGAGGAAGTTCTGATGCACGGTACATCAAAGATGAACATTGAAGACACGGTGCTGAGTGAGATACGCCAGACTGGGCTGCAGCAGAGGCAAACACTGAAAGACCCCACTTCCATGGTATACCAAGTTGTGGAAGTCAAAAGGAGGCTGGTGGATCCCCAAGGCTAATGAGAGTGGTAATGGGGAGCCGTTGCATAGTGAGTGTAAATCTTTTATTTCCCAGTTTGGTCCTGGAGATGGGCTGACCACGATGAGAATGGACCTAATGCTTCACATGTTTACCAGAGGTTAAAGCACTGTATCCTGCACTTAAGTGTTTAATACAGAGGGCTCTCTCAGTATGGTACCTGGACACATGGCTTCTTAACAAATCACAGCCTGGCCCAATGAAGACCAAGCCACTGGTCACACATCTGGACACACACATCACACACAAGTCTGAACATCTTTCATGTAACATCTGATGGCCTCCTTCTGAGCTGCTCCAGAGTCATAAACAGCACCGGTACAGTGAGGGAGGCTCTGCCTGTACCAGCAAAGCTTCATGATGCTGGAAAGAAGGGGGTGATAGGTAGAGAATTCTTACCTTCCTGAGGAGGCACCTCCTCAGGTGTCTAAGCATCTTACATTTGCAGTAAGGATGCCTTTGGCCAGATGGTTCTATACTTTCTAAGATTTATCTCTTTTCCCTATCTCATGACCTAACATCATCATCTACTTTATCACCATCATCAATATCATCACCATCATTGCTACCATTCCCATGGCCATCATTACATCACCACCATTGCTATCATCATAGCCATCATCATCATCACCACAATCATCACCACCGTCACCATCACGATCACCACCACCACCATAACCACTATCATAACCATCACCATCATCACCATCACTCTCACCATCATCACTGCCATCACGACCACCGCAATCACAACTACCACCACTGACATGAGAAGCAAGGAGGAGACAGACAGGAAGCAGCATCCTAGAACACAGGTTCTCTTTCTAAAGAAAGAGGAAAGATATGCAGAATTGATGATCCAGGGCAGGATCAGACCTGGAAACCCTCAGAACATCAGACTAAGAATTTCAACTTTTATCCACAGCTATGGGCATTCCAGGGGGATTTTTAGTAGGAGAATAGCATCAGATTTGAGTTCAGGCTGCACACCGACCAGTCCCCAGAGGGAAGAGGCATAAAGAGGGAAGCCCTCAAAGGGGACAAGTTCTTCAACCACTAGGTGTTGAAGGCACTGCGGGCCGCTTCCCGCCGCCTGGCTCCCGGTCACCTGGCTAGTTTACGCCCCAAAATAATTACACGGAAACTGTATTCATTTAAACACTGCCTGGCCTATTAGTTTCAGCCTCTTATTGGCTAATTCTCACATCTTGATTAACCCATTTCTAATAATCTGTGTAGCACCACGAGGTGGTGGCTTACTGGGAAAGATGCTAGCCTACAACTAGGTCCTGATTTTGAGCCCCAGCAGAACCAAGGATCTGCTTTCCCTGCCACTCCACCCCTCATCCTCACTCCCCCCATTCGATCTCGACCTCCAGGCCCAGCATCATCAGTAGCCCCCACACTTGCCCTGCCTTGATTCTCCCTCTTGACCCATGCCTGAGACTCAGGTGATCACCAAAGTCTAACCAGGTTTGTATGCAAAACCTAACAGAACAGCCATGGTGAAGAGCGGGAGCCCTTCTCCTTCCTGTTCCACTTGTGACAGCTCTCACAGCTCTGTCCTCCCTGCTTCCCCTGCAGCCCTCCCAGTACCGGCAACATTCTCTCCAGAACAAGGCCTCTGTACCCATGTCATCCAGGACCCCTCCCGTCCCTACAGCACCCTTTGCTCCCTTCCACTTGGCCATTCAAAGCACGGAGTGGGGGGGGGGCTCTGCCAAGGTCACAGACTTTGCACAGGGCACAAGGACTTGAATTGGGGTTTGAGGGACACTAGGAGGTGTGGGTTTCCACCAGCCATATCACCTCCCCACACAGGAGCACGTGAGCCTTTCACAGTTACTCATTAATGCTCAGCCCCATTCCCCCCACCGGTTGCCCCTAGGAAGGATGCTTTATTCCCAACACCCCCACCTTCCCTGGGTGGTGACACGGTGGCTCTGGCCTCAAGGCCCTCTTCTCCCAGTGACCTCTGCTCAGGACATTGAGCGCAGAGAGGAGAGTTGACTGTAAACTGCTTTGTAAAATGGCCCCAAACCAGTTGGGACTGCCCAAGCTCCAGATATAAGTGACAGACCTGGGCTGGCTACAGAGAGGGGGAGGGCTGGGAGAGGCTGGGACCTGGACCCAATTCTTAGAAGTCCTTCTGGGTACTTGCCACCAAAGTGGGGAGGGGTAGAGGAAACTGGGGCGATAGGGCTGTTAGAGTCAAGACTCAGATATCTGTCCCTCTCCCCCACTCTGTGTTCTGACCCACGTTGTATAGTTAAGGAAACTGAGGTTTAAAGAACAAAATGGCTCAGTCTCCAGGGGACTCAGAGACAGAACACAGGCTAGACTCCTGTTGCTCTCCCCATATCTCCGCGTCTGCAGCTGACTAGCTGTGTGACATTGGAAGAGTCGCCCTACCTCTCTGTGCATTGAAGGTTTACAACACCTGACTGCCGACCCCTCAGAGCTGTGTGGGGATCAAGAAGAGCAACAGCAGCAGCAGCTACTTGCCTAAACACAGCATGCCAGCTGCAAACATACCCTGCCCATCTTCCACAGGGCTAGGCAGAGCCCAGACTGGGGAGCCACTTTACAGTTGAAAACACCATGACTCAGAAAGACCCAGCCTGAAAGAGCCCTCAGCAGCTGGGGGCACAGAAGGGAGCACCCTGGGTGGGGAACCCAGGATGGTACACTCAGGGCACAAGCACCAACCCGAGATCTGTGCTTCAGAGTCCTGCAGAAAACACAGAGCACTTGGGATAGGGTCAGGGTGAGCTGTGGGTTCAAGCTTGGGAGAGAGTAAATGCTAGCCAGCTTCTGATGGAACACAGAGACAGCGTGTAGATCCCATTGTGTCCCTGTTCTGGCGGGCTCAAGACCCAGACATGGGAGCATTCTGATCAGCCGCAACAAGAGATGGATGGATGGATAAACAAAAGTATTACACCCCCCCCCCCCAAGAATAGAGAGAATATGGGAAGTCTGAATGGAAAAACCATAGCAGCTGGAGTCAAGGGGTTGGTACCCTGAGACAAGAAAGGTCACACGTCTTCCTGCCCCCTTAGGATAGTGTTGGCACATGCCCCTGCCCCAGCCCCCTACCTTAGGATAGCATTGGCACATGCTCCAGATGACGCCCCCAATCACCATGACGCTCCCCATAGCGTAGAAGGTACCGTAGACCTGGGGTCGATCGTGGCTCATAAGGAACGTGCCGAGGGACAGCAGGAAAAGGCCCAGAATGATGAAGCCGATTCGGAAGGTCTTCTCCTCAGTCATGGTGGCTAATCAGCCCTGATAGCTGACCAGCTCCCCGGCAGAGGGCTGCCCACAATCCTAAGCGAATGTCGACCAGGCTCAGGGTCCGATGATACGCTGCTTGCTTGAGGCATAGACTGAGGCATAAAGCCCAAATCAAGGAATGGTCCCCACAGGTCCAGCTCCGGGCCCTGGGCCCAGAAGTTCTGCAGGGCAGGAGGTGACACGCGTCAGTGGGCCCAAGAGCCCAGCCATCTACCTTTCCTCCTGCCACTCTCCTTCTCTCTGGGCCCAGCTGTTTGGAGTTTGTGAATCTGAGCATGGGACAGAGGCAGGGGAGGGCTGGGGGAGGTCACAGGGGCTGGGCCTGCCCTGGCTTTGACATCATCTCATTTGCCTACCGTGGAGCTGAGCCCAGACTGGCTTTGCACCTCCCAGCTCTGGGAAGCAGGGGTGGGGCCATGGCCAAGTCCAAAACCCACAGCTTGACAGTTTGGACACCTAAAGACACCTTCTCAAGGACACCTGATTGCCTAGGCTCAACAGGAGTTTCTGAACCTACTGAATAGCCAGCATCCTAGCCATTCGGTTCATTTAAGGAGACAGGTCCCATATTCCCACTTCACAAATGAGGACGCAGGCATGAACAGGTAACCTGCCCACAGTCACAAATAACAGAGCAGCTGGGACTAGAACCCAGGGGCTGCAGGTCCTACTAGCACGAGCCTCGTCAACCACAGCATAGGTAAAAACAGGGGCAGGCTCCAGCAGCGAAGCCCGTGGTGGTCCCTGATCTGTGTCTCCAGCTGTGTGGTGCACAGTCTTGCTCACCAGCTAATTCTCTCTCTTTCCTCCAGGGAAATTATACCAGGGACAATTGTAGCTCCTCCCAGAACCAGAACCAGCTCCAGCTCTTGCCTCCCACATCCCCTTCATAGCCCACATTCAGCCCAGACCTGCTTTCCATGGGGGCCAGGTGAATGAGTGCCCCTACAGGTGTGACTAACTGATTGGCATCTACCTCACCTGGCCTGGTCCCCAACTTGGAAAGCCATCATTGTCTGGAAAATGACAGTCTAGGAGAAGACTTCTAGTTTTGATGTGACTGAGGGGGAAAGTCAGATCTGCCTCCATCGCTGCTACTGCAGAGACTCGGAGCCCCCACAGGTACCCAGAGTGTGACAGCTGGGGTTCTTGTGAGTGACCTGTGCAATGGCAAGGGCTCTCAATGAACTGCCTGAATCCCTGCATTCGGGGACTTTCCTGTACGGGCTGTGTGTGTCCCTCATGCCCCATTGTGTTCACCCATGCACCTCTGCTAGCATGGCCATGGGGTCCCTTCCCAGAGAGGTTCTGCTCTCTCTGTCTCCCACCATCTCTGTCCCTCAGCTCTGTCCAGCTTGTAAATTTACTTCACAGTTTGTAAATGCCCCAGGAACTGGGACTAGGCACCCCGAGGAAACCGCCCAGGTGCCAAGTCTCTGGTTACCTCCAGTCTGATTCCCAGGGTGAACTTAGGCAGTGCACTTCAGTTTTGTCACCTTTGGATTGTAAGCAGCTGTTAGATCATCTCCTGGTCTAGTACCGGAAAGTGACATAGAGGAGGAATAGTCGTTTGGAATTGTGACTGGCCAGGGACCTCTAGGGAGATGTTAGAAGCATCTTAAAGAGACTAGACACAAGAGAGGCCTTGAATGTAAAGCAACCTAGCTGGTATCCATTCTAAAAAAAAAAACCCACAAGGCCCAGGGAATGACTCTCTGCCACATCCACAGAAACTACTCGTGCCCCCTGGTGGCCTTGTAGTGACCTGGCCTGTCTCTGTCACAGGAACACACAGAAGAGTTGCCACACCCACTTTGCAGATAAGGAAACAACAAAGTCAGGGGAGTGACAGATTGACCAAGACTTCCCCAGTGCTCCCAGTGCCCCCGTGGATGGATCTAGCTTTTGGGTATTCTTCCCCAATCCACTGATCTTCTGTTTCATTGCCATGATCCAGTCTTTCTTTGCCCCTTTAGTAGCAAGGAGTAAGAAACTCTGAGATATGTCAGTGCTAGGTTAAAAGGGCCCTATCTCTTCTGGAGTCAAGAATTAAACGGTCGCTCTGCTCCTCCCTGTTCTAGAGACTGCCGCTTCTTTTCGTGCAGTGCCAGCCTCATTCCAGAGATACGATGGTGAAGGTCAGAGTGAATGATTTGGCCGTATTGGACGCCTAGTTACCAGGGCTGCCTTCACTTCTGGCAAAGTGGAGGTTGTTGCCATCAATGACCCTTTCATCGACCTCAACTACATGGTCTACATGTTCCAGTATGACTCCACCCATGGCAAGTTCAAAGGCGCAGTTAAGGCTGATAATGGGAAGCTTGTCATCAATGGGAAGGCCATCACCATCTTCCAGGAG
>NC_022016.1:73812067-73813724 GCF_000317375.1 Microtus ochrogaster
GTCCTCGGCTGCTGAGCAGTCCCTGTCCTAACTAACCCTTGACACTGAGCATCTCCCTCACAGTTTCCAGCCCAGACCCCCAGAATAGCAGGAGGGGGCTTAGGGAGCCCTACTCTCTTGAATACCATCAATAAAGTTCATTGCACCCCTCAAAAAAAAAAGAATTAAACGGTCATAGGGCAGGCCTCTCTTCCAGGACTAGCTAGGGCAGCACAAACTCAGCTCCACCAGGAAAAAGAGGGGAAAATACAAAAGGGGGGAAAAAATCTCGAAGCTGTGTGGAAAGGAATGGAAGGTGGAGATGGTGGTTATGGGAGGAGTTGGGGAAGGGAGGGTGAATATTTTCAAAATACCTTGCATGAAATTCCCAAAGGACTAATAAAAATATTTTTAAAAGAATGAAATGTCCAGTGTTGTTCTCCTGTGTAGACATGGTGCCAAGGCAATTTCTAGTGACTTGTTGCTGTGACTGTAGATGGGTGTGCCTCTCAGCCTCGTAAGGGGTTTCTCTTGTAGTGGACACTGGGCTAGTCTCCCCACTTCCGAGGGTGAGAGTCTGTGGAGGGCCCTGCCCTGGGTGAATTGTGTTTGTCCTGTCCCTCCTTCCACGGGGCTCAGGGATCTTCGTACGGGGATGGGCAAGCGGATTGTGAGCTCTGAAGGTGGCAGATGACATGGGGGAGGGGCACAAGATTTTCTGGGCAGGACTGGGCTGTTGCACATATGAGCTGGTGGCAGTTGTGACAGCACTAACAGGGCCTTCACTAGCTCAGCTGGGCGGGGTCCCTGCATGGAGGGAAGAGGGTTTGGCCATTGGCTGGACAGCTGTTGGCCCCTGGCCACTGGGAGGCAGATAGTGGTGGTCTCTGCTGGAGCAACCACACTTGGCCTTCCCTGGTTCCTGTGGCGGAAGAAGAAAGAAGAGGAAGGCTCGGCATTGGCTGGATGGGGAGGAGGTGGTAGAGCAGCGGGCATGAGAGGGGTTCTGTGTGTGATCAGGGTGTAGCCTGTGAAATTCTCAAAGAATTTATAAAAATGAGAACCAAAACAAAAAAGAATGAAATGGGAGTGTGTGCTCAGAGCAACGAAATATTGTGCTAGAGGAGGTTCCTGCTCTCACAGGCCTGAGGCCAACCTGGCTTTGACCTTCTTCCTGGCACCCAGAGGAAGCAGCCCGAGGAGTGGTCCGGGAGTCAGAGGTGTTCCAGCAGAGGGCGTGTGGTAAGTGCTGTCTTCTTGAAGGCGTGTCCAGCCTGTGGACAGTAACTATGAATACAGCCAAACACAAAACTGTAAATTTACTTAAAACATGAAACTTTTTCAAGTTTTTTTTTTTTAACTCAGTTTTCCTGTTCTCAGTGTGAACTTTGTGAAAGACAGCATTGTTTTGCAAGTCAAAAAGTTGAACATGCCTGAAGAAATTGGGGGTCTGGGGAATGAGCTGCCCCCACAAGATATTCAAACATAGAACACCCTGGACACAAGTAGAAACCTAAGCCTGTAAAGACAGGGCTCGTCCTAAGGAGCCAGAGCCTGTCAGTAACAGAGATCAACCATTTTCTCACCTCCTCTCCTCAGGCTCCTGCCACACAGGGCGCTCTGAGGGTCGAGGCGTGCTGACAAGAATGGCTTCGGGGCGCTGGGCGGTGGTGGCACA
>NC_022016.1:73813894-73838374 GCF_000317375.1 Microtus ochrogaster
GATGGAGTGCTCAGCTACATCATCTCCAGGATGGTGAAATGATGGGCGTGATTGTGATTCACTGTGTGCAGCCCACCGTGGTACACACTGCCTGTGTCAGCTGTCGTCCAGGTCCTTCTCAGGCTACCGCCTCCACCTCCTCTCTCCCAAATCCTGTTAACTCTATGTCTTAGTTAGGGTTTCTATTGCTGTGAAGAGACACCATGATCAGGACAACTCTGACAAGGAAAACATTTAATTGGGGCTAGCTTGCATTACCAGAGGTTTAGTCCATCATCTTCATGGCAGCGTGTAAACCAGACATGGTGCTGGAGAAGGAACTGAGACTTCTGCGGCTTGATCTTCAGGCAGCAGAAGCAACTGTGAACATAGTTTGAATACAGGAGACCTCAAAGCCCACACCCCCACAATGACACACTTCCTCCAAGGCCACACCTCCTAATAGTACCACTTCCTATGAGTCAAACATTCAAACACATGAGCCTATGGGGGCCATACCTTTTCAAATCACCACATTCCACTCCCAGGCCCCAATAGGCTTGTAGCCATATCATAGTCCAAAATGCATTTAGTCCAGCCTTCAAAATCCCCATAGTCTATCACAGCCTCAACCCTGTTTAAAGATCCAAAGTTCAGTCTCTTCTGAGACTCACGAGATCTCGTAACTGTAATTCCCTGTAAACTCAAAATCAAAAAGCAGATCACATTCTTCTAACATAATGACACAGGATATACATTACCATTCCAAAATGAAGGAAAGGGAGCATAGTAAGGAAATACTAGACCAAAGCAAGACCAAACACCAGCTCCAAACTCTGCATCTCCATATATAACGTCAAAATGCTCTTCAGATCGCCAACTCCTTTCAGCTTTGTTGACTGCAACACACTTCTTTCTTTTAGGCTGGTTCCACTCCCTGTCAGCAGCTTTTCTCAGCAGGTGTCCCACAGCTCTGGCATCTCCAACATCTTGAGGCCTCCAAGGCAACCCAGGCTTCACCCTCACAGCTTCACAGTGGCCTCTCGGGGCCTCCATGAGGACCGCTTCTGGAAGAAGCCTAGCCTCAGAGGCTGTTCTTAGTCATAGAAGGAGACTCTATAAACACTTTCTTCTATCCGTGATTCTAAAGCCAGAACTGCATTGCTGAAGCTGCCAAGTTGTGCTGCTTGTTGGGGCTAGAACATGGTTCCCTTGTTCCATTACATCTTCTCCAGCTTTCTGTTTTCAATGGTTTTCCTTCACTGCCTAAGGTTGGCTGTCCTGAAACTGGGACCTGTAGACCAGGCTGACCTCAAACTCAGAGATCTATCAGCCTCTGCCTTCTGAGTACTGGGATTAAAGGTGTTTACCACCACGCCTGGACCTAAACTAATTCTTTAATTCCTTCTCACAAATTGGAGCTTAGCTGGGTGAGGTCTTGCCCCGAGGTCACCACTCCCTTTATTCCATTTCTTAATCTGTTTATCTCCTTGAACACAGAATTTAGCTCTATTTTACTTCCTGGTGCTCTTTTCCTCCTCGATCATTTTGTATCTTTACTAGCTCAGTTTGCTCCTTTTCATAATAAATCTTCATCAGAGTTAACACTAGTAACCACACAACAGGGTCTATACTAGGCTGTTTTGAGATTTCCACTGCCCACAGAATTAATCCAGATCTCTTCACTTTATCTGCAGGCAGACTCTTCAGATAAGGGCAAAAAGCAGCCACATTCATCGCTACATTATTACAACAACAGTCTTGAGGCAACATACTAAAATTCTCCTCCTATTGAGCCAGATCTCTACAGTTCAAATCACCCTTAGCACAACTGTCTTCCATGCTCCTACTAGGACGACCCATTCAGACCCACTGAAAGTGTTCCAACTGCTTTTCTAATCCAAACTCCCAAAGTCCACATTCCTCCAAACAAAAGCTTGGCAGGCTTATCACAGCTATACCCCAGTCCTTGGTGGCAACTTCTGTCTTAGGATTTCTATTGCTATAAAGAGACACCACGACCACAGCAACTCTTACAAAGGAAAACATTTAATTGGTTTACAGTTCAGAGATTTAGCCCATTATCATACGGCAGGAAACATGTCAGCATGCAGGTAAACATGGTGCTGGAAAGGGAGCTGAGAGTTCTACATCTTGATCCACAGGCAGCAGAAGGAGACTGTGCACCACTCTGGGAATGGCTTGAACATATATATAAGGCCTCAAAGCCCACCGCCACATTGACACACTTCCTGCAACAAGGGTGCACATCCTAATAGCACTGCTCCCTATGGGCCAAGCATTCAAACACATACATCTACGGGAGCCATTCCTATTGTAACCACCACACTCTACCTTCTGCAAACAAGAAGGCACTCACTACTCTCCCTCCATTGTCCTCTCCCTATTGCTGATCTCAGATTCCACCTTTGACCCCTCACGTCTCTTTCTAACCCAAATGGACGTCAGCACAAGTCACTACTCTGCTCGGAACTCTGGAACAGCAACCTGTCTTCTTAGGGTAAAAGCCTCAAGGCGGTCCATAAGTCCGTACATCACTTTTGCATACTGCCTGCTCATCACCCCTCCAAGTCTTCACTCTCCCTAAGCTCACTCTGGCTCCATGTTCTTCCTGGAATGTACAGACACCCCAGGACCTTTCTGCCTGGAATGATCTTCCTCCAGATATCTGCATGGCTGTCTCCCTAGCTAAGTCCTTTACTCTATGGTCACCTTAGTGGGGTCTTCCCTAGCCATCCCCTAGATTGCAGAAGTCCTCCCCCAAGGAGGTCCCTCAATTTTCCCAATTTGTTGTGCTCCACAGCATCACCACCATCTATCTTACTATACAAATTATCTATTCCATCTCTTGTCTGTCCCTCCAACTAAAAGCCAAACTACAGTGGTTGCTGGGAGTGGCTGTATTTGGTTTGCCTCTGTGTCCCCCTAGTTCTGGACCAGGGAACCCCCTGGGTGGTATTTGAGAGGGGAGAGATGAAGTGTAAGGACTAGATCTGAGGAGAGCAAGAATGTATAGGCAAGAAACCTCTGGGCTGACATTTTCCTGAAGCCAGCAGGAGCCTCTGTGGAGTCACAGGGGGTCACACTGGGTGGGAGGACACCAGACTAAAGGCCCGGAGCAGTGATGGGCAAGGGTTGCTAAGCAACACGTATTTGCAAGGATCCTGGAAAAAGATGGAGAGCCTGAGTCACAAAGGTCCCTGACATCTGGGTGTCACTGTCTAGGTGGCCAATCACGAAGAGTCCAAGCGTGGATGCAGGGAACAGCCTGGTTCCATGGCAGGGCTGCAAGGGACAGACAGACCTGCCTTGGGTAGCTGGCTCCTCCACAGGTTCTTCAGGGAGACCACCATAATACAGAAAGGGACAGTACCCTGCCTTGCTGAGATTGCCATAGCCTTGGCTCAGGTCCAGGCTGGTGACCTTGACCAAGTCACTGTCCCTGCCTGAGCCAGAAGAACAGATGTGGATCCAGAGAGACTGAAAAGTCCTTTGTGGCTGGCTAGCGCTCCCCACCTGCCCTTCAGCTGCTGCCAAGACGGAACCTGTTCACACCAGCCGCTCATTAACTCTGTGCCCTGGGGTAAATACCTCACTTGGGAAACCCTTAGGAACTGCAGAGGGTCTAATATAAACCCAGCCTAGGTCACCATCAGAGTGGGGAGACAAGGCTTCTCCAGACTCCTTGGTGGCCTAGGATAACCTCTGGGGAGACAGAATGTGACAGGAGGGTAGAAAGGGAGGGGCCAGAACTTCTGACGGGAGGACAGGACAGGAAGTGCCAAGGTCCAGGGGTCTAACTGGGAGCAAGGAGCAAGGGGCAGGAGTAAGCAGCAAGCTGAGTGTTATTATGCAGAGTAGGCCTTCTTCTCCCAGCCCAGGCTATGTGAGGGCTTTTGCCCTTCAGAGTGAGCTGGGAGCCAGGCCTGACCTGGACTTGGCGTTGAGTGGCTCTCAGTGACCTGAGAATACTGTGGGAAGCAGGCAGAGTGACAGACAATACGTGGACCCCACCGTGGCCCAATCTACATAGGGAGCCCTCAGCTTGCACAGGCTGCTTTCCCACACAGGGACTCCACACATACCTGGGGTGAGGAGGAGATAGGAGCAGAGTCCTAGCCTAGCACCAGCTGCCCCTTGGGACTGCCGCCTTAGCCAGCCTTTGAGCCCCTGCTGCCTTGGGGCCTTAGGGAGGTCCCTTAGTCCCCCTGAGTAAGAGTGAGCCTGATGTGATACCCCTAACGAGAAGCTGGTTTAACCTGACTCACGACACCAGCTGCCTTCTAGGCCTTTGGCCTGCATACTGGAGAATGACGCTGTCCCTGAGGGAGGGCCAAAAGGGACCCAAGATGACATATGCCTCCCTTATTCTGCTGCGGTGTGTCCCTTACATTACAGCATGAGCAACACAGCCTGAGTTAACAGGATTTGGTTTGCCGGTCTATGATCTGTAGCTCAGGCTGATAGGGTAGGGTGGGGCAAGGGTGAGCTAGGAACTACCAGCAAGGAAGGTACAGTACTCAGCCAGTTGTTGGCATAGTGGAGTGGGCAGAGGCAGAGTGGGCAGAGAGCGCTGGAGGGAAAGTTGCTATTAGTCCCATCTGGAGAGCCAGGGACAGCAGTGAGGCCCTTGTCTCAGGATGCTGAGCCAGCACCTCCACCAACTCTGAGGCATGCAGCAGTTTGAGGGCCTCTGGCCCAGGGCTGTGCCCCTGCTTTCAGTATGCTGGTCAGTGCTCAGTGCTGTCACCCCACGGGTCCTTCCACTTGGCTCCCTGAGACATGGGCCAGAGCTGCTAAAAATGCCAGTTTCCTCTCACAAATGATAAAACTGAGGCCAAGAGAAAAAGTCATTGTTATGGTGCTACAGGGTGGGACCTGAGCTCAGGGGGGCTTAGGTTGCAGTCTGTGTTCTTTTGGCCACAAACTGGTGGTATGAACTTGGACACCTCTGCTTCTGCCTCTGGCCCTATGTTCACAGCACACCAGCATGGAGGTCCTATTCTGTTTGGGACCGTGATGATGGCCTCCCCAATACCTCGTGGGGAGAAGAACCATAGGAATCAGCCATGCATAAAACGGTGAGATGTTATAAAGTGGGGTTTATTTAAAGCCACCTGACATGGAGATGGACTCTTACACGGCAACAGATACATAAACAGCATCCAGTAGCAAAGCTCTGTGAATGCCGGCTGGGAGCCCAGCACTGGAGTATGCCCAGAGCAAAGCTCTGTGAATGCTGGCTGGGAGCCCAGCACTGGAGTATGCCCAGAGCAAAGCTCGTGGCTTAGGGGCCAGTTTCAGGGGTTGCTGGAGCCCTGGAACTCCCCTACAGCCTGAGCTTGACCTAGGCTGGAGCTTGCAGCATGTGGACCAGAAACAGCCTCCTGAGCTTGGATGATGCTTTCGTAGCTGGGTGGGGGTAAGAGAGATGGAGATCTCAGAAGGGCATCTCTCGGGGCGTGGCACTGAAGGTCTTCTTCTTCGGGCTGCACAGGGGATGGCAGGGGACCCTCCGCCAGTGGACAGTACATGGCCTCCTCGTAAGTGGGAATGGCAGCCTCCTTAGGAGGCCTATGGGAACAGGAAAGAAGCTGTTAGCAGGACCTGCTCAAAACTCTCCTGCATGCCAGGGAAGACAGAGGAGTCTGCGTGACCGTGCCCACATAGCTCTCATGATGCTTGGGGGAGCAGCCTGCGACCTTAGTCCTCCCTCCTCTTCAGGTTGCTCCAGCAAGCAGCATGAGAGCCATCCTCTTCACTTTGACACTTCCCGGGGACATTTTCTGACCTGTCCCCACTTCTCGCTCTCCCCTGAGCATCCATGCTGTTCTTTTCTGCCACTGTACTGACACTGTGTGCTTGTCTCTTGGGCCAGAGATTGACTAGAGTGGCTAACACTGAGAGCAGGTGCTTGGTGTGTTTGCTGAGACTGAGTGCCTGTCCACGGACATAAAGACTCCCAGCTGACTGAAATACTATTTGTAAATTACAGCTGTGATGCTCAGGGCCGAATGTGAGGCCTCAGATTACCTGCCCATCTAGATGCTTGAGGCTTGAGACAGTAAATTAACCAGGTAATTGCTTCTCTTTGCATGCCTCCAGGGGAGAGAGAGCTCACTGCTTACCAAGTCAGTCTCTTCTTCCACTCCACAATGCATCCCACCCGACTCTCCAGCCCACCCTCACTCCTAGGCAACCGAATCACCTAACCGTCTATGAGGCAAAGACCAGGCCCTCAAACTCCCCCCACCCCCAGATCTGGATTTGCAGGCCCAATTCCAAGGACAAATGTTCTATTATTTTTCCTGAGGGCCACCTCCACGGAGTTAGTGCCTTTCCCTGTCCCAAGACTCTGAGCTGGCTGCCACCCTCACAGCAGGGAGGCAAGTTCACCCTCCTGCTCACAAAGTAGCTCTGCAGGCCCTGGCTCTGAACTGGGCTTAGATAGAAGAGGGCTGGGGACCAGCTAGGAGACCTGCAGCCTTCTCCTTTCTCTGAGCTCCCAGCAGGCTTTGCAAGGGAGGGCAATGCTTCTGCCAAGCCTGGTGATACATGCTTGTAATCTCACAATTCTAGAGGCAGAAGCAGCAGGATTTATGCTTGAAGACAGCTTGGGTTACATAGCAAGTTCAAGGCCAGCTAGGGATGCCTAATAATACCCTGTCTCAACAAATCCGAAAAGAAGAAAGGGGGCAGGCTCTCAGAAGCTGTGTGCCTGGAGGCAGCACACTGAACTCTATTGCTGTGTGGCCTGGGCTCTGTTCTCACATTCTCTGGGCCTCTTCTTCCTCGTCTGTGGAATGGGGATAATACGCGCCACGTCACAGATGCAGAAGAGAACAAGCAGAAAAGGGTTAACAGCCTTGAAGGAAATGCAGGTAATAGGGCTCCAGAACCCTCCTCTCCCTTGCAGGCTCCCAGTCATGCCTGCCCTCACTCAGATTATTGGAGCTGATTCTGGGTATGCTTAGGGCCAACCCAGCAGGTGGCAGCCAGCAGGAAGGAGCTCAGCTCACAGCAGGAAGTTTGCTTAGAGGGCAGGTGTACAACAGCCCTCAAGCCCGCTCCATCGCCTCAGTAGCCTGTTGGCTCATCCACCTTAACTGTCCAAGGTCATAGTTCAGAACACAGGAAAGCCCAGAACTTGGGCCTTTGCAAGGGCCTCTCCTAGTCTAGGGGGTTCCTAGCACATTCCAGACCAGGGTTCTGTGGTTGTGGGGTGGTCCTGCCAGGTTGTCCAAGAGACCAGGACAGCCTTGTGGGGGCAGGAGACAGGCTCCCTTGCTGGTCCTGTTGACTTTCTGTTGAGAGACCAAACCCAGTAGGGCAGGAGTAGCCCCACCCATCTTACAGACGAATGAGTGAAGGGCAGCTAAGTGGACAGCCCTCTCTGATGGCAGAGGTCACACTCACCCCACACTGCACAGCTCTCCTGAGCCAGCTACACCCTCACGTCTCCCTTTCGGAAACAGGCCCCACCATCCTTGCACCCTACAGGCAGCCAAGGCTTGGAGAGCAGGGAAAGCTAAGGGGTGCAGGCTTTGTGGCATGCACACACACAATGGTCCTGTCACAGGAGGCTACAGACCCCTCGGGGAGAGAGAGAGATGACTGGTCTTCGGTGTCACCCTGGTAAGGTCTAGAATCACCCAGGGGACAGACATACCTCGGGGCACCTCTGTGGGACAATTTCTCAACTAAGTCAGTTACGGTGGGAAGGTCCACCCTAAATGTGAGGTGTTCATCACCTGGACTGAGGTCCTGGGCTGAACAGAAAGGACAAAGTGAACTGAGTACGACCGTTCGTCTGTCTGCTTCCTGTGGACACAACTTGGCCAGCTGCCTCACGTTCCTGTCCCTGTGCCATCCCCGCCATGACGGAATAGCCCCGAAAACCATGAGCCTAAATAAACCCTTCCTCAAAATGTTCTTTTGGTTTTGTCTTTCAGGTAACTTGTCACAGCAGTGAGCTGTGGTACAGAGGAGGGTCTGCCCTTCCTCCTGCCGCAACTGACAGACAAGGCGTCAGGTGTGACTTGGGAAATCTGGGGACATTCGCAAACACACAGCTTCGAATGGAAAGGGTAGCGACAGAAAGTTGGCCTTCCGAGGGGGCCTAGCATGGTCTGCTGTGCTCACTGAAGGACAGCAGGGTCCTCTGTTCAGGACGGACAGTTGCCAGGGAAGCTTCTAGGGTAGGGTCTTGTCTGTCTGGTCGCCAATGCATCACCAACACTCCTAACTGGACCCACCACACGGTAGGTGCCCAGTGGTGTTGGGGAGAAGCAAGAGAGAGCGGGTGACTAAATGAGAGAACATAAGACCCGACGTGGAAAGCGGAATGCCCAAGCCCGTTTCTAGCCACAACCAGGCAACCCCAGGAAGAGAGTGAACTCATGCCTCCCATGACCAGCAGGCTTCCTCCGTACCCAGTCATACCAGTCTCTGAATCTGGGTCTCAGAGCTGGAAGGGCCCCTGCCTGCTTCCTGACAGGGGGTGGAGGGCTGGGAGTGAGGGGGGTGGGGAGGTAGAGTATCCTGCCTAACTGAGGAGGGAGGGAGTAGCCCACCTAACCCGCAGTTGCGGCCTGGGCCCTGTTGAGGCAACACTATTGTGTATATAGACAACAGCAACTCCTCTGCTCAGGCCAGGCTGGGCGGGGCAGGAGGACAGGCCTGGCCTGACTGTCAGAGTACAACTCATTTTATGAGCAGGTACGTCACTCTCTCAGGGACAAGTTTCTCGTGTGAAAAGAGAAAAGTCTGGCTGGGTAAGATGCCCTTCCCACCGATGGTCTGATTCTGCAGCCCAGGCTAGCCTGGAACTCACCTCCCAAGTGTTACATTACAGGTGTGCCCACCATACCCCACTTGAGGTCTGCCTAGTGGCCTTGGTAGC
Source organism: Microtus ochrogaster (assembly GCF_000317375.1). Lineage (NCBI taxonomy): Eukaryota > Metazoa > Chordata > Mammalia > Rodentia > Cricetidae > Microtus > Microtus ochrogaster. The sequence continues at coordinate 73,822,797 of NC_022016.1, forward strand.
ATCTGTCGGATGCATCTAGCTTCCAGGAGCCATGGGCCAATAGCAAGATACTCCAGAAGATACTGTCTACCCGGCAAAGGGGTAGTGTGACTGTAGTGATCGCCCACGGTCCCCACCGTGCCCCACTAACCTGCAGCTCTTCTCAGGAGCTTGCTGTGCAGCAAGGTGGCACAGGTCTCTGGAGAGTTGGTACAGGTCCCCCTGGCTCGACCTCTTTGTGCTATCCTGGATGGACCAGAGCAGGCCGAAGAAGAGAAGCAGGCCACCCACGCTACAGCAGAATAAACTGATAGACTTGAGCCACGTCAGGGGGATCCTGGGCAGTGGACGCTTCACTGTGGGGGCCAGTGAGCCAGGCTGGATGGCTGTATCGTCTTCGCTCCACCATGCAAAGCAGAGTGTCCCAATGACCAGGACCACTGTGCCACCAACCGTCATGCAGTAACGCACAGTGGAGGCCACTTGGCCTCTGACGCATGTCTGCACACAGAAGGAGAGAGAATCTGAAGAATTGGGCCAGCGACATGCACCAAGACCGCGGAGGAGTCTTCTGACTTATACTTCAGGTCCTCACCTGTGAAATGAAAATGATACCCACACACGGCCGGGATACTTTGACAGCCACCAATAAGCTGTTTCAAATTCCTAGCGCTACACCTGGGATACAGCAGGAGCTAAATCATATAATAATAAATGCACTACATTCTATTGGGTCTGGGCCTGGTGGGTAGATGGTTCCTGTGCTGACCGGTCTATGGGCGGTTGGGAGAAGCCAGGGTTTGCTGGCTGTGCTCTGCCCCTCGCCTATCGTCACCATCTCGTGGGGTCCAGTTTTTGTCTCTATTTGACAAATGTGAATGGCGGGGCTAGATGTGAAGTTGAGTGTAGATAAATCCATAGAGCAGGATTTTTCCAGGACATCTACACAGATGTCACTACCAGAGTCACAGCACTGGAAGAGCTCACAAAACAACGCATGGATGATGTCATGACCCCTAGGTGAAATAACCTAAATCATTACAAAGTTAGGGCCAGGGCTGGAGAGAAGGCTCGATGGTTAAGAGCACCAACCACTCTTCCGAAGAACCTGAGTTCAGTTCCTAGCGCCCACACGGCAGCTCAAGCTGTCTCTAATTCCAGTTCCAGGGGATCTTTTCCCTCTTCTGACCTCCTCGAGCACGAAGTGCTTCTAGTGCGCATATACACACACAAGCAGAACACCCACACACATTTTCAAGATTTAAGTGGGGATCAGCATGAGTGTTTGGCAGAAGGAGGGCACGCATGTGCTTTGCTCTTTTGAACTCCCATGAATCACTGGAAGAGGAAGGATTCGGCAGAAGTGTTACATGGGATAACTGCAAGAAGCAAGCCCTGCCCCAGATCCTACCATGCAGAAGAGGCTGGCACTGGTCCCCAAAGCTCACCTCTAAGCCACTGCCCCTACTGATCCCTCGGTGTGGTTAGTGACTTCCCACACATCCCTGCAACAGTCAGCTTGGCCCTTGCTTGGGAAACTTCTGGAGATCCCTGCACCTTCTGGGAGCACACGGCTCACCTCTTACCGTTGTCCCTCCCTTAGCTTTTCCCCTAACTAAACCAGAGTTTCCTGAAGCAGTCCAACCCCTTCCCATATCCACAGGGAGAGGCTGGTGGGAACAAGGCTGCAGTAACCAGGTTGGAGAAAACATGAAAGAAGTCAGCGGAGGAAATCCTGGGCCTGCATGTTACAGCCCTGACAAGGTGACCGTCCCCTCACGGCCAACATTTTTGACTCCTACAAACAAGGCAGGTGAGTAGGGTGGGGGAATGAGTATCCCCAGCTGAGGGGGGACACAGTCCACACTGGGGGAGGTCCTCATCCAAAGTCAAGTAGAGCAGGGATCTACATACCTAAGGAGCTCACACCTGAACACACAGACTTGAAGTCACCTGTGATGCTTTCTGTTTTCCAGGAAAGCAAACACTGCTCATTGTGAAGAGTGGAGTGGCATAATGAAGCCAGGATGAATCCTGCCCCTCAGAGACAAGCATGAGCCCCACTGAGCAGTTTTCTACCCTGCCCTCCCTTGGTCTATAGAACACAATGTTGGTGGCTAGCATGTGCTGGGGGCATTTGCCCAGCTGGGTACCATACCGAGCACTTTACCGGTATCCCCTTGCTTAATGCTCACCACAGTGATATCTCAGGGATATTGGTTAGGGATGGATTTAGATGCGGATCTAACCTAGCTCAAGTGCCTGTGTGTGTGTGTGTGTGTGTGTGTGTGTGTGTGTGTGTGTGTGTATGCACTGCTGGATTCCTGTATATACAGATTTAGATGCCTGCAGTTGAGACCATACCATGAGTCTTGTGTCCGCCAGTCTGCTCTTCCTGACAAGATGCCTTCCCCTCTCCTCCCAGCTTCAGATGGTGACAGTTAGTGTTGTGCTCAGTCTCGGGTTAGTCCCTGGCATGGCTCTTAGTGTGTCCTGCCTCTGGACCCCTCCGCTCCCACTTCTGAGAAGCCGCCATCAGGAATCTCACTACCCCTTACATGAGTGTGCCTCCAGCCCCTGCACCTTGTTGGGAAGGAAGGGAGGGCTCCCTGCCATGGAGGGTGTGACTTACAACCCCTGGGGGGCAGACAGGAAGCTCTCCAGCCCCAGAGAAGTTCCACCCCATCCTGGTACTCAGTCTGGGCCTGCCAAGCTGGTCCCACCTCCACTGCTTTGCTGGCCTCTCCTTGACCCTCCTCCCACTTCAATTTAAGCCACCTGGGACTTTCTCCTAGAGCTGCTACTCCCTCTGGCTGGTTCCCCACTTCACCCTTGTTCAAAAAGGAGACCAATATCACCCGTCCCAGGGGCTGTGCCCACCTCCTTCCAGCCAAGGGAGAACTTTCCCACCACGAGGCTTTGCTCATCACTCCCTCCTTGGGGCCAGTCTGTTTGCTCTGGAACCCTTGGCTAAGCAGGCTCCTTTGAGTTCACATCCTGGCCCTCAGGGCTAAGGGGTTAAGGAGTTGAGTCAGGCAAGTTGTACCTGAGGCACGAGTTCCCGCACCTGGATAGAGGGTGGCCCTACTCAGACACTACGAGGTTATCAATGCACCCCTCTGAAATGAGCACTCCTCCACAGAGGGGAGGGACTTGAACCAGAAAATCACTTGCTCTCTAGCCCCGCAGTCTGCTACAGGGAGTTCAGTTCAAACCAGGGAGAAGAAAGCCCTCTTCCTGTCAGAGGAGGGAGAAGGGAGCTGAGCACCAGCCCCCATCCTGACAGAGATGGGAGAGACCCACAGTGTCCCCGCTGCCGCTGCTGCCCCGCAGTGGCACCGTGAGAGCACTGAAGGAGTATCCAACCATCTGAACACTAAGAGCCCACCTATGCCCACGAACTGCGGAGAAACTGGCTCCCAGCTAAGCGCCGAGGCGCTGAGTATCAGGAGTACCACCCCGGGTCCATTCTGCACGGTACAGGTTAAAGGGAAGGGTCCACGCTACACCCTTAGCAGAAGCTGAGGTACTCCGGAGGGAAGGAGACAGGATGTTCACACCCACCTCGCGAACAGCCATCAGGCTGGTCCAGGAGCCACAGGAGCGGTCCAGGGGAGAGTCCAGCGCATTAGAAGGCGTGGTGGTGGTGGTAGCTGAGTTCTGCAGGCAGCAGGCATCTGGGGAGGCCCTAGTAGCTGTCCCCAGCTGTGCCCTTGGCACTTCACCGGCTTCTTGAGGTCTCTGTTCTGGTCCCCAGGAAGGCTGAGGCCACAGGTCCTTCCCTCCCTGCCACCCAGCCCAGCAGCTGGGTTCCCAGCTGGGGATCCCGCTGGGAAGCCACCTACTCCCTGTCTCCTAGTCCTTGTATGTCCTCACTCACCACCTCAGAGACTTTTGTGGCCTGCTTCAGCGCTTCCTCGAGGTTTCAGGTGCTGGGCCGGTGTCCAACAGGCCCCGCCCAAACTTAAAGTGATAGCCTACCGGACAGGAGGGAGAAGTAATTTCCCAGAGAGGTGGAAACTGCACAGATGGAACTTGGGCCCAGAAACTCATTGCCCAGAGACATCCAGGGGAGGGACCTGTCTGTGGGAGGCCTGGGCCAGGACCCTCTCACACCACCTTCACAGGGGAGAGAAACTGAGGCTCAAAAACACTTACCCAAGCGTTTCCTGCATCCTGTGCTGACAGGATCAGCTTTATCGCTGGGGCCAGAGAGCAGTCTCCCCTACCCACGCTCTGTATTGGCAGTCCGAGGACCAGCTTGGAGCGTTCCTTCCTGGGGACACTGCTGGCCAGAAGCTGTGGCACTGACTTCCAGGAAGCACCCTCCTCCTGCATCACCCACTGTGTTAGGTCACTGGAGAGCAAGTGCTTGCTCTTTTGATAAACAGGTAGTTCAAAAACCCAGAAGGAGGGTTAGCTCAGTTTGTGTTTCATGTCTCCGGGAGGACACATCTTTAAAGGGTGATCACAGCAGGCCACAGAAGGAACAGTATAGGCAAAGCTGGACAAAATCATAGGGAACTTGTGTCTGAAAAAAAAGATGCCACTCAGGGTGCCTGAGTTCTCTGAGCACCGATTCCTCCCTCTGGAGAGGTCCTTCATGCATGATCTGTTATCTTCCTCATTGTGTATGGTTTGCATAAATTTTACAGCGGGCAATATGCCTGCCCGTACAAGGCTGAGAAGCGGAGTGGCTGAACAGAGAGGGGGGACCTCTGACGTTGCTGTACCCTGTCGAGACAGTCTGCCAGTGACTCAGGTCTGCCAGCAGCCCCATTGGTGCTGTGTTCAGAGGAGATGTGGGTGAGAGATAGGAGGGCCAGGACACTTTGGGCTGTGCAGGCATCCACATAGGGTGTGTCCTCCTTGCCTGTTATCCCCAGATGAGTCACTGCATAGTAAGGTTGAGGTCCAGCATGGGCCCTATTTGAACTTGAGTCTCTGGATAGGAGATCAAGGCCAGAGCTGGAAAGTCATGGTTCCTGTCTCCAGCCAGTTGCAGGACAGAGGACTTTGTCCTCTGTAACTCAGAAAGCCCCCTTCTCAGGGCAGCTACTGGGGTTTAACAAGACCTTCCTTCTCCCCAAGGAGCCAGTCTATCTATCTATCTATCTATCTATCTATCTATCTATCTATCTATCATCTATCTATCTATCTATCTCTGTCTATATATAATATATAAAATATATAAATACAAGTATGTATATATACATATATATATGTATATATACACTCTTGTATTTCACAGTAGCTCTGTGCATGCCTCTAATGAACCTGTGAGACCTCCCTAATGACCATGGGGCTTGGGGTTTAGCCGGACACCTGTCCCAGAGACCCCAGGGGACTGGGACTGAGTAGATTTAGAATGCAAGGGTCTGGGCCGGTCTGCCTCCATCCTCTTCCTTCCTGCTGGCTTCCAGCAGCTGGTATGTCTTGGCCAGCTACAATGCTGAGGCCAGCTACGAAGCCGAGGCACGGTGCTGGTCGCTGCAGGCCTGGGTACACCTGCGTATCCTCTTTGAACAAGCAGCCTCAGGCTTTCCTGGCATCAAGAGGCTGACTCGGAGGAGAACATCGGTCAGCAGCATCTGCCCCAAGGGAGCAGGGAAGGGCACTTGTGCCTCCTCGTTTTCTGCTACCAGGCAAGTGTTTTTCCTCCTGTTACCTCTGCTAATCATGGAGCCTCTACGAGAAGTGGTTGGCCCAAGGTCAGTGAGGAGTGGAGAGAGGAGGGGCTAAAAGCCTCATCCTTTGGATCTTCCAGACATTTTCCTCTCTTTGACGTTGCCTTCTTTTCGCTCATAGCCTCAACTGCAACCCTTTTCTCTGTCTCTCTTCTCTGAAGCTGCCTGTCTGTCACAATGCACCAGCCTTGGCTCTCACACCAGCCTCCCAGTCAGTCCCTCACCTGCCTACACTTTCAATGGCTCCCCATTGCCCCAAGAGCCACCCCAGCTGCTAAGTTACATCCATGTTCTTGTGACCAAGACTCTGGCCACCTCCCAACCTCACTCCCCTACCCTATGTCACTCCCAAGTTCCCTGTCACCATGCCCAAGATACAGCCTTGGCCGCAAAGATTCAGCTGTATCTGCTGGCCATTGAGCCCTAGGGATGCCCCCATTCCAACTTTACCAGCACTGGAATTACAAGCAAGCACTGCCATGCTCAGTTTTTCACATAGATTTAGGTCCTTATGCTTGCAAACACCTTACCTACTTAGCCATCTACCCAGCACCTACATCTGGGTTTTACATTTAGCATTATTCTAAATCATTTGTGCGAGTGTGTGTTCTTTGCTCACATGTTCGCCCCTCCCCCACTGACAACATCTCAAAGACATCTGTGTCTTGTCCCTTATCCACCCCATGCCATTTCAGAGTGATGACAACAGACCTACTATGAACAGCATGAGCTATGTGATGGATGGTGAGTCCCCTCTGTTCTCTCCCAACAGCTCTGTACATCTCAAGGTCGTCCCGCAGGGCAAGGAAAGCCAGCCAAGGTCAAGTGTCTTCAAAGAACGGGATTCTGAGATCTGGCATCAACTAAGAAAAGACTTGAACCAGTCCCAGACTGAGGAGCCTCACCTGCTCTTATCCTCCCAAGGGACATGTAGCAGTGTATAGAAACATCTTTGGTTATTCTGGCTGTGTTTTAAATGGGGTTGCATTGAGTAGCAACCTAATGGGTACAGACAGTGTCTCTGTACAGAAGTGCCCACTGTCTGAAGGAGGAGAGTCCAGATCTCAGAGAGGGTCTGGAGAGCCAAAGCCTCCACATTCTGCAGAGAGATTCTGATCTCTCCCGAGGAGGGAGTAGGCTGTCAGCAACGTGGGGGAGGGGGCGGAGATACAGCCCTAAGCAGCAGCCTAGAACATTCTTCTTCTCCTTAGGGATTTCCATTTAAGAAAAACCAGGACTCTTAGCTTCAACACAGAACAGAATTTCCGGACCAGCTAATATGAAACATAGTTGAAATTTTATTTTATTGTTTTAGATGTCTTTAATGGAGATTTTGAGCACACGAGTTAGTAGAAAGAGAGATGCCCAGTGAAAAAATGAGACATGCCCCAGCGTGGACACAGGCCTCTCGGGGTAGAGACGCACCTGACTGCATGCTAGCTGTTTAAATGACCCCATGGCTTCCTAAGCTGCCTTGCTCAGGGGTGTAGTTCATAACGCAGTTTAAAGGTTAAGGAATTTTCTCTTACAAGCAAAGCTGTGAAATAAATTTTATGAGTGGTCAGCGTCCAGATTTGGAAACAAGATTGTCATAATGAAAACCTCTCAAGGCCGTAGGTGACCTGGTTACGAGTCAACTCGCTTTGTTTACTGACTTTGACAACTTCGATGGAGTTATCTTCGGGCAAGTACTGCATTGCTTCCATAGGCAACGTGAGTTGTCTCAGTGGCACCTGAAGCTTCCTGACTCCATCAGATCCCGAGGTGAAGGGCTTTCTTCTGTCCCAGCCTTTCCCTCCCATGTAACCAGAATGTTTTCCTACCTTTCTATCCTGTCTCAGGGCCTAGGCATGGCTGGCACAAGCCAGGGCTGCGCATTAGTTTTTGATATTGGGGTTTTTACTCTAGCTTTTCTTCAGAGAAAAAGCCTGGGGTGGAGGGAGGGGAGGGGAATGTGTCCAAAGCCATTGTCCTGCTTCGACTCAGAGGCTCAGTAAAGGACAGCAGGCTGCCCAAAGTCACAGAAGCCCTTCAGCACAGCAGGGACCCACATTCGGAGTTCTGGAGTCCAGAACCCTTTTTCCAGCCTCTGAGTCACTCCATACAGTCACCCATATCTAGGGCTAGCAGCGAGGCACGTAGAAGGGTGGAGGAGCTGTGACTCCAGACCAGATCTGACCAAAGACCAACCTGTCTCCTCCCTCTCTTTTCCTTCCTTCCTTCCTCTGCTTTTAGTGAGGTGCTAGGGATCAAGCCCAGGGCTTCCTGCGTGCTAGGCAGGCATTCTACCAGCAAGCTACATGCCAGTCCCCGGTGTCGCTGCTGTTGGTATACATTGTGAGAGCCAAAGTTACATTTTTAAGTTTTAATTACTACGCCTCAGAGATCCATGGAACAAAACTGCCTCTGATCTGCAAACCCCTTGCTCGAGGACAGATGGTTACTAAAATGCTGGAGACCATTGTTTATGAGCGATAGCAAGCCACATGTTTTCATGCCCCTAAACAAGTTTGTTTGACCCATCCACATCATTGTGCTTGATCACAAGTGGGTGGGAGGTTGACAGGGTAGAGGTACATCGGGATGTAGGCTTGCCTCTGGTTGGGTTTGATGGGAAATGCAATGAATTATGGGTTTTCATGGGCCATTTTCCGGGTACCTGAGTATAGCCCTGGCCAGTGCCTTGGCCAGTATTTAATTAAAGCTTGCTCCAAATTTGGCTTTAAGCTGTGGCAGTGGTCTTATTCTCCACCAGTGGGATTAACAATATCCTGAAAACAAAGAATGGATTTCACACTTTTTAAAGTAAAAAAGACTGTTGTGAGATTAAACTAATACAAATAACTCGTCTCTCCAGAGATGGCGGCTGTATGATGAGTTTCCTGCCGTACACAGCAGATTATCACAAAGGAATCAGCTTTAAATAACATTTATTGTTATTATTTCCTAGCATGTAGGTCAGATGCCCAGGTGGGCTCTACAAGGTTCTCTGCTCAAGGGCTCCCCAAAACAAAGCCAGGCTTCTCCAGAGGCTGAAAAAGCACACACACACACACACACACACACACACACCCCGCAAGCTCTCTCGAGCTCTCAAGATGCTGGCTGAGCTGAGGTCCTGTAACTGACGAACTACGGGATTGCTTTCGTTTCTGTCCAGGGCCTTCTAAGGGAGGCTCTCAGGTCCTGACCGTGGCCCCTGCATCTCAGTCCCTCAAATCCATCCTGACTGATGCATCCAGACTCCCTGATTGCCCCAGCTGCTGCTGGACAGAGAAGCATCTGTGATTGGGCTTGACCACCCTCCTCCCAGCTCAGCATCAGTTGCCTGGGGACCTGAATGACAATTACCAACCTCCTCTCACTAAGTATCATCATATCCTCACGGGGTCAGCCCCAGAGAGCAGAGGTCTCTGAATTCTGCCCTCCTTGGGAACACTGAGAATGTGTGTGGAGACACACAGGACATAAGAGGGCCCTGCCTTCTGCGGTGCCAGAGACTGGATGAGGACTTCCAGGTGTCACGTGGACAGATGGTATATTTATAGGGAACCCAGAAACAAGCCAGGTGGTGACAAGATCCTGCCTCTGAATGTCTCTTGTTGGTGACAGTGCAGAAAGTACCTCAGATGTGTATTGGACACCCAAGGAGGCAACCCAGTGCACAGAGGATTTCAGCAGATCCTGAAGGTAAAAGGGATCATTGCTCAAAGTTCAGCCCCAGCCAGTCACCAGAGAGCATGTGTTTCCTATGCAGACAATGAACGTAGTTTTAAGGTTTTGCATAAGCCAGCTTGTTAAAGATTACCAACAGAGTAAAGTCAACATCCTGAGTGGCTGCCAGCTGCTAGACATTATGTTACCTTCGTTGTGTTCCTAGATCATAGAAGTCTCGGTCCTGCGTCGAAGGAGTCCCTTCTTACAGCTTTATTGAGGCATGATTCACATAGCGTAAAACTCATCCACCTAAAGTGTACAATTAAGTGCTATTTGGTACATTCAGAGCTGTGGCCATCACCGTAATCAATCGCCCCTAGAAAGGAGTCCCAGGTCACTCAGCATCCTGGCTCCATTCTCCGGAGCTACTAGTCAGTTTTCTGCCTCTGCTGATTTACCTCTTCCAGACATCTCCCATAGACTGTAACATATAAGGCAGGGTCCTTACGTCCAGCTTCCTTCATTCATTGTGTTTGCCAGGTCCACTCATGTTTCACCATGTTTCCGGACATGGCTTGCTCTTACTGCTGAACACCATCTTGGCCATGTGAAAACACAGTTCATCTTATTAGCTGATCCACACTGGCTCGCCGCTTCCTTTTGAGAGCGCGAACACTGCTGTTGTTGACGTTCATATCCAGGTCTAGCATGGCCCCGTTTTCCTTTCTCTTGGGTGTGTGAGCTGGGTAGGAGGGGACTTGCAGGATTATACAGTTAACTCAGTGTTCAACTGGTTGAGAACTGAGGCCCAGAGAAGTCAAAGCAGCTACCCAGGATCATCCAGAACAGATCACGTTTGAACCCAAATCTGCCCACACGGAAACTCTGCACCCTCCTGCCTTTGGTGGACATAGAGTAGCTCCAGGACCACCTCCACTTCCTGAGAGCAAGGATATTGGTTGTGTTGGGTAAGTTCTGTCCTGTAGAGGAGGCTCCCGTGCACATAGTGGGTACTCGTTAACACTTACACGAGGGGAGAATGAACCCGTGTGGGTGATTTGAAGGGAAGCTTCGGGAAACCTCCAGATTCCTGTTGTGTTAGTTGAATCAGACATGGAGCCAGGATGAACTTCTCAGACTTCTGAAGCTTAAAAGGGACAGGTCCTTCCCCATAGATCCATGACTGGTCATGTCCGGAGGGGTGGCCCCACCAATTCCTGGAATTCTGCCTGTTCGCAGAGAAGCAAGGAACTGGTGCCTGAGTTCCTGGTCTAGAAATGAAAGCACAGCTCTTGAGTAAGAAAGGAATCAGAGGTTTCAAGGTCGCAGCTTCCGAGGAACACGGTTTACGGCCAAGCCAGTCTACGGCTTATTCAGGGTCTCTGGTCTGTGAAGTCCCAAGGCAAGATTCCCAGAAGACCTGAGCCAGGCTTGCTGGTGCTCAGGGGAGGGCTGGTGGAAGCCTTGGCAACAAAGGACTCTTGGGGTGCTCAGGAAGCTGCACAGGGCCCCTCTGTTTACAGAGAATCTAGGTGGACCGAGCAAGACGGCAACCAATGTCCTCGATATACTGAATGGTGGGAAGAACAGGGACAACAGGGGTAAATTTGGACCAGGACCACAACGTGTGACCTTGGCCAGTTCTCTACCCCCTCTCAGCTTGTTTTCAGTCTGTAAAGATTGGGGAGCCTTCAAGTTCTGAGACTCTAGCCTAGGGTCCGCCCTCTTTCTTTCTCTCTTCTTTCCCTCTATCGTGAGTTTGGCTTATTGATCTACAAGTTCCCACGGGTATCTAATAGAAATCCAGATTCTGTCCAGAGTCAGGGCTCTCTTTGCAGGGAACAGGGGCTGTCTGGAATTGTCACCCCATTTCTGGCCCATGTCTTCTGAAAAGTCCCATATTTCTGGCCCCGTACCCACCTCTCTCCTCCCCCACCCTATTCTGCTTACAACTATGTCCAAGACCCTGGCCCTTCTCCATTTCACTAAACTGCTCTGTCTGCCTGAGATCTGGCTTCTGCACACCACACCCCCTACCTAGCACCAGCCCTAGCACAGCCACTACCACTCAGGATTCCCCGCTGGGCTTCCAGGACACTCTTCAGCAGTGACATGAGGGCTGGGTTGATGGTACTTCACACTGTGACAGGCCTGGATACTCAGATTTTCCTCCCAACTCTACCGTTAGTCTGTGGAATGACCCCAGACAAGTCTTTCCCCTTGCTACTCCAGTTTCCCCGTTGATGATGGAATATTTGGGCCAGTTAGTTGTAGAAGTGGCATAATGGAGCCCTGATAGGGGACACAGGAGATCCACGGGATGTCATCTGCTTACTGATCACTCTTCATCCTGGGGGAGGGTGGGACCACAGCTTCACCAGCTCACCACCACCCCTGGTCCCTTAGGTCATTTAACTCAGGACCTACTGCTGTGTTTGGTTCTTGTCCATACTCTGGAAGCTTCTAGATTTTTCTTTAGAGCAACCAAAGGCTACTGGGTCCGCTAAAGAGAACTCAGCCAGTCAGAACTTATATTCTAAGTAAAAAAATAATATTTTACAAACCATCTAAAAAGCACAGTCAGAGCCGGGCGGTGGTGGCACACGCCTTTAATCCCAGCACTCGGGAGGCAGAGGCAGGCGGATCTCTGTGAGTTCGAGACCAGCCTGGTATACAAGAGCTAGTTCCAGGACAGGCTCCAAAACCACAGAGAAACCCTGTCTCGAAAAACCAAAAAAAAAAACAAAAAAAACAAAAAAAAAGCACAGTCAGCTTTTATGGTTGTCACTGACATGGTCATGAGCAACCACTTAACAAACTGCTATGAATTTTCAACAAAATACAAAGTACATAAGGGCCACCTAATCGAAAGGGTTGACCTCTTTGGATATCAGCGACATGCAAGGATGCTGTACAGTATTGAATACACATTCAATTTCTCCCAAGAAACATGTCTTGTAATGTATGTTACACAGAAATGAAAATTTAAATGTGTACTGGGTACAGATGCCATTTAGCACACTACAAAATAGACACAAGCTGGTTTGAAATCCATCCCAATTAGCAGGGCAGCTGCTGCCTGCCTGCAGAAGATGTGAGGAAAAGGAGGTGTTGGCTGTAAGAAACCCGTCCGATGGGTGTCCCACCTTCTTGACATGGAAGACTCAGGAAGTGAGCATGGTCTACTGTGTGCCGTCAAGTCATCCAAGGATCAATGGGAGAGGAAGAAGCCATCGCCTGTTCCTATGTCCTGAAGCTGTGAAAACTGTGCTCTGCTCTGGGCGTGACCGCACTTCCTGTGACCACCTTTGTCTGCCTTCCTGGCTTGGCCACAGTTGACAGCATGCGTTCATTCCAACCTCATCCCATCCATGTTCATTGGCTTCAAAGACCCTAGAATAGATTTTCACTCACAGGATGAGGAAAAGGCTGGTGATGACATCCAGCACACCGAACAGCGGAGAATGGCCCACAGAGAGAAGAGTCAGAGCTGCCTGCTGCACACCCCACATGCTCACATGCACTCCGATAACCGTGTACATGGCAGCCCACCAGGCTGGTACCGCAGCAGGCAGTTGTCTCTGTTCTCCCATTGCTAGGATATAACATCCTGACAAAAGTGCCCTAAGGGTGTGCTTGGGCTCTGTCCATCATGGTGGGGGAGACAAGATGGCCAGGATCCTGAAGCAACTGGTCATATTGCATCCACAGTCAGGAACAGAGAGCCAGGAATGTTCAGCTCCCTTTCCCTGGTTTATCTAGTCCAAGATCCCTGGCCAGAGAATAGTCCCATCCACACCTAAGGAGAGTTGTCCCACATCGTTAACCTAATCAAGATACTCCTTCACAATTGTGCCCAGAAGCTCATCTTCCAAGATGGCCATTAACATTAGCCATTACTGCAGTGACTTATCCTGCAAGTCATAACTATTCAGACAATGACAGCCTAGATACCACAGGATATCTGATTTTTATTTGTGTCTGTGTGTGAGAACATATGTGTGCAAGTACACATGTATACATGTGCACACCCATGTGGAGCCCACCAGGATGGGTTTTGTTTCTGAGATAGGGCCACTCATGGGTCTGACCTTACAGAACATGCTGAACTGGCCAGCAAGCCTCAGGGACCTTCTTGTCTCCTCCCCAGTTCCGGGATTACACTCACGTGTCCCCATATCCAGCCTCCCCTTTTTTAACGTGGGTTCTAGGGTCAAACTCTGGTCCCCATACTTGTACAGCAGGTACCTTAACAAGCAAACTATCTTCTTGGCCCTTACCTGCTGCTTTTGCCTCCTACAATAGCTGTTCTTCCTGCTAAACCAACCGGGATAAACTGGAACCTGCCATGAACTCTGCTCTTTTTACACGGCACAACAGGCCCTGTGTTGATCTCTGTCCTTCTCCCATGAGAGCTTTGATAGCTCCTCGGTGCTGGGTGGCTTGCTGTCACCTCGCTACCTCCTTTGTCTCTCTCTCTCTTCTGCTGTCACTGGGAATCATCACAGGTCATTACCACTCATCTGGTCTGGTCTTCCAAGGAGAAAAGGTGGAAGGAGGTACACACAGCCCACAAAGACTGGTTTCTTCCTCCCCTTGTTCAACAAAGGAGAGTACTTCCCTCCCCCAAGAAACACAGAGCCTGACCCAGTCCCTGCCCTGTGAGAGGCTGGTGATCCTGAACCACCTTGGTGACCAGATATCCACTGACCATGCTCCAGAGAGTAGTCTTTGGTCCTCTTTCCATGCCCAAGATAAAACCTCATTCACACACATGCCTTCAGTTACTAATTCTAAGCCAACCCGCTTTCTAGAAGGTTCCCTGGATGCTTCGCTAGACCTCACAGTTACTGTCCTCAGTTTCTGCCACCATGCTGCTGTCCCCGGAACATCTGTGAGACCATACCATCCCTCCATTCCTTCACCCTCCCCATCTAACCAACAGCCGTGTCTACTGATTTGGCCTTGGAAGATTGTTTCATATCTTATCTGCCGCTCTCCTCTCTAGCCCCACACCCCCTTGGCTCGATGCCTCTTCATCTCCCCCAACCCCGAGACCATGGCAACCTGCTAACCCCTGTGTTCTCAGTTCACCTCACTCCACTACAGCCGCATCACCCTCGAGTTCTGTCCCTCCTGAAGAGCCTGTCCCTTGTCTGGAACCCAATTTGATTCAAGTTATGCTAAGACAAGCTTAATGTTAGGACGGTGTACTACCTCCAGGATCTATAAAAGGAGAAAGATCAAGGCCTTAACTCAAACACCATCAGAACCCTCACCCTTTTTTCCAGTGCTGAAAGCAGTACCGAGAGCCCCCCCCCCAGGCCAGTCACATTAGACTTTCGTGACAAAAACCTGAGAGAAACAATTTAGAAGAAGGAAGGGTCAGCTCTGGCCCGTGAGTTAAGAAGAGCCAGTCCATGGGCTGCTGGCGCCATTCTTTTTGGGCCCATAGCAAGGCAGAAACATTGTGGATGAGGAGCATGGTGGACCAAGCCCCTTACCTTATAGCAGACAGGAAGAGGAGAAAGATAGGAAATGGGGTACGGCAGCTCCCAAGAGTGTAACCCCAGTAACTGTTTCCCCCAGGTGGGCTTCACTAACTAAAACACCTAACACCTCTCAGAACAGCATCGCCAACTAGGGGCTATGCCTGAGGGAACCTGAGGGAGTCATTTTATATTCAAACCATAGCAAGCGTTCTACCACTGAGCTACACTCTCCTGTCTGCACTAGAGATTTCGTTTCTATTTATCGTGATGTACTGAGTTCATCGTCTCCTAAGTTACAGCAGTTTTCTCCAGGGGATGGGCAACTGTGTTGGTTGGGGTTTTGTTTTTTGGTTTTGGTTTTGTCGTTGGCTTTTTGTTGGTGTTGCCGTCAACTTTACACAAGCTAGACTCATCAGTGGAAGAAAGAAGTTCAATAGAGAAAACACCTCCACCGGATTGACCTATAGCAAACCTGTGGAGCATTTCCTTGATTGGTGATCGACGTGGGAGGGCCCATCTCACTATGTGCAGTGGCATTCCCAGGCAGGTGGTCCTGGGATATAGAGGAAAGCAGGCTGAACAAGCAAGGAGAGAAAGGCAGTGAGCCCCTCCATGGCCTCCGCTTCAGCTCCTGCCTTCAGGCTTACCTCATGAGAGACTATACCATGGCTATACCAGACTAGCTTACCTCATGAGAGACTATACCATGGCTATACCAGACTGACTTACCTCATGAGAGACTATACCATGGCTATACCAGACT
>NC_022016.1:73838974-73842183 GCF_000317375.1 Microtus ochrogaster
GAGACTATACCATGGCTATACCAGACTAGCTTACCTCATGGGAGACTATACCATGGCTATACCAGACTGACTTACCTCACGAGAGACTATGAACTGTAAGCTTCCCAGGTGAGTTCTAAGCCCTCTCCTCTTGAAGTTGCTTTTGGTTATGGTGTTCATCACAGCAATAGAAACCCAAGCCTGCAATCTCGTCCCCCTGAGCACTCCCAAGCTGTGTTAGTTCCTTGTTTTGTCTAAATATCTCCCCACAGTAGCAGCTAACACCTTTGGCTCAGAAAAACAACCCCAAGGACAAGCACTTAAATGAGGTGCCCAGCCCTGGACCAGTCACTTGAGGCCGAGCAGTGAGGTCATACAGCAAGTAAATGACCGCTGAGGGCCACGCCTGCATGGTTTGACGTCTTCTTCCAAAACTCACGTTGTAACGTAATTGCCACCACTACGGCATTAAGAGATGAGTCTTACTAGAAGATTAAGTCCCGAGGCACCACCCTCGTGATGGATGAAGGCAGGAGAATGGCTTTGTTAGGATGGGAGTGGCTTGGCTATAAAAGTAAATTCAGCTTCCTCTGCTCTTCCTGCTTTGTACAGCAGAGGGAGGCATGAGGAAGGCAGTCTACAAACTTTGGCTATGGTAGCGCGTGTCTGTAATCCCAGCTCTTGAGGGGCGGAGGGTTCTGGAGTTCAAGGTTAACTTCAGCTGTGTCGTGAATTCAAGGCGCATCTGGGCTACAGGAGATGAAAAGAAAGAGGGAGAGGGAGAAGAAAAGAAAGGAGAGGGAGAGGAAGGAAAGGAAGAGAAGAAGGAGAGAGAGGGAGAGAAAGGAAGAGAGAGAGCCAGGGGAAAACAATTGCCAACTCTAAACAGACAGATATACAAATATATGGGGAAATCCTCACCATCCTTAAATATTGCTCTAGGTGGAATGGTTGCCACTGAGAAAACCAACAACAGCAGATGCTATTGAGGGTACACAGGAAAAGAGAAGCCATGTACACTGATGGTGGGAATATATACTGATACAGTCACTGTGGAAATCACTGTGGAGGTTCCTCAAAAACCCTAAAAACAGCTCTGCTGTCTGACCCAGCTGGACCCCTCCTGGTGCAGACCTAACGCTCTAAGTCACCACACCTCAGGGACACCAGCACGACATGTTTACTACAGCTCTATTAACAACCTCCTAGTCACGGAATCAGTCTAGAAGTTTCCATTAGCAGAGGGATGGGCAAAGACTTAGATCTACATACAAATGGGATTCTTCAGGATGCCAGCCTGGGAAGCTCTGGGAAGAAGACAGAGTCTCCAGCCAGACTCGGGGTAACCAGGATGGGCATAATGGAGATGGGGCAACGAGCATGTGGAAGCATGCAGATTTAAAAATATGGGTTAATTTAAGTTAGAGGAGCTAGTTGGAAACAAGCCTAAGCTAAGGCCAAACTTTCATAATTAATAATAAGTCTCCATAAACCGGGCGATGGTGGTGCACGCCTTTAATCCCAGCACTCGGGAGGCAGAGGCAGGCGGATCTCTGTGAGTTCGAGACCAGCCTGGTCTACAGAGCTAGTTCCAGGACAGGCTCCAAAGCCACAGAGAAACCCTGTCTCGAAAAACCAAAAAAAAAAAATAATAATAATAATAAGTCTCCATGTCATTTTTTGTGAGCTGGTGGTCCAGCGGTCCAAAATTAAAAGTCAGTCTATAGTCCACAGCACACAAGTCCATACTCAGACCAAAACAAGAGCATTCTAACTCCAGATCTGGTTCTCTCTCCAGCCTCTCCACCTTACCTGGCTCTTACCTTGCACTCCATAATCCTGCCACACTGGTTCCTAATTCCTGTTCACACCAGGTTGCTGTGGGATAGATAACCCTTCTGCACGCTATGAATATGTGTTGCTCTCATTGGTTGATAATAAAAGCTGAACTGACCTACAGCCAGGCAGAGTACAGCTAGGCAAGAAAGCCAAACAGAGATACAGAGAGGAGAAGGGCAGAGTATGGGAGAGAGACACAAGCAGCTGCCCAGGAAACAAGATGCCAGCAGATCTGTAAATGCCATGGCCACATGGCTGTACATAGATGAATAGAAATGGGCTAATTTAATGTAAGAGCTAGTTAGTAATGAGCATGAACTATAGGCCAAATATTTTGTAATTAATATTAAGCCTCTGAGTGATTATTTTTAAAGTGCTGCAGGGCGGGGCAGGACAGAGAAACCTCCGTGTACACCAGGTCCTTTCCTGATAAGTCTTCGTACATGCTGTTTCTTTTTCCCAAAAATGTCCTCCTTTTCTTTATCCAGAGAATGTTTTCTGCTGTAAGACACCATTCAGGGGACCCTGTTTTGGTGATCACTTTCTTCATTTCCTTTCCCAGGGAAAAGTAGAGGCCAAGCTCCCAAAAAAAGGGATTCTCAATTAGGCAAACATGTATTACATACCCTGGTCCAGGGCAGGATTGATATGCAGCAGACAGTCTTACCTCATAGTGGTCCATCTAAGCCTCAATGCTTATGGAAGCAAGGTCACAGAAGGAGGGGCCCTGTGTCCTCGAGGGACAGGGTAGAATAGACTCCCCCTCCCCCACCTGACCTTTAGGATGCTGCAGTGTAACGAGCCCTATATGTGGTGGGAGTTATGTGCCGTGTGGTCAGCATCACACAACCTCCAGACTCCAGGCCAGACAGGCTGGAGAGCAACCTGGACAGAGGCTGTGGAGCCTACAAGCCTGGGCCAGAAGACACAGACGTCAAAGGAAAAGCTCTGGTCTTGAGGACAGAGTCATTTCTCCACAGCAACAATAACCTTACCTTGGTCCCTTTCCACAACAAGGTCTGTTTTCTCAGCAGTCCAACAGACATGGGGGTGGAAGAAAGTTCCTACCTTCTGTGGTCATTAAGAGCTTCATAGATGCCACATGTCAAGTGTTTCAGATGAAATGCCTCTTTATAAAGGCCCATGTCCCCTGATCTCCACAGCATCCCACCAGCAGAGCCCAGAGCCCAGTGAGGCAGGCCTAATTCAGAAGAGATTCACATGAGTTCGAGACCAGCCTGGTCTACAAGAGGTAGTTCCAGGACAGGCTCCAAAGCCACAGAGAAACCCTGTCTTGAAAAGAAGAAGAAGAAGAAGAAGAAGAAGAAGAAGAAGAAGAAGAAGAAGAAGAAGAAGAAGAAGAAGAAGAAGAAGAAGAAGAAGAAGAAGAA
>NC_022016.1:73842352-73857911 GCF_000317375.1 Microtus ochrogaster
GCAGCAGCCCAGGTCACAGATGGGGAGCCCAGGAATAGTCAGGTCAAATCACTTCACTATGTGGACCCAACCAGCCAGGAGTAGAAGCAGGATTTGAACCCAGGAGGCCTGACAGCAATTCTGACCACAGGGCTACACTTGGCAGTGAGCGAAGTCAGCAAGATGCGGAGAGAGCTGTTGATATCCGGCCTCTGAAAAGAGCCTTATCTGTCCCAGTAGACTTGGAGGAGAGGCCGGACTTAGGGTTAGGGTAAACATGAAGCTGAGGCCAGGCTTATGTGGTGTCTCCTTCCTGAGAAGGAAGCAGACTAAACAGCACATAGGCCAGCCCTTCCTGGGAACTTCAAGAAGAGGTATGTCCTGTGGTTCCTCTCCTGCAGGCCATGGATGATCAAGAGGACAGGGCTCCTTGCTACAGAGGCTCTGAGCCAGATCCGCAGGAGACTCAGTCACCTTGGGGCCACCTGACCCCATCTCCTTGTCAGCTCTGACTAGAGGGCAGAGGAGTCAGCCCTTTCCTCACTCGGAGCAGTTAGCCTAATGCCAAGGTGCTGACAGGTCCCCGGATTGATGAGAAGGAGCCTTGTTCTGCTAAAGAGAGCTGAAGTCACTGCTCTGCATTCCTGTGGCTTTGACTGGGCTGGGACACACTAGATGGACCACACATTGGCCAAGAGACATTTTTGGAAAGTCATTCACATGCCAAGCCCAAGGAGGGCCCATTCTCAGGAGACTCCCAGAGTGTGGGCTCCTGAAGGCAGCCATGCTTCATAGATACCTTTGCCAGTTACACAGAGGCTGGGTGTCAAGTCGGGGACTATGAGCATCTTAGAGAAGAAGTGTACGCTGAGTTCCTGAAGCTCCGACAAAAACAAATCCAAGCATCGCTTCTGCCTGCTCTTCTTATTCCCCACCTGAAGCTATGAGCGGATGGATGACCTGCTGAAGGTCACGCAGCCATCTGGAGGGCTGTCCTGTCAGCCATTGGTGGCCAACTGCCATCAGGGTTACTGAATGAGGACCCTTACCTGGTCTTGGAGTTCTAGTCTACCCCTCTCAGGCACAGGGAGGCAGGGGAATTGCACAATGTTGCAAATGGCAAAGTAGGAAATAGCACAGCCCTTAGCGCCAGCCTTGTGATGACTGCCACCCTTCTGTTTGCTCAGTCACGTGACGAGAATCACTGTGCATGTATGGAGATGGGAATGAATAACTTCAGAAGGCTGGGGATGCAGCTCAGTGAGAAAGCGCTTATCCAGCCAGTACTCGTGAACGAGGTCCTGGGTCTCATCTTCACATCCAAAAACAAAACATAAACTGCAAACCCACAAACGGAAAATGAGTGAGTGGCACCTTGTAGTTACATCTACTATCAAGGCAAACATAAGGTCAGTGACTACCTGATAAGCCAAGTCCCAGAGACAGGCTGCAGACTGCCAGGCCAACTCTCAGTCACTCATCCTGAAGCCCGGGGCCCTCAGAAATGGCCACTGATGGTCTAGAACAAGGACATCAGGATTATCAGGCACAGTAGGTTCAGTGGCCCTCTCTGCTACCTCCTGCCTCTCAGGGTCCAGAACACCATGCCCAACCAGGATGGCATACAGCAGATGTTAATCCTGAGAGTCACGGGAGAAAAACCAGTCCCACAATTTTGAGTCTAATTGGAGCAAACTTTAATTAAATACTGGCCAGAAAGATGGATGGATTCTGGCTAGGTCCACACCCAGATTTTCAGAGGATGGCCACATGTCACATTTTGCAGGAATTTTAAAAGGCAAAACCCATAATTCACTGCATTTCCCATCAGGTCCAATCAGGGGTAAGCATAGACCCTGACGTATTTCCTGCCTATGTACCGCCCACCTACATGTGGTCAAGCACACCCAGGTTGGATCTCTGCCTTCCTGAGGTCCCTGTCTGGGTGTCAGAATGTTTCAGCTCCCCTACCCCTACACAGGAAACAGCCCTGTCCCCTGACCTCAGTCTCGTCAACCCAACCTGCCTCTTCCTGGTTGGGCACCCCTGCATCCCACACTCTGGCCCGTATCTCCCCTCCCCTGCAGTTGCTTGCTTACACAGCAACTTCAGGCTCAGCCCAACACTCCTCTGTGACACCTTCCTGACCACTGCCCACAATCAGGGTCCGTCCTGTCTTACTGAATAACCCTGGGCCAAGCCCGGTTGCCAACTAGCACTTTTCAAACCAAGAGTCATCTTTGTCCATCTGGTCCCATTGAAGTTTGCCAAAGATGAACAAACAAATGGTTGGGGGGTGGGGGGATGGAAAGAAGCAGGGATACGGGCCAGATGCCAACTCCAGGATTAGGGAGCTGGGGTCAAAGGGAGCTAAGGAAGTGTGTCTCGGAATCCTCCATGGCACTCTATCTGGGCTGCAAAAACTGTCCTTCCTAGCTTATAACGGGATCAGGGAGTCTAACTGGGGTTCTCCGGCCAGCTTCTGCCCTCTTGTGGGGACGGAGAGCAACTCAGAGCCTCACGACCACTTGTTGCCTTTGCTGCCACCTGGTGGCCTTGTGATGGCAGCTTTTATTTTTCATCCAAGGGCTCGAGGATTTGAAAGATTTGGGGTAAAACCAACCGGCATGGACTGAATCCTAGTAAAGTTATCTTCCCATCCTACTCATAAAATATATATTCAAGTGGTAAGCAGCAAGGGCCACTGTATGTACCCACGGAGCTGCAGTCACAGTGGGCACCGCAATTCCCGCTGCACTCAGGGGCCGATGACGCCCTCTTGTGGACAGGCGTGTAATTTCTGCTGTCGTTTCAATATACTGCTTAAGAAGCCAGCCCCACTCTGGCCCCTACAGGGCAGCTGATTAAGTGCAGGTCAGACTGTCCCTACTCTGTGCTCCAGTACGATGCTGTGACAGATGAGCCACAATGAGTGAAACAGAATCCGCCCTTACCCTCACGCAGCACACAGGTTCCAGACTGACACAGACCTTACTTAAATAATCCTGAAAATTTGAGTGTGATAGCTCAAACATGTAATCCCCACACTTGAGAGCGGAGACGGGAAGATCAGGAGTTCAAGGCTGCTCTGGCTAAAGTCCCCAGAACAAATCCCCCAAATCCTATAACTTGAAATGGAGTTAAATACAAAGCAATTGACAGGGGAAAAAATGGATTCCAGTAAGATAGATCTCAGGGAAGGCTTCCTATGAGAGTGAATTCTGAGCCGAGTCCTGAGGAGTGGGTGAAAGTCACCCTGACAGCAAATACAAAGGGTCCCGCTCCCATGATCATGGAAGGTGGCAGAGAGGAAGCAGACTGAGATGGGTCTCTTACAGTCAGGCTGTATTCTCTTGCAGAAGGCATTCACAGCCCAGGGACGCTTCACACTGGGGCAGAGGCCACCTGAAAAAGAGTGCAGAGGGACAGGCCTGCAGCAGCCAGAAACAAGGCCACAGAGATCAATTCTGCTAGAAATAATGGAGCCGGAGGCTCCCTCAGTTCCTCACAGAAGAGATAAGCAGACTGACACCTTGATCTAGGCCTGTGAGGAGCAGGCAGACAAACCAGTTGGCTATCTTGGACTGGGAAGTAATAAATCCGACTTTACAAATCTTGATTATTAAATAAACCTGTCATAGGGTCTCTATTGTTGAAAATAGACAACATGATCACAACAATTCTTAGAGGAAAGCATTTCATTGAAGTAGCAGCTTAAAGTTTCTGAGGTTCAGTCCTTTATCATCATGGTGGGGAACACAATAACATGCAGGCAGACATGGTGCTGGAGAAGGCACTACTATGCGTTGATAAACAGGCAACAGGAAGTAGTCTATCTCACTGGGTGTGGCTTGAGCATATACGAGACCTCAAAGCCCGCCTCCATAGTGACACACTTCCTCCAACAAGACCACACCTACTCCAACAATCTGCATCTTAATATCTTATATAGTGCCACTTAATATCTTAATAGTGCCACTCCCTTTGAGGGTCATTTTCTTTCAAACCATCGCAATACCTTATTTATCAAATAAATCTTATTTATCAGATATACCTTATTTATCACACATATGTTGTCACTTATCCAAATTTTCTAGCAGCTTGGTGTCAACACATTTAGCAAAGACATAAGCAGTTAGACATACACCTTAAATCACTTTTGTTAATCTCAATGACTTTAAAACCTTAAAAGTTAATCATCGTATAAAAATCCATATTACTCCAAAATATTTGAGACTTGTTGCTTCCTTAATCTAAAAGGAGATACAAACCAAGTGCTCAATGGGATTGAATTTTATAATTATTGCTTTATGCCACACAGTCATCTTAAGACAAAGTCACAGGACACGTACTCTTGTTGATTTTAATTTACTCTTTTCTCTTTGGCCTTTTACTCCTTGAGGGGGGCACCGCTCAGCTCGCAAATTAATACATAGAGGCTTATTCTTTCTTATACATGCCCGGCTTTAGCTTGACCTATTTCTAGCCAGCCTCTCTTAAGTTATCCCATCTATCTTTTGTCTTTGGGCTTTATCTTTCTCTATGCTGTATGCCTTTCTTTACTTCTTATTCCGTGGCTTGCTGTGTGGTGGCTGACCCCTGGAGACCTCTTCCTCTCTTTCTGACTCCTTGATCCTACTTCCCAGATTTCTCCTCCTATTTTTTTCTCTCCACCTGACAGCCCTGCCTATCCTTTCTCCTGTCAAGATATTGACTAGGGGGCTGGAGAGATGGCTCAGTGGTTAAGAGCACTATCTGCTCTTCCAGAGGTCCTGAGTTCAATTCCCAGCAACCACATGGTGGCTCCAAACCATCTGTAAAGAGATCTGGCGCCCTCCTCTGGCATGTGAGTATAAATGGAGGCAGAAAGTTGTATACATAATAAATAAATCTGGGCTGGAGAGATGGCTCAGAGGTTAAGAGCATTGCCTGCTCTTCCAAAGGTCCTGAGTTCAATTCCCAGCAACCACATGGTGACTCACAACCATCTGTAATGAGGTCTGGTACCCTCTTCTGGCCTGCAGGCATACACACAGACAGAATATTGTATACATAATAAATAAATAAATAAATAAATATTAAAAAATAAAGATTTATTTAAAAAAAAGATATTGACTATTCAGCTCTTTATTAGATAAATCAGGTGTTCTACACAGGTCCCCAGCTTCTCTATGCTTCCCGAGTCGCAAGGCACCAATGAGATTACCTGGCCTGAGTGAGAAGGAGACATGAAACACACAACAAACCCACTTAGGAGTTTATTGGGGGGCGTGTACAAGCCTGGTGAGGTCGGTGTACAGAGTGGAGGGGGTTGCCTAGTGCATGCACACAGGGGGATGGCATGGTTATGTCATACAGATGATGGAGCTCACACATGCATGCATGAGCTCACGCAGCTGTACCATACGTAGATGATGCAACCATGCTACACGTTGGTCACTCGGGGTCCTTTAAGATTCCCAGAGCCATTAGGCACTTCTGCCTGAGATCTTGTCTGCACGTGCATGGCCCTGGAACCCGGAAGTGTCAGCCATGTTGTGTGGCAGAATCATTATATATGAGACATTTTAAGTTTATAAAATGTTTTATGTTATTAATATTTAAACTTAAAATTAAATAAAAGGTTAAGAACTAAAGCCACCGATATGAGCACCAAATACTAAACACCAGAAACTGAGATAGTCCTATCTTATGATGCAACCACACAATAACCTGAACAGTCTGGCAAAGGGCTTGGAGCAGCTTCCCAGCCTATGGGTCTTGACCCTTTGGGGGTAGAAATATCTTTTTATAGGGGTAGCCTAGGACCATCTGCCTGTTGGACGTTTGCATTGACATTCATAACAATGGCAAAATTACAGTTGTAAAATAGTAACAGGAGTGATTTTGTAGTTGGGGTGGGGGTCACCCACAACACAGGGAACTGTGTTGAAGGATCAAAGCATGGAGAAAATCGAGAAACACTGGCTTAGAAAATGTCTCTCTGTACCTAAGGTCTATGCTTAATAATGTATGTCTAGCCTCCTTATCTTTGCTAACTTTATTAAGCTTAAGCTATTTTGATAAATTGAGTCACATTAGAAACTGTTATATTCTGTAATGGTGTACTGTAAAGGGATCAGGAAATTTCCCAGTCTCTCTGTGAACTGTGTTAATGAGTTAAAAGATTTATTTTAATACTAAAGGAGCTTCAATTTAGAAATTGCTTTTAAGGTTCAAACTTAACAGAGATAAAGCTATAGAATCCTTTTCCCAGGGTCAGGCATTAGACAAAAGCCCCCATTCCCTCAGGAGCTTGAAGAAAGTCCTGCCTGCTAAAGAGGGAGCCATTCTTCTTATCTCTGGCAAAAAGACCTGTGGGCCTTCCATGAGCACAGGGCTGTGATGACTATTAACTTGCCAAGGGCAGCACTAGCCTCTCTAGGATCCCCCAATACCTGCTTTCAAGCCCTACCCCAGCAAGTAATAGTATTATGAAAGCTAATACGTTATTGCAAACTGTTAAGGGTAATTAAGAAAAATCTGACTATATTTGGCATCCAACACATGGCATGGCCACACAGATGGAGAAGTCACACCAGTTGGCCCTGTCACAGTCACTGCCTGAGCCTCTCTGCAAGCACTCAGAACAGTTGGGTACCACTCACCAGAACTTCGGAAAGTGGGCTGTCAACTTTCCAGAGCTGAAGTGTTAATCAGGGTTCCTGCCAGCATGAGGCTAGACTCTCAGGGAACCAAGAGGGCAGAGCCAGTCACCAGATCCTCACGGCAGAGGGCCTAGATGCTGCCTAACAGTTTAAGCTTTGGCTCACACGGTCAGAGAATGCTACAGACTCAGGAAAAAAAAGCCAGGTCCAGGGCAAGAAAATCTTTCAACAGGTTTTAATGTGCTTGAAAATGTGCTTAGGTGCTAAAGAAAGAAACAAATATGGGTGTAGACAGTCATAAAAGTAAATAAATGAATAAATTAATAGTTTTTAAATAATAAAGTTTATAGAGAAAAAGTAAAGTAATATAAAAAAAAAAGCCACATAAGGATGGGAAATACACAGGGTGCCTGGATCCTGTATGGTGCTTGTTGACTTTGAATTTTTTGTTTTAGTTTTGGGGGTTTTTTTGTTTTTTTCAACACAAGGTTTCTCTGTATCTTTGGTGCCTGTCCTGGAACTAGCTCTTGTAGACCAGGCTGGCCTCGAACTCACAGAGGTTCAACTGCCTCTGCCTCCCGACTGTTGAGATTAAAGGTGTGCACCACCACTGCCCGGCTCAACTTTGAATTTTTTAAATGCTGATGAGCAAACAGCAGCTGCTGAGACATTGGACTGTAGAAGGTTCTGCTAAATTAAACCAGTGGATGCTTTAGGGATGTCTTGGCTTCAGAATGGAAATGTGTTCTATTGAGGGAGAGGTTGTGCTTTTGTTTCCACAAGAAACAAAAAAAAAAAAAAAACTATGAATTTCCTCAAAATTAATGAAGATCAGATTTGACAGGGGAGACCTCCTGAGGATCTTGGCTGCAGATGTGGGAAGGAAGCCAGGAAAGACTACAGGGCAGGTGATGTACATGCTGACCCTGCTACATAGGAACAGCTCTGAGACTGGATGAGACTTGATCAATCTTGTTGGCTACAGAGTCCTCATAAGAGTTTGGTTATACCGTACAAAAAGACTTATAAAGTTGACATTTGTGTTTCCCTGCTCATACATAAAACAAACCATCTTTAGCTGACTTTTGCACACCACACATTCCATACTTGTTAATATAGATACATATGTCACCTTTAAAAGTTTGCATATTTTCAGAACAAAAGGACCAGATATGAATAAACTAACCCAAATGACCCAGCTTCTCAGAATGCCTTCATTACAGTTTCCTCAAAAATCTACATCCAGAACAACTTCAAAGCTGCCAGTTGAGATGGTCCAACCTCACAGACTACTCCAGCCAAGACTTCGGATAAGCTCTACAGTTTCCAATCACATAGAGACTAAACAAAAAATAAACACCTAGCTCTCCCAGGTCTTGATCATCATTCCAATTTTCTAAGGGTCTCCTAGAGATACCATCACCCCCAGACAACAGGAAGCAGTCTAGAGAACATGACACTCACATTTCCAAAAGGTGAAGTGGATGATTTCTGGTCACTTCGTGGATGTTTGCCATTGTTTAAGGGGGTTGGTTACAAGCTGTTATTGGTCATAGTCAGAACGGAAACTAAACAAAGGAAGCTAGATTCAGGAATCTTTTTTTCCCAAAATAAGCAGGGAGGGGTTTAGAAAAGGGCAGATTATTGATTCTGCTTTTAAAATAAAAATGGTAATATAAAAGGGTAGAATATTGAATCTACTTTTAAGCTAAAAATAAAACAACTACTAGTCTCGAATATTTCACATTGGCATGACTTTTGTATATTGATAAGACTTTAAGGTTATTTTTGTTACACTATATGATAAGTTTCTACTCTTGTTTAAGGTATTGTACCTGTGCAGTTCATTTAAAATGTAATGTTTAATTTTAAAATGCAGGTTAATGGTAATCTATAATAATCAAACTTGTAGTCATGTTGTGTATGTGTTTTCAAGGTTAAGCCTAGATTTGTTTAGCTCAGATATACTTAATAGATAATGGCCCTCAAACTTGTTAGAGATCTGATGAATATGGCATTTAAAATGTTTAATGGAAAAATATTATTATGATAGACAGAGACTCCCAGCTCCTAGCAGTGACCCCAAGGTCTCCAAAGATGTCAGGGCACCAGGATGACATCATCTGGATTGTGGTAATGCTAACCACTGGGATAGACTGCCCCAATGCTGTACCTGCCGCCAGGACCCTGCCCAAACTATGGACAAGCAGGACACAGAAGAGTTGATTGTCCCACTTTGTCTAGCCAAAGTAAAGTCAGACTCTTCCGTGTTCCTCCACAGGAAAGCCTCTCACCTTCTGGGCCTGGCAGCCAAAGGTTAATGCCTCCAATGGTATGGAAACCACAGGAGCCTGGGATGACCATCTAGGTAATGAATTCATCTCTGTCATTTTGATTGATACACAGTCCATTTGTTATATTTTCTGCTATTGTTGGGCCCTAAAGCCCCACCAAGGAGGAGGTTGCCCCAAGAGACACTCTCACCGCGGTTGATGCAATAGCAAGAGGAATTTTTATTTTGCTGCTGTGGCAGAGGTCCCATGCCTCGAGAGGAGAAGGACCCCTGCTTTGTCTATTACAGGAGAAAACCACAGAATCAAGGGGGGTAGTACAGAATCAAAAGGGAGAGTCCAGAAATCATTTGTCAACTATTTTGACTAGTTCATTCAATGGTCAGCTAACTCTACTTGATCAATGTTATGGCGGTTACTGGGTTGGTTGAACAAGGAGGAACACTTGCAGGTTAGCTGCAGGTCGTCTCACCCCAGTTCCAGAGTCTGGTCTATTGAAGAAAGACTACAAAGCGGATGGAAAGTACTCAAAGCTCCAGTGCACGCACGGTTGGTTACCAGGGTCCTGGATCCCAGGAACGGGGGTGCAGTAATGCTGAGGTGCCCCAAAGTCTTTCAGATCTCTGAAGATGGCTAGGCTAACTGTGACTTTGTCAACTTAAAAGCAACAACCAGGTTCTTCCCCATGGCTACAGCCAGCTTCTTAGTTTATTTCATATGTAAAAATCAATTCTTGCTTTTTTTTTAGAGCTACTAAGCATCCTGTTGAGAAAAGGTAGACAGGTTTGCCTTGCTAACGGGCTTCATATTAAAAGATAAACAGGTTTCAGATGTAACTTTCCACTAAAGGAATATGATTTGAAAGGATTGTTCTTAATAATCTACTTGTGTATCTGGTATATGATTAGATGGGAAAGAGTGTTAAAGTCTATTGTAGTGATACTTCACTTGTATTTTAATAAATAAAGTTTGCCTGAAATTCAGAGAGTAAAACAGACACACTTAGTGATCTCAGTCTTAGAGATCAGGCAGTGGTGACACTCACCTTTAATCCCAGCAGCCACACTAGTTAGCCATAGAAACCAGACAGTAGTGGTGCACACCTTTAATCCCAGCCCTAGAGAGGAATATAAGACGGGAGGAGACAGCTCTCACAGACAGTCTCATTCTGAGATTCCTGGAGGCAAAATTGCCATTTTGGACTAAGGTAGAGATAAGAGTCAGTGGCTGGCTGTTTTGCTTTTCTAACCTTCAGGTTGATCCTGTCTCTAGGTTTTTATTATTCATGTTACAGTCTATGCAAGTTTTGAGGGTCTAAGAAAAAAATTTAAGGTATAGAAAGGCCTAAGGGTGTGAAAGTTTAAGAAGTTCTGAGGGTTTCAGAAAGTCATTTAAGATGTAAAAGCAAGTTGTAAAGGTATAAATAAGTGATTTTAGGTGTGTGAGAATGGGAAATAGTCTAGATGTCTTTTTCCTTTCTATGCTATTGTTTAACTAAGATTTCAAAAGTTCGGAGTTTTAACACTGATCAGTGGAGTTCCGGCAAGCTGACTACTTACTGTTCAGTCACAAGCGCAAGGTTTTAAACTTCCTTTAGTTGTCTTCTAAGTATAGACTCAAAGGTACTTCTCTTCAGCCCAAAGACATCTCTGTCCAATCTATATCTAGCTCTCTGAACTGAGGGGAAAATGTTTATGCCTTTTAAACCAAATCTATAGCTTTTGCTAGGACTCAGAGGTGTGAGTCTATTCCAGCTGCTTCACAGACACCTGTTACCTGCTTTTTCCACAGTGTGGATTTCAGTACAGATTGGTAAGGCTAATAATATCTAAAACTTTTATGTCTTTTTATAAACTAAAAAAAAAATCATCTAAGCTTGAGAGACTGTGGGGAGGCAGCAGACTTGGGTCCACCTCTCACAGGTCAAGCAGACTCCAGATGAGCCCAGCCTGAGTTTCCCCACCTGTCTATTTCTGAGGATGTCGTTTCTCTTTCTCCTGGTTTTGGGATACCTCCCTTTCCACAACGGCTAGGACTATGGGCCTGAAGATTCCCAATGTAATATTTTCCTTTAAGTTCCTAAATCTTAACTTCAGCCCCTAGTCTGTATCTGAGTCAGCAGATTTCCACTTGGCTGACAGACACATCCAAGCATCAGCTGCTGACTACCATATACTTTAAATGACTGTGAGCCTTGGGCTTGCTGAAAACTGATGTGGGCCAGTCCACAGGGTAGTTCACAAACTGTCTCTAACTCCAGTCTCAGGGACCCTAATTCTCTCCTCTGGCCTATGCCTGCACCAGCCATGTATGCAGGCAAACACCCATATGTAATAAAAATAAATCAATCTTATTTTAAAACAGTTGAGGTAAAATACTTGTTAAATTATTAACATACTCACCACAAATATAAACGAGACTACTAATGTCTTTTGCATATATTTATAAGTGTTAAATATTTGAGATACCATGTATGTGCATTCTATGTTTTAGACAAAACTTCTAAGTGTGGCCTTGTTGGAGGAAGTCCATCAATGGAGACCACTGAACCTGCTGGAAGGCTGATTAACAGAAGAGAGTTGGGAAGCCCTTGGAACGCTGCAGGTCAGGCAGGTCAGAGCCTACTTGCAATCATCTTGGGCTAACTTTAGCCCCCTGAATGACCATGCCTCTCCCACCTATGTCTGATCTCACATCCTGTTACAGACATCTTGTGACTGACAGCTGATGACCTAACACTTTGTGACTGACAGCTAATGAGCTACATCTGAAGGCCCCAGGCCGTCACCAAGCCCTCATTTGACAATTCTGCAGCCATGACAGGCTGCAGGAAAGACCCAGCAGGACGTAGGCCATGACTCAGCAGGATGTGCTGTGCCCCCTGACCTTACCCAACTTTGTCCTAGTCACTAAAAAGGCCACAAGATACACCCAATATGGTAAAGAACCAATCAGAGGCTAGGCTAGCAGGCTCTGGACACACTGTGCTGATAAGGAAGGAATGCAGAAACCACAGCAAACACCATCGGATGTAGCAATTTACCTGTCGCGGTAGTTAACCAATCAATTTAGGACAGGTACCCCTCAGTCCGGAGGTTGCCAATCCTGAGACTGTGACTATGCAACTTGCAGACCCCCAGCCCCCCTCCCGCTCTACCCCCAATAAATGCCCTGTCCCCACTGCAGCTCGAGGTCCTTTCTGCTCCACGGCTGCATTAGACAGACAAGGGACCGAGTTCAAACTTGTAATTAAAAAGACTCTTTGCTTTTGCATCGGATCTGGTCTCTTGGGGGGTCTTTGGGGGTCTGGACCTTGGGCATAACATATCCACTATTTTACATGTAGTCCAGCTTTAACAGAAACCTTTCTGAAAAGTTTTAGCATCTCTGGGGCAGGGTCATTGTTTGGCAGGCTTTCTCAGAGTAGAGTCTCTGGACTGATGACTCCCAGGGGAGAGGGCTTGGGATGGAACTTCCCACCTGAACATTCCAGACTCTTTGGATATATGGATGCCAATGGCTGTGGTGTGGCCTCAACCCAAACATTCCAGATTCTTTGGGTATAGGGGCACCGGCTCAAGTCTGGCTATTTCCTGCAGGCATGGGGGCGACGGGGTGAGGAGAGCTGGGAGTTGCTGGGCTCATGCTCCAGTGTGGCTGGAGAGGCATCCGGTTAACCGCCATCCTGGAGACCTTAGGCATCTGTTTCTTGGGAGAACTGAGAAGGCAGGTTGCTAGGAAACAAAATAGAATGTGATTATCAGCCCTATGAACGGGGCTAGCCATGGGAAGGGTCTTTAACTGCCAGAGAGAATGGAAGAGAAGTGTCCTGGTTGTACAGGAGAGGGGAGGGTGAATGAGTGATGAAAACAAACACGTCCTTTAGTTGTTGGGTAGGTGCCTGTTTGAGCCTGGAGAGGTGGTACCAGTGGTGAAGCCCCAGTAGGTGCTGGTGTTATTTGGAGAACCCTCTGCAGGTTTGTCTCGGTCCAGGCAGGAGTGGCCTCTAAAATATGATTGAAAATAGGTGGTGTCAAAATAGGCTCTGGAGACTGTTTTCACCAGACCAGATTTCTTGATACAGCAGCGGAACTTTTCCCAGGAACCTGCACGTACCTGTAAGACAACTGGAACAGATTTACATCTTGGTGTCATAGCAAAAGATTCTGTTAAGAGGCATGAACATTTTAGAAGACAATTAAAAGAAAGTGGAAACTCTGAACCTCTGAAATTACATCTGAAAACGGTTAATTCTGGACTATGAAGCCTGTGAAAGAAGCACACCTGTCTGTACTTTTAGCAGGAAACTAAACAAATGAAGTAATGAGCTACCAGTACCTTAAGTCATCAAATGCCATCAGACAGATCTGGGAGGGATAAATGAGCAGAAGAGAGACAGCTTTTGTCAGCTGTGCAGGCAATCCCAAGTCTCTCTGTGGTCTTTGGTGAATACCAACCTTAGAAGCAGTACTTGCCTTTAGCTGCTGAGCCCATGAGGCTTGAAGATTTTCCTGTGGGGGTAAGGTTCAGTCTACCTGTCTTGGCAGGATGAAATGATCAATCCCCTGGGGTAGTGTCCAGGAAGGTGATGAGGTGGAAGGCAGCTTTTCTCTGTGTGGGTGGCTTTGCCATATTCAAAGGCAAGCCTCCAGGCAAAACGTCTTCTGCAATCATGCGTCTTCTTAGAGGAGCTATAGGATGTTGCAGGAGCAGGCATGTCTCTGGCCTAAGAAGGTCTTTTGTCACACTCTCAGATCTGTAAAGGCACTTGAGAAACAGGGTACCATTACCTGTCAGGTATATCCAAATAAACCTAAGTATATTGGAGGCAGAACGTCTCCTTGGTAGGTCCAGCTTACCAAAGAAGGCGCTGAGATTTTTATTTTGACCTCAACCAAAAAATGGAGCCTATCCACATGTTGATATCTCTCCACAGCTATCATAATAATCTGGAACTATAAATTTTGCAGATTTTAAAAACAAACACACATACACACACAGACGTAAAACAAGCAGACTGTGGCCACATTATCTATACATATATATTAACAGACAGATGAACAAAACTTCTTTTTAGGAACCTGTGTCAGCTGACCAACTTAAAAATTTTGGAGTAGGCTGCTGAAGCCAGGTGAGCACAGAGGTGGTCCCATTTAGGGCCAGATCAGTAGATGCTGTAAGTGAGAACAGAACCACAGGGATGGAACACCTATGCATCTCAGAGTGGAAGGACAGGGGGAAGGGATCCGCTGTAGGGAGAATCCCAGGGTAACCAGAACACATGCCAGGAATGCAGACAAACAGCAAACAGCAAGAGAAGTGGGGAGGGGGAGCGGGAGCACAGTATCCAGAAACCATGGGCATTTGGGGGTTTGCTTACCTGTTTCCATGCTGGCAAAAATTTTTAGGCACCAAGGATGTACAAGTGTCAGATAGCACCAATTTAAAAAGTTTTTGTAAAAGGCAACCCAAGGGCGTTTGGAGATCAGACCTCGAATTGTAGGTACCCATTTAGCAGGTTTATGCCAGGACCCATAGCCTAGTGCAACACGTCCATTGTGGTAAACTTTGGGTCAAAATAACAGAGGGTGTGAGAAATACCTAGAAAAGGACATCTCCTGAAAAAAGAATCCCACAGGGACAAGGCAGGTCCTCGGCCCCGTCAGGTCGGATGCCTGGCACGGCCACATCTTCCACAGAACAGACCGAAAATTGCATGAGGCCTGGGCCTCTAAGGCAATGACTGGAACTCGGAACTTACCCGAGCTGGAGAGCAGGTGCAAAAGGTGTTTTCTTACCATGTGGGCATGGGCCGGTGAGAAAAATTATCCCTCAATGGAACCTCCAGATGAAAGGTTTTTGTGCCCCAGAAGACTCTTCACCAATGCAATAGTCCAAATCAGACCAAAATTAGAAAAAGTCCAGGTTTAATGGATACCAGTGCTCTTGGGTGGCCTTCCAGCCCCCCAGAGAAGAGACAGGGAAGGAAGACAGGAAAAACATGTGTTTGTTCTCTGGAGAACAATTTAAATACCCTGTGGGAGTGGTTTTTAGCATCTCTGGGGAGGGGTCATCGTTTGGCAGGCTTTCTCAGAGTAGAGTCTGGACTGAGACAACTCCCAGGGAAAGGGGCTTGGGATGGAACTTCCCACCTGAACATTCCAGACTCTTTGAATATATGGATGCCAGGGGTTGTAGTGTGGCCTTAACCTAAATACTTACTTAACAGTTTCCTATTAAGAATATTTTGAGAGCCATATTGATGTGAGTGGCATGCACTGCTTGCTACCTGAGGCCATGTTAATGGCCATGGTCTAGGCTACCTCCAAGGGCCTTGGTCTGTGTCCATGGTCCCACTGCAGACAGGGAAGCGGCCATGTTCATGGTCTGTGCTATAGCCAGAAACCGTGTGGAGGCCCATGATGGGTGCTCCCGCTGAGCGTGAGGGGAAGTGAAGCTGCTTTTGCTGTGATATCGATGATGTCAGATGCACAGTAGAGAGAGGGGGTGGGGACACAGAAGGCTTCTGTGATGACCTCTACCCCATTCCATATCCTCCCCTCAAAGAGACAGCCTAAACAGGAAGTCATCAAAGAGAACTCACACGCCTTTAATCCCAGCACTGGGGAGGCAGAGGCAGGC
>NC_022016.1:73862051-73864646 GCF_000317375.1 Microtus ochrogaster
GGGACCAGCAGCTGTCTCTGCCTGGGGCCCACTGTCTGCTGCCACATGGCCCGCCACCACCACCGCCGCTCGGGCCGCTGCTCTGGGACCAGCAGCCATTTCTGCCTGGGACTGGCTGCTCCCAGAGCCCGCTGCCTGCCACCACATGGCCTGCCGCCACCATTTGGGACCTACAGCATTTCTGCTGCCTACTGCCGCGGGGATCTTGCAGCATTTTTTAAAAAGAACAACAGATACCCCCAGAAAAGCTATCAGGTCCATTCAACCCAGGAATAGATAGGGATGAGTCCAGAGAATTATTTTTTTTTCTGCCAATGGCACCTAGCAAACAAAAAGTGGATCTCTGGCCAGAAGAACAGAAGCAAAGGCTCATGAGTCACGTGGGATTTCACTCCATTAGAGAAAGAAAGAAGTGAGGTGGTCAGAGGAGGAGAAAGTAATTCTCAGACCATATCTCCAGCTTGTCAGTGTTCTTAGTCAGTCTGTCCGAGAGAGATACTTTAGGACGCTCAACAGCTTAACAACAGGGGCAGGGTGGGACCGTCTCTGGACCGAACCCTGAACCTCTGCAGAAGTATTTTAGCAAATCAATTTCCACATTCCAAAACCTCTTATCTGATCTAGGAGTTGTCTGAAGGAACCCTGACCTAAGCAATTCTCAGCCACGTGGGACTTCCTGGTTTTCCAGGTCTGGGAATCCTGCAGGAAGAACAACGTCATAAACCTCAGATAACAATCACTGATGTAAACTCCATAAACCTTAGATAACAATCACTGACATTTACAAAGGTTCCTTCAAAGCCTAGATTCCATCACTCGGAGCCAGATACAATGGCTCTGTGAAGTTTCTCACTACAAGTTCTGATACAACCTCTTAAACTTTTTTAAACAAATTTTGTATTTATTTTTATTTGATTTATTCTACTTGTGTTTTACTTATTTAAATTTATGTACATGTCTACTTATGTGTGTATACCAGAAGAGGACATCAGACGCTCTGGAACTGGAGTTACAGGTGCTTAGGAGCTGCCAGGTGGGGGTGCTGGGAACTAAATGGGGTCCTCGGCAAGAGCAGCCATGCTCTTAATCGCTGCGCCTGCTCTCCAGCTCCCCGTATTGATTTTCAGTATCTCCTTGTTATATATTAGAGCGGTTATTTTTATAAATTACCAATTCTACTGTTTTTAATTAATTTACATGCCAATTAAAGCAGGCTGCCCATTTGTGAGTTAACAAAAATGATTGCCTAGAACTTTCTGCTAAGTGCTCAAAGTAAACCAGTTTAGAAGTAATAAATACTCCCCATTGAAGGAGACACAAGTCAACCTATCTTTAGGGTTTTTTTTCATTTTTTTAACACTTGCAAATGAAGTTGACACACCAGTTAAACAGAGAACCAAGTGAGGTACCATACATCTATTAAAAACAAAAAAACATTTCCCTGTCCTTATATTATACCATATATGGAGAAATGTCTAGAGGGAAGAAAAGAACTAAAAGAGATTGCTAGCATGCTTAATAGCTCAAAATGCCCTCAGAGGTCAGAAAGCAAACAAAAACAAGTCAAATGTCAGAAACTAGATTCTTTGAAAGCAAACAAACAAAATAGATTTTTTTAAAAATCCCTACCTGAGAGGATAAGGGCATGAGGCTTGGACTTAGTGGGTCTAGCTGCTTCTCTTCCATTCAGGAGACCCTTCTAGAACACCCACATTGCAGCGCCGTAACTGTGAATGCAAAAGTCCAGCTCTCACCTCCAAGGGAATATGAGTTTGCTCTGGAGCCCACGCTAAGTGGCCATGGTCCAGGAACACAGACTCAAATACCCCGAATCCTGTGTTCCAGTATTGTAACTGGTCATGTTTCTATGGTGACAGAACAAAGAAAATGAGGAAGTAAAGCACTTGTCAATACATTGGTAGGGGTTACAGCAAAGCCAGGGAACCTTGGACACCATTGAGGGTGTTCTTTCTTAGTCCTGGGTTTAGTGAGAAATTGGGTGTTATTAATACATTCCCAAAGGTTTATCTGCTAGTCACAGAATGTTAGGTAAGATGCAGGGGTGGATAAGGAATGGCTATTTATGAGCTAAAGATAATCATAATTGAGCTCTGGACTGGCAATATTCCAACCTCTCCGTCATCATTAAAGTCTTAGTCACTTAAACCAGTCACTTACAAGATTCGGTGGAAGGTGCTGAATCTTTCTGGGAACTCATTCGCAGATTCCCTGACAAGGGGGAGGACCAGGAGTCAGGGAGGAAGGTTGAGCAGAGAAGCAGTTTAGAGGGCCCAAGGGCAGGGCCCAAGCCAGCCTCACCCCACGCCTGAAATCACATCTCCCACATCCTGTCCCCCTCCTTTCACAGGCCAGCACTCAGCAAGCCTCTTCAGTGGCCACACAGCTCATCTCGTCAGTTGGTCCAGCTCCTACAGACGGCCATCTTCAACCTCAGTTAGCAGATGAGGAAACTGGGCCACAAAGCCACAAAATTCACACCGTAAGAGCAGCCCAGGATTCTGGGATTCGAACCACCTCTGCGTCAGGTTAGTAAGAGCAGCCCAGGACTCTGGGATTTGAACCAACTCTGTGTCA
>NC_022016.1:73864746-73866664 GCF_000317375.1 Microtus ochrogaster
TTTTTTTTTTACATACTAATCCCAGTTCACCCTCCCCTCCTGCTCCCTACACCTTCCTGTCACCCCGCCCCCACAACTCCTCAGAGAGGATAAGCCTGTGAAGTTTTGAATCCCTGGTTAATGGGAATCTGCCTCCACTGATGTAATAAACCAGTCAAATCGAATTAATAAATCCAGGTTTATTCTGAGCAAAGCATTCCCGGGTGGCTCCGGGAGAAGTTGAGAGGACCCTGATGGGAACCCATTAGCTGGGGTCTTTTAGTGTCCTCTGGGGTGGAGCCACCGATGGCAGGCTTTCTCAAGGGCGGAGTAATGTCCCTCAGGGGTGGAGCCTGGACTGAGGCAACTCCAAGGGAGGAGCTGCTGCTTGCCACCCTGAGGGCTGGGTTTGGAACAAACCCAAACTGGAGATTTCACACATCCCAAACTTTTTGGATAGATACAGACATCAGTAGGGCTTCCACCTAAACAAAGACTTCCCATGGGGAGTCAATGAGACTTTTTTTATTTTTACTTTTTTGCAGGGGTGAGGTCACAACAATGGGGAGGTAGATAAGGAAGGACTGGGAAGTCAATATGATCTGGGTCCATGATGTGAAATTACCAGAGAATCAATAAAAATGTTACATTGGAAAAAAGCATATTTTGAAGGCCTGGAAAGATAGCTCAGTGGTTAAGAAGAACATTGGCGGCTCTTCCACAGGACCAGGGTTCGATTCCCAGCACCTGTATGTTGGCTCATACTGTCCATAATTCTAGTCCCAAGGCATCTGACACTTTCTTCTGGCCTCCAGGCATACCAGGAGTACATGTGGTGCACAGATCTGTACGCATAAAATACCAGAACACATTAAGATTATCTGTAAACCTTACGATGTCTTCATAAGCCTCAAACAGGTTCTTTTAAATGACTTTTTGAGAGTCAGAAGTGAACAAAATTAGCCTTAAAATGTTTGATACACACACTCCACATATTTAAAAGCACAGAAACAAGTCATCCTCAGTCTTTGAAATAAAATAATAATAATTTTGGATGCAATAAGAAAATGAAGAGAAGGGTTGAAGAGACAGCTTAGCAGTCAAGACCACTGCTCTTCCAGATGACCAAGGTTCAGTTCCTAGCACGCACATGGTAGCTCACAGCTGTCTGTAATTCCAGTTCCATAGGACCCAACACCAAGACAAAACACCAATGCACATAAAATATATTTTTAAAAAAATGAATGGAAAAAAAAAGAAGTGGTCACAGTTTGTTGCACCTTTTCCACAAACAACACATGAGAAACTTACCATAGACTCAAGGCTCTAAGACCCAGGTTCACCCTGGAGAAGGCAGAAGGTTTCCAGCCCCATCTCTGTCTGATGTAAAAAAAAAGCTCAGTAACAAAAAAATCAAAAGCTGAAGTCGGTCAAGCAGAAGTAAGGCCACATCTCTTCCTCCTTTTAAAGCTAAATAGCTAAAGGGACAGTACATTTTCTGAGGAAAAAATGGTTTTCTCAGTGTTGCTTTAGGCCAAGGATTTTGGTTTTGTTTTATTCTTTAAATGAGGCTAAATTATGTTTCCAATACTTGCTTTCATATCTAAAAGGAAAGGAAAAGGAAGACGAAGAAATGAAGG
Source organism: Microtus ochrogaster (assembly GCF_000317375.1). NCBI lineage: Eukaryota > Metazoa > Chordata > Mammalia > Rodentia > Cricetidae > Microtus > Microtus ochrogaster. The sequence continues at coordinate 73,866,366 of NC_022016.1, forward strand.
CGGTACAGATCCTTGGCCCAGGCACCATCTGCTGCTCAGTGTCATAATTCCCTTCCTGGACCCAGCAACACGCCTGTCCCACAGGGTCAGCAATTTGGTCCTTACTATACTCAGGGGAGGAAGAGACTTGGTCAGTCGCCCTCATCAACTTAGACCCTGAAAACCCAATACGTGCAAGTTCCACAAGAGCTCCATATATGGCCTGCCCATGCATGCTTCAGCAGTCCATACCAGGGGCTCCTTTTCCCTTTAGCCCTTGGGTCAGAAATGCTTCTGCCTGGTGTCAAGTTTAGAGAGAC
>NC_022016.1:73871881-73884933 GCF_000317375.1 Microtus ochrogaster
GTAAGAGCAGCCCAGGATTCTGGGATTCGAACCACCTCTGCGTCAGGTTAGTAAGAGCAGCCCAGGACTCTGGGATTTGAACCAACTCTGTGTCAGGTTAGTAAGAGCAGCCCAGGATTCTGGGATTCGAACCACCTCTGCGTCAGGTCAGGATGCATTCTGGTTTTACTGCATATAGGGATTTGAATGAGAAATGTGCCCACAAGTTCAGGCATTTGGTTCCCAGTTGGTTGTACTCTTGGAGTAGGGGGGGAGGAGGGAACACTTCTGTTGTAATAGGAGCGGCGGGGCTGCGTCCCCAGCGCCCCGGCCGCCTCAGTAGCTTATGCCCCAAAATAACAACACGGACACTGTATTCTTTTAAACACTGCTTGACCCATTACATCTAGCCTCTTCTCGGCTAACTCTCGCACCTGGACTAGCCCATTTCCAATCATGTGTGTAGCACCCCAAGGTACGCTTACTGGGAAGATTCTAGCCTATGTCCATCCTGGGTCGGAGCTGAATCACATGCGTCTGCCCGGGAGAGGGGAGCATGGCATCTCTGCTCCAGAGAGCAGAGCTGTTGAGTCTGAGCTCATTTCCTCTTCCTCCCAGCATTCTGTTCTGTTTACTCCTCCCACCTATGTTTTAACCAATGAGGCCAAGCAGTTTCTTTATTACTTAACCAATGACCTTCCTCCATCACCCTCCTTCCTGTTTGCTTGTCTCAGTTTCCTGCTCCTGCGACCACGCCTGCTGCTGGCTACCATCTTCCCTGCCATGACAGACTCTCATCCCTCTGGAACTACAAGCCCAAATAAACTAGTCTATTGCTTGTCTTGGTTATAGTATTTCAGTTTTTTTAATGAACTCTATTATAAATAAAAACTTGAAGATAAAAAAATCACACACCAAAATTAATCAGATCCAAAGTCTATACATCTCAATGAACTTTTGTACAGTAGAAATAAATAGCCATTTAGAGGCTTTGTGGCTTCACAGCAGATTTTACACTGTAGAATTTATTCTTTTTTTTTAGAATTTATTCTTTTTTTTAAATATTTATTTTTTTATTATGTATACAATATTCTGACTGTGTGTATGCCTGCAGGCCAGAAGAGGGCACCAGACCTCATTACAGATGGTTGTGAGCCACCATGTGGTTGCTGGGAATTGAACTCAGGACCTTTGGAAGAGCAGGCAATGCTCTTAACCGTTGAGCCATCTCTCCAGCCCCCTAGAATTTATTCTTATCCACCACCAAAAGTGAAAAATCCACGGCAGAAGTAGAACTCGGAGAACAATTGTTTTATATCTTCTTTCATAACTCATGTCCATTGACAAAGTCACACCTGTAATTCCCATGGCCATTGCCTGCGTTTGGTCCTTTCTCATTCCCTAATACTTAGCTTTTTCTTGTTCTCTTTTCTGCATGTTATAGTCGTGGTGTTTAGCACAGCAACAGAGACACTAACTAGGACACCATGTCACAAACCTGCAGGACAATGGCAGGCAGGAAAGCCAATGATGAAGGCCCTGGACAAGGAAAGTACATAGTTTATCTTGTAGGGAACCCTGAGCATAAATCAGCTTGCTGAGCCTCCTTGGTGCCAATGGGTAGGCACTGTTACTGCTATTGGCATAAGTGCTATCGGTTTTTCTAATGGGCAGTCAGAGAGATGAAGTACTTTGCTAGCTCTTCTGATGTCACAGCCTTTGTCCTTACCCTCAGCTGGGACATGAGCCTCAGAGGTGGAGGAAACAGATTAGGCAAAACATGATGGGTGGACTATCTAGACTGCAAGAACAAGAACAGAGCCTCTGAGAAGAGAAAGCCAAGGCCTGGGGGTATCCTGGAGACACTGAGGCCATTAAATGACCACATTCCATCCTCCCCAGGGCGCCCCTCCAGACCTTGTGCCTAAATCTGGCGGCATCGCTATTACCTTAGACACTGTCTCCCACAGGATAATGACACAGCTCTGTCAGTGACCAACCAACCACATCCCTTCATGACTCTGTGCCTCAGGCTTCTCACCTATAAAATGTGGGCAACCATTTTAGCCAATGCTTACGGTGGGATCCCTGTGTGGGCTCTTGTGAGTTGATGTCGGTGCTCACTCAGTATTTCAAAATGTATGCTCAAAGGTTTGGTGAGGATGAGAAAGCTGGTGCATGCAACCAGCTTAGAACAGTACCTAGTGAAAAGTCTCTGCACTCGAAAAAGCCCCTCCACCTCTCTGCACCCCAATAAGCCTCTCCACCGACAACAATCCAAATCAGACCAAATTAGACCCGATTAGAAAAAGTCCAGGTTTAATGGACACAATGTTCCTGAATGGCTTTTCAGCCCCCGCAGAGAAGAGACAGGATAGGAAGACCGGAAAACCACATGTCTGCTTTCTAGGGAGCAGTTTAAATACCCCGTGGAAGAGATCTTGAGCTTCTCTCGCTGGAGGGGTCATCATTTGGCAGCCTTTCTGAGATGCAACAGGATTTGGAGAGATGGGGAGGGGGCTTGGAGTGGAACTTCCACCGGAACATTCCAGATTCTGGCTATATGAATGCCAGGGGCTGGAGTGAGGCTTCCACCTGACCACCTAGTACACAGCAGGTGCACGGCAAATGTCAGCCATTATTGTAAGGGAGGAGCTGTCTCTAATCTCAGCCACATACATGATCTAGACTAAAAGAGTTACTAACATTCTACCTGGTGGGTCTCCCCCGCTGAGGTGTATAGCCAGGGTGCTAAGTGTCAAAGGGACTGTATTCAGGAGCTCAGTCTTACCCCACAAGCTGGTCACTTGCTCACCAGTCTGCCCTCCTAGCCTGGTACCCTCATACCAGTTCTCTCTCTGGGTCCCCTGCACCTTGTCAGGGAAGGGGGACAGAAGATCTTGTCCCCCCACTCTGATCCAGTGCTCAACACTTCTCTTGTGGTCTTCCTGCTACCCACAGGGAAGCCTCACACTGGGGCTTTCTTCTCATCCCTTGGCTGTTTGGATCTGTCAGACTCTTGGCCAGAGCTGTCCCATGGGGATGGAACAGAACAGAGTTGCCCTCTTGCTTAAGCTATAATCAGTCACTAATAAGTGACCGCAGGTTGGCTGCAGTCCCACCCTAGCATGCGGCTCTCTGCAGCTGGCCACAGTCCTTGACGGTGGCAGGAATTGTTCCCGGCTTCAACGTGACCTCGTGAAAGTACCATGTCTCTCTGATCAGAGCCCAACCTTCCCCCTCACTCCTCCACCCGCCCTCTTCATGAGCCTGCTCACAGTTCTCCTGGCCTCTCCATCAGGCTGTCACACGTCCTCTGCCTCACAGGCTGATGCTCAAACCATAGCCTCTTCCTGGGAGCCCTGCAGAGGCCCCAGACTGATGGTCCCGGTATTGTTCCTGCCACATGTTAGAATGATCATACATTATAAGCCACTTTTGAGGGCAGGGACAAAGTCTCACTCAGTTTTACACACCAGTGCCTGGTACAGTCTCTGGTTCACAGGAGGTAATGGGGTGGGGGCGGGAGGAGATGAGAGGGAGAGGAAGCAGGGAGAGAGGATGGAAAGAGATGGGGAAGGAGAAGAAGGAAAGAAATTTCCAGCCCTAACCTGACCTTGGAGGTCCTTTGAGGCCAAATCCCTTTCCAGCTTTTCTTGTCTCCAGCCCTCCGGACTGCCAGGGAGTGCCCAGAGCACAGGTGACTTTTTTTATGCCTGTACACATGCTGTGAGCTCCATAGCACCTGGAGGCCCCTCACCCACCCTCCTCCCTTCCACATCTGTCCCTCTGGTCACTGGCCTTCCTGGTCAGACTTCCCATCCAGTCCTCCTTATCTTCCTGCCCAGTGTTAGCATCCTTCATGCTCCAACCCCTACCTGTCAAGCCATGCATCTATCAAAAACTGTTTTCGTGTGTGTGTGTGTGTGTGTGTGTGTGTGTGTCTGTCTGTCTGTCTGTCTGTCTGTCTGCGTGTATATGACCCACATACAAGGAGGCCAGTCGAAGGTGTTGGATTCCTGGAACTGGAGTTACAGGTAGTTGTGGGCCACCTGATGTGGGCGTGGGAACTGAACCCTGATCCCCTGCATGCTCTTCACCACTGAGCCATCTCCCCAGCCCTACCCAGTCTTTCTGTGATTGGACGGCACCCACATGAGTGTAAGCTCCACCAGGGGAGGTTTTAGTGCTGTGCTCGGAGCAGTTCTCCCAGCACCTAGAGTGATGCTGCCGGGGTGAAGTCTTCCTTCCAGGCCCTCCCACTCATCCCTCTTTGTGAGGCTTCCCTTGCTTTCCCCGAGAATCCCTTTCTGGCTGTTGTTGATTCTGTGTCTTGTGCCCATGTCGTTACTGGATCACGGACCTAGCTTAGCCCAGGTTCCCTACAGGAAAGATCTGGAGCAAAGCTTCTTAAAGAGTATGATGCCGGGAAAGAGGGAGTAGTCATGGGTGGGGAAGCAGAGAGCCGGTGGAGGGTAAGAGGGTCCTGTGGACTCTGCCATGACTCCCATGTAGATCTACACTGAGGCCCTTACCTCCAATAGGGTGACCTAAGGCAGAGCTGAATGCCCCCCCCCCACACCCAGAGGTTGCAGGCTTGGTCTCCAGTTTGGCACTATTGGAAGGCGGTAGAAATGCGAAGAGGCAGGTGGTCTCGGTTCGTGGAGGGGAGGAGAGGCGTGTCCTCCAAGGACTGTTTTTTCCCTTTTTCCCGGCTCTCTTTCCCTTTTGTTCTCAGCCATCAGCTGAACATGCTGCTCTGCCACACATTCCTGCCATGATTGTCACCAAAGCCCCATAGCAATGGGATAGCAATGGGGCTAGTCCATCATGCATTGGAAACTCCACAACCACGAACCAAGCTTTTCTCTCTTCAAGCTGATTTATGTCAGGCGTTTCTCACAATAACAGAAAGCTGGTTGGCACAGATGTTTGAAGATAAAGACCAAGGGCGGGAGATAGCGAGGGGGGCCTTGGTGGGATTAGTGTCCTAATAAGAACCTCTCCTGAACGTTAAGTTTCCCACACTGGGGTTGTTTCTTGGCCACACAGAGCATATGAACCTCAGAAGGTCTGATTCGGGCCAGCCATCAGACAGGAACACAGTGTCTCCTAGCCAACCACCGTATGGGCACCTCAGCTAGTGAGAGCTGCCACTGTGCTGACAGGTGGCTTTGTCACTCTGTTCAGGAAACAAGGCAAGTGGGCTGAGCAGATGCAAGTGGTATTTAGATGGATCTAGAACAGTAGTGCTCAACCTGTGGGTCATGATTCCTCTGGAGTTGTGTTAACTGAGATTTCTGTTCTACCCAGTCCTGCAGTTATTCAGTCCCAAAGAAACACACAGAGGTCTACATTAATTATAAACTGATTGGCCTATTAGCTCAGGCATTTTATTAACTCTTATAACTTATATTAGCCCATAATTCTTGTCTATGTTAGCCACGTGGCTTAGTACCTTTTTAGGCAAGGCAGTCACATTTTACTTCCTCCGTGTCTGGATGAAGACTGTAGACTGAGCTTTTCTCTTCCCAGAATTCTCCTGTTCTCATCACCCTGCCTCTACTTCTTGCCTGGTCGGCCTGCCTATACTTCCTGCCTGGCTACTGGCCAATCAGCGTTTTATTAAACAAGTACAAGAAACAAATCTCTACAGGGTAGAACCATTGTCCCGCAGCAGAGTTGAGCAACCCTTTTACAGGAGTCACATATCAGATATTTACATTATGATTCATAACAGAAGCAAAAGTCTAGTTATAAATAATTTTAATTTTGGGGGTCACCACAGCATAAGAGCCTTAGTTAGGGTTTTATTGCTGTGAAGAGACACCATGACCATGGCAACTCTTACAAGGAAAACATTTAACTGGGGTGGCTAGCTTACAGTTTCAGAAGTTTATTCTATTATCATGGCAGGGAGCTTTGTGGGGAGCATGGAGGTGAACAGGCAGACATGATGCCCATTGTATCCTGACCAGAAGATAACAGGAAGTCAACTAAGACACAGGGCAGTATCCTGAGCACAGGAAACCTCAAAGTCTGCCCCCAGTGACACCCTTCATCCAACAAGGCCATATCTGCTCCAACAAAGCTACACCTTCTAATAGTGCCGCTCCCTATGAGTTTATGGGGGCCAATTACATTTAAACTAGCACACATGAGAAACTGTATTAAAGGGTCACAGCTTTGGGAAGGTGAGAACCATTGCTCTAGAACAATATCTGTCCTGTTGTGAACTGAGTTCTCTTTACAGGCAGGATCCTAGCTACTTCCTACTGTTGACCCAAGTCCAGGTACCACAGATGTTTAGTAATAAGGGGGGACGTTTGTCTCTTGGGCAGCTGCGGAGTGTAGCTAAAATTCTGTGTTCCTGTCTGGGTGGAGCCTCTGAAATACATTTCCCTGGAGCCTGGGCCTGGTGAAGAAAACACTGGGGATTATTTGTAAGTACAGCTAAGAACAGAGACAAGATTACTCGGTCCTAGAGACATACCCACTCCTTCCAAGCATTCTGTCAGTCCCAAATAGATGACCTTACATTGAGAGGGGCTCCTACAATCTCTGGGGTTTCCCAGGAGATGCTTCTAGGAGACCAGACAAAAGCCACCCTCCCCACCCTCAAAGGCAGAGACAGTTCTTTTCTCATGCATCCCTCACCTGCCACAGGCAATGGAGGTGTAGATTTTCTTAGCATTTATTTTTTTCCTTGTGCCCTCGGGGGTGAGAATTGGGAACCCAGTGGTAGCTCTTTGCCTTTTTTTTCCCTCTCTCTCTCCATTTTATTTTAGATATATGAGTATTCTGTCTACAAGCTGTTTGTGCATGCAGTGCCCATGAAGGCCAGAAGAGGGCATCAGATCCCCAGACCAGAGCTGCCATGTACAAGGTGGGACTCAAACCCAGGTCCTCTGGAGGAGCAGCCAGTGCTTTGAATTGATGAGTCGTTGTCTGCCCTATCACATCTTGTGCACACTGAGGATAAGATCAGTTACCGTGAGTCTGAAAGTCCAAGCTGCAGTATCCAAGGAACTTTCCTCTGCTATGAAATCCCAACCCCAGGGAGCAAACAGCAGGCTCAGAAGGAAGTTGGCACCTCTGCTGGGCAGATTGTGGATGCATCCTGAGACTGTGCTCCTGGACTGTGCCTTTGAAAGGGTGACACCCATATGCCTATTGAGCAGGGATTATTGTAGCCTAGGGTGAGATCTTCCCCAAGGCATCTACAAGTCTGCAAACCTCCCTATACCCTACTAGTAGATTCCTCAGTCTGCTTGGATAAGTCAGAATCCTATCCTGAGGTGTGGGCTGGGGAGGTAGCTGAAAAGCTGAGCAGAATTTAATTTGCTATTGGGTGCTTTTGATTAAATCCCAAACCAACTCTAAATGGTCCTGATGTGGGAGGTGATGTATGCTGTGAATATCTTTTATTGCCATTGGCTAATAAAGAAGGGGCTTTGGGGCCAATGGCTTAACAGAGCAAAGCCAGGCTGAAAGAGATATAGAGAAGGTGGAGTCAGGGAGAAGCCATGGAGCTGCCGCCAGAGGTGGACGCACTGGAAGAGATGGACACGCCAGAGGAGATGGACGCGCCAGAGGAGATAGATGCACCGGAATCTTGCCAGTAAGCCACAGCCACATGGAGATATACAGATTAATAGAAATGGGTTAATTTAAGATTATAAGAGGTAGCTAAAAGTACACTTAAGTTATTGGCCAAACAGTATTGCAAACAATATAGTTTCTGTGTGATTATTTTGAGTCAGGGCGGTTGGGAAACAAACAAGCAGCCTCTCCCAATACAGTCTCGCTCCCTTCCCCTTCCCCCACTTTCCCTCCCTTCCCCTTCCCCCACTTTCCCTCCCTTCCCTGTTCCCTCTCCTACTTCCTTCCCTTCCTCTCTCCACTCTGCAATGAAGATAAACAACACTGATAAGTTTGGACATGTCCTTGCCTCTGGTCAGCAACATGGGCCATCTGTGTCATCGGTAGCATTCTCCCGCTCTCAGGTCAAACTGTTTGTGTCCTTGGGACATCAGGAGCTCAGCTGGACAAGAGGAGCTCTCACGGGAGACTGAACAAAGTGTTGAAGTCCATTACACTCAAAGCCATTCAGGATGCCAACTGCCCTCTCTCCCTCACCACGACCAGTTCACTCCACCTGGGGTGGTCAGTTTGGGAGGGGAAGGGTCACAGATTTCTATTGGGGGCCTTGAGTACCAGCCTCAGTACCCACTCAGGGCCCAGAACTGAATGTCTATGGCAGGCGAGGATCTGAGGGTGAAACATTAACTCGAGTACATGACCTCTGCATCTTCTTTATTTTTCGTGCAAGGGGGAAAAATAAAGTGAAGGGGACATGGAGGAGAGAAAGAATAAGAAGAGTAAGGGGGAAGAATAAGGAGAAGAAAGAAAGAAATGAAGGAAGGAAGGAAGGAAGAAAGAAAGAAAGAAAGAAAGAAAGAAAGAAAGAAAGAAAGAAAGAAAGAAAGAAGAATTAGCAAGGAGAAGAAGAAGAGTAAGGGCTGATCACAAGGTTTCTAGTTTTTACAGACGTAGTTGGAAAATTCCACAGGCAAGGACAATGATAGTTATGCATATCAAAATCACAAAAAAGGGGCAGGAAGAACCTGACAAAGCAGTACTCTGGAACAGGAAAGAGCCAGCATTCAAGGGGAAGCACCTAGCATTCCAAACCATTAGATAAAGTTACTAAACATCCCTGAGTCCTGGATTCACCCAGTCTCTTCTGTGATAACCAGCTTTGGGGATGCCCAGATTTGTTTGCTAGCAAAGGTGGGCCATGCTGTCTTCCTGATCAGTGCCTGCATTCTATAGAAATTTCTATGTGGTCTGTTAGAGGGTAATTTTGTGGGATTGACTCTATGCAAATTTGACTGTTAGCACAAGAGTGCCCGTCATTGCTCAAAAGCCTCACGGTGTGGGAGGACGGAACAAGGTCACTCTGTTGCCAGTGTAAAAGTCATACTGCTGAGGTGTTTTGGGAACAAATCCAATTTCAAAGGGAAGAATCATGGCTTCACAAGGTTTTTACAGATATGACAGTGACTTTTACAACCAAAAGACAAGTGTTCCCGCAGCTCTGCAGAATGAGCTGCTCCGTGTGGACATGGACGTATACACTTCCCGTGGGTCTGCCTGTTGGTCCGTCAGCTGTGCATTCACTGTAGAGTCCTGTGGGCTCCAACAGATTTCCTGATCCTCTGCCTAGAGCAGTGGTTCTCAATCTTCCTAGTGCTGCGACCCTTTAATACAGTTCCTCATCCTATGGTGACCCCAACCATAAAATTATTTTCATTCCTACTTCATAACTTCATAATTGCAATTTTCCTACTGTTATGAATCATAATGTAAATATCTGTGTTTTCCGACGGTCTTAGGAGACCCCTGAGAAAGGGTGGTTCAACCCCCAAAGGGGCCGTGAACCACAGGTTGAGAACTTTGGGCATGGTTGGATCTCACCAACTACAAGTCCCATCCTTGAAATGTTCACCTGAAATGCATTCACCTGTAACTCCAGGACCAAGATGTATGTCACTCCTCTGGCTGTTTGCGTGCTTCTGTGTTGATGATGTGGGCATCACATCTGGCCCCGCAAGTCTCACGGAGGACTGTATCTCCAGCCGCTGCACCACCCTGCTCAGATGATACTGTACAGCAATGTTGGATGAACAAGTCAAAGGGCTCAGTGAAGCCTTCTCACTTACCAGAACGAGAAAAACAACTAACCTGCAACTAACCTGCTCCGGGCTGCACAGCAAATCCATAATCAGTAGGAATGAGTGTGGCTCATCGCCACCAACCCTTGTGTTGAAACTTGGTTGCCAAAATTGGTATTGGGACATGGAGCCTTCAAGAGGAATGATTGCCTCTCTTGCCACATTGGCCAGTTCCTGGAAGAATGGGCAAATTTCCAGGAATCATATGGGCTGTTCTTTGTTTGTCTTTTTCCTTTTCAGCCCACACCTGCTCACCACTCTGTGTATTCCCCTCTGTGATACCACCTGCCAGGTTGTGACACCGTTGAGGCCTTCACCAATGACAACCATCGGGTCTTGGAATCCCCTGCCTCGGGAACTTTGAGTTAAATAAATCTCTTTCCTTGTAAGTTACCCGGACTAGGCATTCTATTACAGCCACAGAAAATGAACTAATACAGGTATAGAGCTGGGATTCGAACTCAGGTCTGCCTGAACCCAGAGTCCTATGCATCATCCATTTTTATGCCTTCCTATAACCACATCCTTTACAATAACCATCAATATTATCTCCGCCTTCACCAGTCCCTCCACAGTGTGACCACTGTCATCACCAACACTGCCAACCACTAGCAACCAGCACCACCATCTCTACCTTAGCTGTGGGCCACCCTTAACTTTACCGTCACCACGTCATCTACCATCACTACCATCGTCATAACCACAACCGTCATCATTTCCCAAAGCAGCACTGCACTGTGATCACCAATAACTCTAACACCATCACCGTAAGTGTTACAGCTCAGATGAAAAGGTATCCAGGTAGCCGGGAGCCAGGGAATACCGCAAAGTCACACTGCACAACAAACCTCACACAAGAGATCTCTGGGAGGGAGGAATCCAGGAGAGTCGCTGCCTCTGCCAGGGTGGAAAAGGACAGCTCCCAAACTGAGCAGGATGCAGGGCTTAGATAGAGTTTTTAAGGAAGGGAGTGGAGCTTTTCAGGGTGGAGACTGGTGGGATTTCACGTGCAAAGAGTGAGCTTTTTAGTCTACAGGGTGGAAGGGAGCAGGGTCCAGCAGTTAAGGAGTTTAGAATATTCTGTAGGTGGAACCTGGCAGTTAGAGGTCCCTGGGGGAGGGGCCTGGCCACTCATGTGACTTGAAGGGCTTACAGTCACTACCATAGCTACCACCACCTCCTCTATCATCACCAACACCATTGTAACGGCAATCAGTGTTACTTGGCTTGTCACTATCACCCCATCGACATCACCAACCATCAGCACATGCAGCAACTTCTCCCCAGCTGATGTCACTAATTGTCTACCACAACCTCAATTACCTGCACCACTACCCCGACCACAACTATCATCACCACTTCCCTTCCAGGGCCATAATTGCCAATGTGTCGCAAAATGCGTTCCGAGAACTTTAGAATACTGACCGAGCGTTCCTTTCACTCCATGGATGCCTATTAACTGCTAAGCAGCTTTTTCTTCAGAGAATCCCCACTCTCCCACTGTAAATCCTCCGGTGGCTACTCTGTGACTTAGTGGCTGAGACAGCCACAGAGCCCATGGGAAGCGTGGTTGGGATGATAACCTGGGATCCATGTCTGTGAGGGGCACATCAAACAGCTGGGAACATCAGGTTCAGAACAAGCAATGAGGCAAGGTGGGTCCTCACATCGCCCAAACAGTCTTACATTCTGAGTTCTGAAGTCACGGGGACCTAGGTTCCACCTGCCTTTGCCTCCTCATGGCTCCCAAACTCTGAGTCAGCTCCCTAACCCTTCATCTGTGAAATCAGCTGACAGTCCAATCTTTCAGGGCAGTGAAGGCGTAGGCACTGCATGGGGCCAGGCACAGTTACAAGACCGAGCTGTAGCAGGCTTTGGGCCACCACCCAGCTCCTGAATCATGACATGGAGACTTGTTATTAGTTTTGAATGCTCATCCTTAGCTTAGCTTATTTTAATCTATTTCTCTTTACATTTTGCCTTGGGGCTTTTTACCTTTCTATCCTCGTGTATCTCTGACTTTCACTGCTTCTCCTGTGTGACTGGCCGGCAACTGCCTGGCTTCTGGCCCCAGGTATGTCCCTCTATTTCTCTCTCATCCTCTCCATTCTTCTTCCCTTTTGTTTTTTTCAAGCTCCTCCTCCTATTTATTCTCTCTGACACCGGCCCTGCCTATCCCTCTCCTGCCTAGCTATTGGCCGTTCAACTTTTTATTAGACCAATCAGATGCCTTAGACAAGCAAGGTGAACCAGCAACACATCTTTACATAATTGAACAAATGCAGCAAAACAAATCTTTACACCGTTGAAGTAATATTCCACAGCATAGACAAACGTTACATAGTTAATATTCTGCAACACTATGCCTGTACTACTAACTCTGCCTACCCAGAGTCCCACAAAGTACTTAGAACATCTGGCCTCTCGGTGTCCTGGTCTTACCATGGTGTGGGGACAATTCCTGACCAGCATAACACAGTGACCAGGGCCCAAGGAAGGAGTGGCTAACCTGTCTGAAAGTTAGAACAGGGCAGGAGCTAGGGTCACAGGGCCTTTGAGGAGAAACTGCAGATGGGTCTTACTATGAAGAGCAGGCAGGGCTTCCCCCGGTTGGTGTGGACAGAGAAAAAAGGTGAATTGGTTTACTCTGTGCTGACTTCTGACTTCAACTTTACCTTGACTTCTGTCTATGGCGTACCTAGCCGAGAGCTGAGTCCCCAAAGGCTAGGTGAGTGGATCCACGGGAGCTGATGTCATTCACATAGCCTCATAGCTGGCTGCACTGTGGGTCTCTAAGAGCAGAAACAGCATTGCAATGGCTGCATCCTCAGCATCCTGGCAGAGACCAGCACACAGGAAGGATGATTTGTTTGCACGCAGCACATCCCTTTGGCAGGCACATGAGCAGAGGAGGTGAATGCTAGGGGTTTGTGGGCACCTTGTTGCCTGCCGGAAGGACTAGAGAACCGGGCTGAGAGGCTAGGCTAACCACAAAGCTACCGGGAGGCCCCTTGAGACCTCCCTGCCACTGGACATTGACTGGTTAGTGAGGCAAACGCTGTGATTTAGGCCTGGTGCTGTCTCGGGGAACCTAATGGAGCCATTGCAGTCACTGCCATGACCTCCCCCAGCAGGTCTGTCCATCCGCATCTTCCTACCTGGTCCTCCAGCTATGACGCAGAGTCTAGTCAAGGCATCAGATCTGGTCTGCAGCTTTTTTTTTCTTTTTTTGGTTTTTCGAGACAGAGTTTCTCTGTGGTTTTGGAGCCTGTCCTGGAACTAGCTCTGTAGACCAGGCTGGTCTCGAACTCACAGAGATCCGCCTGCCTCTGCCTC
>NC_022016.1:73885033-73890984 GCF_000317375.1 Microtus ochrogaster
TTTGGAGCCTGTCCTGGATCTAGTTCTGTAGACCAGGCTGGTCTCGAACTCACAGAGATCCGCCTGCCTCTGCCTCCCAAGTGCTGGGATTAAAGGCATGCGCCACCACCGCCCAGCTCTGGTCTGTAGCTTTGAGGAAAGCTGTAAAGACAGGATCCGGCCTTGTCAGGTTTTGTTTGTGGCCGTGGGCTCCAGCTTTGGAGCTTCCCAGATGTGGGGAGGAATGCAGTAGAGGATGCTGTGTCAGCACATCTGGGGGAATCGGAAGTCACGGGAATGGGCTACCTGTGTGCCCCACAGCAGGGAGCTGCCCCTGGAGCACACTACCCTTAGCTAGCCCAACTCAAGGGTATGCTGTGGCCTTGAAGGGAGAGCCCCACATTAGAAATACCTCTAAGGTCAGGAGGAGCTGCTTTTTGATTTTGTGGGTGAGAGGGCCACTGACAGTTTCTAAGCAACCGTGACACAGGACAGCAAGAAGCATCGTGGGTGGTGGGAGAATCTGAGGATTGAAGTCAGACAGACCCAAAGACCTTTCCAAACAGGAAAGGGACCCAACTCTTTTCTCTGACACACCCCTCCCCATCTAACAAGCCACTCCCCTAGGAAGCAAGACAGGAGATTCCACTCCTCAGAAACAAAAGATGGAGAGCATCAAACCAGCAGGACTCTTCCCTGAGTTTCTTGAGTAATAAAGTGACTAACCGGATTTCGAAAGAGATAAACAGTGCAACAGACATCACCCCACTCAGCTTCCCCCACAACCCCAAGGGGCAGAGATGATCCATCTGGGATCTAAGTCTGCTTTAGGATGACTCAAGGTCCCATAAGTAGCAAGTGGAAGAATAGGATTTGGACCCCAAACCATATGCTTATTCTCTACAGCACAGTTAATTCTGGGGGACAGAGCTGAGATTTAATGGCCTGGACAGGATGGCAGTAAGCTTTCGGGGGATGGGGTGGGGTGGAAAGTGAGAAAGACAGAATGCTGTTTGAGGTGAGCTCCCAGGTCTAGGTCCTGGCTCTTGGTGTCACCTACCCCTTACTGACTTCTGAATTTCTGACTGCTTTATTTTTCTTAAATTATTATTATTTTTTAAAATATGTATGGCTCTTTTGCCTGCATATATGTCTTTGTACCACACGCATGACTTGTGCCTCTGGAGGCCAGAAGAGGGCATCAGATCCCATGGAGCTGGAGTTGTAGCCATCAAGAGGATGCTGAGAATCAATCATTCTAGGCTTTCCCAGAAGAGCTGCAAGTGCTCTTAGCCGTGAAGCCAGCTCCCGGGCCTCCTGAAGCCAGCTGTAATCCATCTTCGTCTCCCAGCCTGGGGCACAGCACCCCATCATCCCTTAGCAGACTCAAGCTGGATGTACTTACAGAGTTTCTGAGAACAAATGTTCTCACTTCTTCATCTCTGTCCCCCAGTACAGGGCCTGACACACAGGGCCAGGGTTTGTGTGTCGATTGACTCACGGTGGTTACCAACTATCTCAGAAGCCCCCATAAGTGAAGAACCTCCTCAGAGAAGCCTTCAGCCTTGGCTCACTCCTTATCTCTACTTCATCGAAGCTGACCTCCCATTTTTCTCATCTCCATGGATAATTTAATCTCCCTAAGTTACCACGCACCTCTTGTTCTTCTCATCTGGAACCTGATTAGAAGTTCAACTTAGTGTTCTTTTAACACATTGTGCCCTGGCAGCCACCCAACATCTCTGCCACCCATTCCCTGCCTCCGGCACCGCCTCCAAGAGAGAAAGTGGAGAAACCTGCCTTAGATGTGGAGGACAGAGGCTAGAGCCAAGTCCTGTTGGCTCCAAAGCCTGGACTTTTCATTCCTTGCCACCTCTAAGAAGCTAAAAATGTGTGTTCCGTTCAACCAGCAAATATTTAATAACAAGGCCCTTTTGCAGCCTAGCATGAAGGCTAATGTTTATAATGGCTTTGTGCCTTACACACACACACACACACACACACACACACACTACAATGCTCCAAGCTCTTACTAATGGATGTTAGACTCATTCCAGTGACCTGGTGGCTGCCCTCCAGGAATTCGGAGCTGGAATGGATATTCTTTTTATTGTTAAATTGGCATATCATAAAGCATATTAGTTAAGGTCCAATCACATTAACAGAGAATGTGTGAGAGAGAAACTTGAGCTGAGTTGAGATTGTTAACTCTGTAGCTGGAAGGTCACAAAGAAAACAGTGGAGAAGACCCTCCACTCCCGAGGTCTACTCGGGGCTGGGAAGAAAGCAGAAGTCACAAAAAGCAAGCTCTGGAGGAGGGGCCCAGGGCATGGCAGCCAGTCCTTGTGAAGGGAGCTGTGTGCCTGGTGCTGGTGGCACTGAGGCTGGAGGAAGCTCTGCAAGCCCTTGGAAATCTGAAGCCTGGACCCACCCAGATGCTGCCAGTGAAGATGCTGGGGAATGCTCCCAGGGGAGGGGACCACATGGAAGAAAAATGCTGGATGATACTCCCAGGGGAGGACACATGGAAGGAAGATGCTGGGTGACGCTCCCAGGGGAGGAGAACATATGGAAGTCCTCAGGAAGTAAACAGTAAGGAGTGTCTCATCCCTCATCAAACTAATAGCTGAATACTCTCCCACCCCTCTCCCTCCCTCCCCTTATTCCTTCCTCCCTCCCTCCCTCCCTCCCTTCCTCCCTCCCTCTGCCTTCTCTCTCTCTTGAGCATGTGTACAAATTCAATGTTGAGCTTGTGAGCAAAACAAAAAGAAAACAAAAACAACAACCAAAAAACCGAGACTTGCACAGTCCTAGCCTGTGATGCTGTGTTTAAGCTGCTATAGCAAAAACACCACACAGTGGGTGACTTATAAACCTCCTTCCCACAGTTCTGGAGGCTAGGAAGTCAAGGTAAAGGTGCCAGTGAATCTGCCTGCTTCCTGGCTTGCAATGACTGCCTTCTCATGGGAAGGACCTTGCTTTCATTTGTACCTGCCAGTGTCTGGGTTAAGTTAGTACAGAGCCAAGCTTGGATGACATTTCCCATGACCAATGGTAGTGATGGTCCCAGCCTACCTGTCCATGGACAAGGCTCCCTCTTTGTGGCTCCCAGCTAAGTGTGACTGTCATTCATACTCATTTGACTGTCCCCAACACAAAGTCTAGAGAGCCACGTGAGAACATCACAAGCCTCTAGGTAATATGACTGAGCCCTTTCCTGACCCCTTGGAAGATTTGTTTGGCCGAGGCTTATAGGTCCAGGTGTGAGCTAGCAGCTCTGCTCCTCAGCCAGACCCCTCTGCTGTCATGAAGACACTGGTGATAGCTGTCCAACATAATGACAGTCTAACTGGCTCACCTTCCATGTGGATGCTTTCTCCTTGTAAGCTGCAGAAGCACAGGGGGATCCACCCCAGCCACTCTGAGTCTCTTGGTCTTCTGCCAAGACTCTCCGGTGTCTTGACCTGGGTCGTGACCAGTTGATAGGATCAAAGACCCTCCTCCAGGGCCACCAGTTGCAAATGTGTCTGGGAGTGCATGGGACAGTACAGGGGTCATGGGAGCTCTCCAGTTTAGGGTTTTTGTATTCCACAGATGCCCTGAGAGATCATCATATCTATCTCCCTGTGAAGGGTCATGGAGGTGGGGTTACAAGCTTCCCTAGCTAAGTAGCTAAGGCAGTCTTTCTTTGAGTCTATGTGTGTGTGCACATGTGTGCGCGCACACACACACACACACACACACGCACACACACACACACACACCTCTAATTTGCTGAGAACTTTCCAGGCTTCACTTTGCTGGCAATCCCTGAAGCTCTATGATCTGAGGCCTCCTGGCCCCTGAGGCTGGGCCAGGATTGGCTTTGCCCTTAGCGGTCTTCATTCCACCCTTGGCTCCCCTGTCAGACCTCCCAATTCCTCCTCCTGGGAGCTCTGTTCTGGGGCTCTCCTAATATCCCTGAATAGGAATGATTGACCAAATTCAAACACAGACACAGATATACAGACCACACACACACACACACACACACACACACACACACACACACACACACAAATGAAAACACCGTTGATGTGGGATGTCCTTCTGTATGTGTGTTGCTTTTATTGGTGTGACCAATGGCTTAGGAGAGTAAAGCCGGGTGAGTAATCCAAACAGAGATAGAGAGAGATATTAGGCAGAGTCAAAGAGATGCCATGTAGCCGCTGAAGGAGTAACATGCCACACCAGTAAGCCACAGCCTCGTGGCAATACACAGATGAATAGAAATGGGTTAATTTAATAGTTAGAGATAGCCAGTAAGAAGCCTAAGACACTGGCCAAACAATTGTAACTGATAATAAAACTCAGAGTGATTATTTCATAAGCAGCTTCGGGAATAGGCAGGCAGAGAAAAACCAGTCCAGGGGGACCAGCAGGATGGAAAATACTTCAAGCTACACCCCACCTTTTTATATGGGAAAAACACTCCGGGGTCACAAAATTATAGTGTTGCTTGCTTAAGGTCATTGGGCAGTGGTTCAGAGAAGGGACTGTACCTCAATGTCTCTAACCTCAGGGTCAGAAGCTACGCTGATTGAAACCAGCTCATCCCAGAACACAAGGCCAACAGCAGAGTCCCACGCAATGCCACAGTACTGGAAGGTCAGCACCAAGGCCACTTGGCTGAAAACCAGTTTCTCCTTGCCAGCCTGCACCTTACAGCCTCTGCCATAGTGACCAGTGGGCTTACCCTGGGGATGGGGTATCCAGCATCCAGAGGCCAAGGAGGGGGCCTGCAGCACTACAGCTAGACATAGGGGCAGAAGCAGAGCAAGGTGAGAGACTCAAGAGTCAGACAGTGAAGGAGGCCCCAGGACACAGCACAGAGAGGGTGGGATTCAGGGAAGAGAGAGAGGGGGGCTCAGCCACCAGGTTGGAAGACTACAAAAGCCATTAGGTGTGGTCTCTCTAAAGTCACAGGTGATGTAGAACAGGCAGTTGAGAGAGAGCCCTGGAGCCAAAGGAAGAAAGCAAAGGGTAAAGGAATGGAGAAATGGGGGCCAAAGGCATGAGCAAGGTCCCCTCAGAGCCCCTCTGAGAGACTGGACACGGGGACAGGACAGGTGGGATAGGAGGCAGGCACTGCTGCAGCAGGAGCTCTCCGTAGACAGGGTGATGGAGAAAGGCCAACAGAAGCAGGAACTGCTGGCCAGTCCCATCTTGCAGTAGGAGCCACACCCAGCAGAGAGCTCCGGTTTCCTTTAAAGAGTCTCCCCAGGGGCTGCACTCTTGTGTCGAGCCATTCATCAAGAGAACTTCAATGGTCTAATTAAGATGCCTGTTCACAAGGCATTCCTCAAGTACAAGGCATTCCTCAAGTCTGTCTCCCTAACCACGAGCTCAGCACTGTCACTGAGCGGGTGAAGGGGACCGGGCTGAGCTTTAGGGAAGGAACTGACTAGCTGAGCCTCAGCCTGTCTGATGAAGATAAGCAAGTCAGCTTGTTGTGAGCCTAGATGTACCCTAGAATGGAGAGGGTGACAGCTGCCCGGCCGTTACTGAATCATACCATTACTGAATCATACTCTTTGCATGGGGGAATTCGTGACACAAAAAATTCTTTAGCAATAAAAGGGTTGGGTTTTTTTGTTTGTTTGTTTTTATTTTTTAGGTCTGGAAAGACGGCTCAGCAGTTAAGGACACTTGTGCCTCTGGCAGAGGACAAGGTTTGGTTCCTACCACCCTTTTGGTGGCTTACAACTACCTGTAACTCCAGTTCCAGAGACTCTGACACCCTCTTCTGTCCTCTGAAGGCACTGTCTGCATACGATGCACAAACAAGCATGCAGACAAACACCCACACAAATAAAATTTGATCATCTAAAAAAGTGAAAAAAGTTTTTTACTTTTTTTATTTAAAAAATTTATTTATGCCGGGCAGTGGTGGCGCACGCCTTTAATCCCAGCACTCGGGAGGCAGAGGCAGG
>NC_022016.1:73891084-73898311 GCF_000317375.1 Microtus ochrogaster
TGAGACAGAAATGAAGAGGATCCAGACAAGAGTCAAGGCAGGGACAAACTAGCACAAGAAGATGGAATGGACAACTTAATCAGGGTTTATTATATAAAAATGGTATTTCCATACAAGAAAAATATGAACCCCTGAGAAAAACCCCACTTCTTCCAACTGGAAACAAATCAATACTATTTATGTAATATAGAGACATCAACATCAAATAATAAAAGTTCAATGAGTGAAAACCATTTGTTGTTGTTTGTTTGTGGTTTAGGAGTTAGGACCAAACTATTAGTTTTTTAGATCATGCTATAGACTGACTAATTTTACAAGGTGTTTATTGTTTTATATAACTGTACTGTCTTCCAAATACACAGTTATGAATTCCATTTCAAAATTTTATAGTCATGGATAATTAACCTTGTATTCCTTAAGCTACTTCTTTTAAAAGATGAAAGCATACATTAGTATGGTAATTAGTCTCATATTTTCTTTTCAAAGCAATAAAATCAATTTTTTTTGCATGAAGCAAAAAAAGTATCTTTATATGCTCATTTGATTTTCTTTTTTCCCATCTGGCAACAAATGGCTTTTAATGATGTTTATATTCTCCATTGAAAGCCTGTAGCTTACCCTTGATTCCTGTTGTGGTTTGTTCATTATTGATTGACCATTGCCAGCTTTCAGGGGTGTTTGGATTATATCATTGTTGATTTCAATAGAGGATAGTATGTTAAGAGATTTTTAGCATTATCATTGTGTTAGTGTGATAGGTGCCGACATCATGAATCCCTTTGTACTTTTCTCATAGAAATGTCTTCAGATCACTCAAAATTAATTTGGTAAAAGATTATTTAACTCTATTCCAAGAGAGCTATAGCGTTTCTATTTATTAGCCTCCTCTCTCCTTAGATTCTTCAGTTTGAAGCACGTGGAGATGGGGGTTCAAATTTATTTTCTGCTTGTGTATATCTCCAAAGAGCCTAAGTGAATGCAATGGCTTCATTGACAACAGTATCAGAAACTCCCCCTGGATTTGAAAACACAAGAAGACTCGAGATCCTGAGTTCAGAGAAAGAAGCAATTGAACATACAATGGTTGCACTTGTCACAGGTCATTTTTCACTGAACAGCGCAGTCCCTTGGGTGTGCAGGTGAAAAGCTTCAACAGAGACTGCTGCTCAATTCTTCCTCATCAGAGAGTAGATAATTGACGCCCTCACTCATGTACTGTGATGCTATATTTACTGGAATGGATTACTTCCATCTTCATCCCGAATTTCCACTTGGTTTTGTTTTATTCTATTTAATTTGCTAATTAATCCTGTTTCTGCTTTCAGTTTCTGCAGGATATTTGTGAATTTATCATTCTGGGTAAAAAATTATATACATAGCCAGGCGGTGGTGACGCACGCCTTTAATCCCAGCACTCGGGAGGCAGAGGCAGGCGAATCTCTGTGAGTTCAAGGCCAGCCTGGTCTACAAGAGCTAGTTCCAGGACAGGAACCAAAAGCTACGGAGAAACCCTATCTCGAAAAATCCAAAAAAAAAAAATTTTTTTATACAGTATATTTTGATCATGCTTTTTCCCTCCAGATTCCTCCAAGATCCTCTCCACCTCCCTTCCCACCCAATTCCTTGACCTTACTCTCTTTAAAAAAAAAAAATTAACGAAAACCAAGAAACACACAAAAAGTAACCCAACAAAAACATAAACAAAAAGACCAATAAAACAAAAAGTAATCAGACAAAGCAAAATGAGACAAGCTTGTATCCAACTATCTTAGTTAGGGTTTTTATTGCTGTGAAGAGACACCGTGACCATGGCAACTCTTATAAAGAAAACATTTAATTGGGGTGACTAGCTTACAGTTTCAGAGGTTCAGTCCATTATCCTCATGCAGCACTCAGGCAGATGTGGTGCTGGCTACATCTCAATCAGAAAGGAGCAGGAAGTTGATTGAGACATTCCGTGGTATCCTGAGCATAGGAAACATTAAAGCCCACCCTCACAGTGACACCCTTCCTCTGGCAAGGCCATACCCATTCCAACAAAGCCACACCTCCTAACAGAGCCACTCCCTATGCGCTCATGGGGGCCAATTATAGTCACACTATCACGCCAATCACGACTGTGGAGTCTCACGTGTCCTCACTTCATGGCCACAGTGCTAAGATGAGGAGAGAGTTGGGAAGCAGTGTGGGAAAAGACTTTTATTAACTATTACTATCTAATAATCTCCAACTGTGCCAAATTGCCTCCACCCAACGTTGGCAGCATAGCTCTGGCTACAAGACCAGGGCCAGGCTGCGTTTCTTTTACCGTGAGCCAAAATTCAAACACCCTGACAGCCCCAGCTCCTGGTAGCCCACCGAACACACAGAGAGAACAGCAAATGTTGTTGAAAGGAGGGAAAGAAAGGCACAGGTGAAAGAGAGATTTAGTTTTGACATCATAACTTAAGAAAAGGTATGTGGGAAAAGACTAAGCAGAGACCCCTTAGCCAGGAAGCAACAGTCCCGTCCCATGTGCCTCTGCACATCTATAAACATTGCTCTAAGCACTGTGAGGCGCAACGGTGACTATGTTAAAAGTCATTGATCTTGGCAAACCATGTCACATGGGAGAAGGGAAGGGGGAACAGAAAGCAGAGAACTAGCTGGGAACAAGGCTCCAAGCAAGGACCTTGGATTCCTTGGCCTCATCTTGTCTCCACAGATACTATGACAAGGAGATTTACTATCCCAGCTTGCTGATGAGGACATTCGGTCTTGTGGGCATGATATGCTGATAAGAGGGAGACTCGGAATTTGAGCCTACAACTTTCTAATGGTGAAATCTAAGCTCTTTTCATAACTTCATGATAAGCCAAGAACTAAAGATCAAGTGAATTAAAGAGGATCCGTTGGCCACATCTCCTTGGGAATGGCAGGAAAACTAATGGGCACGAACATGAGCCTCAGACAAGCAAATCTGGAGTGAATCTTCTGAACAATGACTAATGATGTGGCTGGGAGTGTGTCGCCACTTTCTCTAGGTCTCAATTTCCTCCTCTGTACAATGGGGATAATAGCAGTCACCCTCTCATCAGGCTGCTACAAACACAAAATGAATTAGTGTTTATAAAGCACTTAACAATGGGCCCGGTACTCAGCAAACACTCCACAGAGATCTGTTACCGCTTCTGACTCTACACGTTCAGCAATTATATTTAAAATATAGCCTGGGCAGGTCTGGGCCCGTGTATGAAACAAGAGTTTCAGTTGCTCTATTTTCCACCATGAAGGCAGGTGTCCACCTGACACCACAGGACACATCTCACAGCAGTGGGAACAAAGTAGGCAGAGAAATGGGCTGCGTGGTATAACGACCTTAGGAAGTCAAGAAAAGAAACTCGGGACTTCATTGAGGATGGCGCGTTAGCGGTGGGTTTTAGGAAGATGAGACTGTGCACATGGAGGCTGGCTTGCCAAGAGAGCCACGGGGTCAGGGAGTTGGCTGTCAGTGTGCTGAAGAATCCCACGGCCAGACACAGGCGGGTGTCCAGTGAGGGCAAAGGAGAGGGTGTAGATTGCTGTAATGGGCATGTATCTGTACCTGCCCATCTATGCAAACATTACATAGCTGCTGAGGACACACAGGCAGGAGCACTAACAGGTCTTATGTCGAGTGCTTGTCCTGTACCTGAGGGTTTGTTTCAGCTTACGGTTCCACATCACAGCATCTGTGGAGGGAAGGCAGGGCAAGATCTCAAGGCAGGAGCCTAGAGGCAGGAACTGAAGAGGAAGCCACGGAGAGGCGCAATCTCAGGGTGCTTTCTTAGAACAGCATCTAGGACCACCTGGCCACATCAATCACCAATCAGGAAAATGCCCCCCACACAAGTGTTCAGGTCAATCTGATGACAGCATGTTCGCAATTGAATCTTCTCTTCCCCAGTGATTCTTTCTTGGGTCAAGTGACTTAAAACTAGTTAGCCTAGTACTTCATAAGCACTAATTTATTTTGTGCTCAAATCAATTTTATTAGAGGGGTGCTATTAAAATCCCCAACTTCACTGAAGAGGAAATGGAGGCCTAGAGAGTTTGGCAACCCAGTCAAAGTCGCTCACATTGCTAGTAACAGCGTTGGCACTACTCAACTTGGATCTATTCACTCCAGAGCCCATGCTGTTCCTGTTACGTTATATACTCAATCCTGCAACTCGCTTCCTGGCTCAACTTTGCCTAGATTAGGGATTCTTTTGGTAGAAATTTCAGGATAGTCTGCTATCATGGAAATAGCAGAAGGCTCTGAGGTGCCACAGTAATGAATGTAGAATCCAGGCTCACTCACAAGCTAAGGGATGTTGGGTGTGAGCTTATTTTGTATCTACAGCTCAGAGCTTACAGATCCATCTTCCAGGCCCTGTACAAAGAATTCAAGAGCCTATAGAACATCTCCATACTAAGTCAATAAATAGTAGTTAATAATACTAATATCTATAACTACTAATGGCAATAATATAAATATTAATAAGAGGGCAGCCAGGGCAGCCAGAGAGATGACTATAGATTGAGTCAGCTAAGGAGCGGTTAGTGTCGGCTGCGCTTACCTGGTGTGAAGAGCCATACTATTTATCAAATACACCCAGTATTTGCAGGTAGGGGAGACAGAAAAGACCCATTCAGTGCCTCTCAGGACAACAGAACTCATACAGAGGAGTCTGTAGAAGCTTCCAGTCACCGGACATAACCCACGTTAAACAGATTTCTTTGGGAGGTGGTAGAAAGCCCTCCCTGAAGGTTTTCCAGGGGAGGCCAGTGAGATCTACGTGAAGAAGGGGGTTGCAGCAATCACCCTCAAGCTTAGGCATGCCAGGATTACCTATAGGATTTAAAAGCCTTGCTCTGTGCCCAGGACCTTGGCTTCATCCTGCTGGGGTGGAGTCAGGGTGTCAGTGCCTCTGGTTGGTTCTGAGGTAGTGATGCCGGCCCCGAGTGAACAACCTTTGTACAGCTGCTCCTAGGAGCAGGGTCATTCAGCCAGGCTCGACAACCCTTCCCAAAATTGTAGGGGACTGGAAAAATTCTGAGTTGTCACAAGTCTGTCATCTTGGTGAATGTATTTAATCTAAAGGAATGACATTTATTTTAATGCTTTAAGTACCCTCCTGTCCCTGATGCTACAATCTCCTTTTGTTTTTTAATGAAAAAGGTGATGGTAGGTTTTGTTTGTTAGATTGATTTTTGTTCTTTTGGTTTTACAAGATAAGGTTTCTCTGTGTAGCCCTGGCTGTCCTGGAACTCACTCTGTAGACCACATTGACCTTGCACTCAGAGATCTGCCTGCCTCCATGTCCCGTGATAGTGGCGTGAGCCACTATCATCTGGGTGTAGATGGTAGTTCTTTTGTGTATTTGTTTCTTAGTGTTTGGGGTGGAGTTTGAGGGTTTTTGTTTGTTTCTTTGGTTTTGTCTATTTTATTTTATTTTTTGAGTCAAAGTCTTACGTAGTCCTGCCTGGCACAGAATTTGTTATGTAGATAAGGATGTCTTCAAACTCACAAAGATCCACTGGCCTCTTCGTCTTCTGTGCTAAGACTAAAGTCTTCAGCCACAACGCCTGGTACAGCACTTAGTGTCTTCACACAGTAAAACAATCGTCGGACAGCCACAAGCCAGTCCAGAAATCTTCCCAGAAATCCAAGAAGTGCTGTTTTTTTTTTGTTTTTTTTTTTTTTTTGGTGTGTGGGCACCTGCAATGAGTAGTTTCTTGGAGATCTTTAAGCATCTTCTTTTTTTTGTTTGTTTGTTTAGTACTAGGAATTGAACCCGGGTCCTTGAGTGTGCTGCCCGACCACTGAGATACACCCCCAACCCTCCAGTGTCTTTCTAAAAGGTATTGCTTGTCATTTTTGTGGGGACAAGTGCTTGCACTGAACATATTGGGCCTTTTATGAATGTTTCCATATCATTATGTATATCCATTACTATAAACGGCTTCCCAACCTGCAGCCATGCCCTCCAGGAGGATCCTTACAGGAGGAAGGTCTGTACCTCATTAGAGCAGGCGGCTGCTGTCTTGTAACTATTTTGCTGTATCTGCAGTACATGCTCAACCCATTAGCTGTCCCTTCTCCTTATGCGAATAGTTTCTCCACCCATGCCTGCAGAATGCCCGGCCACCAGGCACATCGAATCAAAGCCGTCATTATACACAGCCATTTAAATCAATGGGCTATGACCTGGGTACCATGTTATTTGTATCAAGAAATGAGGATAGGCTTAGTAAGTGCAGAGATTTGCCTCTTTCGATAGGAGCTGATAATGACAGCATGGTCCTGAGTTTAGTATGAGGAAGGACATATCTATGTCAACTGCTGATGACTGAGCATCAGGTCGGCTCACAGCATCCACCAGAAAATGCCTGGGGAAGTTGAGCTGGAGTTCCTGTTTGAGCTTTCTCTCTGTGGCCAAGACACCTGAGACTGAACTTCCAGCTTCTCCTTCCCCCTGTGAGCATTTTAAGATCATGGGATAAATAGTGGTACCTCTGCTGGAAGTGTCTTACCTTCCAGCTGTTCTCAAGGATAGTCTTTTTACTCTAGGCCTGTTTTGCTGTTCTTCTCCCCCATCACAGAGCTGGGAGGCAACCCATCCCCAGACTAAGGACCTAGCAGGACACTTTGAGACAAATATATTTAATTATGAAATGTGGGATATGGGGGCAACCCCACTTCCAGAGCCAGCTTCTCAGTAAGCTCCAACAGCTCATGAAAATTTACCAATAGAATGTGCCTTACTTACAACAATGTACCCGTTCCTCCTCTCTTGGTCAGCGTCAGAGACAAAGCCAGCACTTTACTTTCTACATTTTGGGGGATGGATTACTATCTTATGTAATTATGAGTAGGTGTGTGTTATTTCCAGCATTTTCAGTGATTTTATTTGTTCTAAGTTTTGTCGTGCTGTCTATGATCCGGCTTTGCAACTTGATCTCACATCTCCTTCATTGATCCAAGACTGGTCTGTGGACAGACTGAGTCCTTCTACCTAGGGCCCAGCTCAGCTTGTAGGGAGTTGAGGCTGAATATACAATGTGATGGGTAATCTCAGTTGTCAAAATGGTGAGATCTAGAATCAGCTAGGGGTCTCTGGGCATGCCTGTGGGGGATATTTTCTTAACTGGGGTGGTGCCATTCCCAGTGCTGGGATGCTGAGATCCCAAACTGAGCAAGAGCATTCGTTGCTGGTACTAAAG
>NC_022016.1:73898411-73899034 GCF_000317375.1 Microtus ochrogaster
CTCTCCTCCGTCTCTCTCTTCCTCCCTCCCTCCCTTCCACTCTCTCTTTCTCTTTCAAGACAGGGTTTCTTGTGTAGCCTTGGCTGTCCTGAAACTCGCTCTCTAGACCAGGCTGACCTCAAACTCAGAGATCCGCCTGCATCTGCCTCCCCAAGTGCTGGGATTAAAGGCGTGTGCCACCACTGCCCAGCTCTTTTCCTTTTTAATCTTCCAAAACAAAACAAAGAGCTCTCTGTCCAGGCCAAAGGGACTTGTTTCTGGAGAGCATAGGACCAGGAGGCACACCAGTGGCAAATGATAGGCAGTTTGGAGAGGCTACCTCCACCTTGGCACCTACACCCCAATTACCAAGTTGTTCATACCAGTGACTTTCCTCCTCCTACGATGAGGCAATCTAGTTTCTTCTTGGTGATGACACCCTCCTCAGTCCCAAAGTAAACATTAAGGAGGATATTTTGGAGGGCTCAAGCACACTCACACCGTCAGTTGTCCATTTCAAGCATATTTATAAATATTGTATGTGAGAAGTCCTTTCTCTCCATAGTCACACAGGAAAGAAAAGCCTATCAGCACTGTGTGTACATGCATTCTCTCTCTCTCTCTCTCTCTCTCTCTCTCTCTCT
>NC_022016.1:73899415-73913439 GCF_000317375.1 Microtus ochrogaster
TCTCTCTCTGTGTGTGTGTGTGTGTGTGTGTGTGTGTGTGTGCATTCGAGAGGGTGAGAGTGTCTGTGTATGTGGTGCCTCTCTCACTCTCTTTCTCTGTGTGTGTGTGCATGCTGTGTGTGTGTCCGCACCGTGTATCACATGTGGAGACCAGAGCAGGAGGACATGAGGTGTCTTCCTCTCTTGCTCACCTCCTTATCGCCTTCAAACAGGATGTCTCACTGAACCAAACATTCTCCATTTCTAGTTAGAATGACTTTCCAGAGCAAGCACTTGGGATCCACCATCTCCACCTCTAGTGCTGAGGTTACAAACACATGCATCCATGCCCATCCTACTGCCAGGGTTTTCCTTGGTCCTCCTCTGTCTCCTGTGATGTGTTTCTCCTCAGCCTTCCTAGATGCCAATGGTAGAGTTCTCCACATGGTTCCAAGATGGTCCCCTGAATCCATGACCAGTTCTGTAGGTGGTGGTCTAGGTTTTTACCAATCCAGTAAGTATTTGGAAATTAGGGAAAATATTAGATTCTCACCAGTGGTGGATGTTACAGTTAAACCAATACTGACCTTAAATACAGAAGGAGAAAGAAGAGGGGGAGAAGGAGGGAGTCAGGGAAGAGAACTAACGTTATTACTGTTCCTACTAAGGGGCTGGGGATGTAACTCAAAGGTGGAGTACATGTCTACCATACAAAAGCCCTATGTTTGACATCCAGAAGCAAAAAGAAAAAGAGAGAAAGAAGGAAGGAAGAAAAGAGGGAGGGAGGGAGGGAAGGAGGGAGAAAGGGAGGGAGGGAACAAAGGAACAAAGGGAGGTCACTGCTGGAGATTTAGATCAAGTGAGCTGTGACAGTCTAGAGCAGTTTAGCAAGCATCCTTATGCAATTGGTGTTCAAGCCACGCTTTGATAGTCCCCCAATCAAGAGAGAAGATCCAAGTGCTGCAAAGACCCAGACCATAAGAGCCATACTCCAGCTTCACTGCGTGCCAGAATAAGACAACAACAAATTACTTAACCTCTCTGTGTCTGAATGTCTCCATTTACTTAGAATAATCCCTCTACCTGATTGGAAAGACCAAATGATCTGAGAAATTGTACTATACACATACATGCAAGAAATGCCTGCACTCTGGTGTTGAATAAACTGCTTAATTGGGGGGGGGCTGTGTTGATTAGACTGTATTTAACAGGAAGGAAATGGAGAATTACGTTCTAGGAAGAGTGGTGTGTGGCCAAACTATCACAGGGGTTATTCTTAATTTCTGGTTGACCTGTGAAATTCCCATATTCTGACTGACCCCGTTTTCACGCCTCATCAACCGTAGCTAATGTGCACTTATGAGGAGATTCATGGTCAAAGCAGAGGCTTTGACACTCTGAAAAATTAATAATTGGCTCAAGATTATTTCTTTTATGATGTCATTCCTGTGACCTTCAGGGTCTCTTCTGTGTGTGTGACTGAGACCAGAGAAGTAATGCCAGGGGTTCGTGGAGAGGAGAATCCCGTTCCAGAGAGGTAGCAAGAGGGAGGTTTTGGAGAGACAGGACCAGTTTGTAACTCTCCTTGTGTGATGATTACAGGAAGCCTAACAGCTAAGGTAAGTTGTCTGGCCGTATATTCACTTAAAGTATAGATTAATGGCAGAGCTCGGGGTGACTTTTCTTGTTCAGAGAATGGCAACCCGAAGGGTTAGAGCTCGTAAAGAGGGAGAAAGAAAGAATCCCAAGTCCAAGCAGGGAGGGAGAGAGGCGAGAGACTGCTCTGAGGACGGGCTAGTCCCTTTCATTGGACAGCTGTTCCTAAAACTGAATTTTTCAATCTACTTTTATGGGCTTCCTTCTTCTCTTCCCAGGGATAAAACTATCCTCATTAGTAATTTTCAGTTTCTCCTACAAAATACTCAACGCTAGTTAATTTCTCAGTTAAACTTGCTGTCCAGATTACAGTCCGCCTGAACTTTCCTCAGAACACTTAACTGCCAAAATAAAGTATTGGTTGAACCCCTGCTTCGGACAGGGCCAGAGCGAGACACTGTATACTCCCTTTCTGCTGACGGCCTCTCTGGGTTGTAGCTTCTAAGGATACAGCGTGACACAAACCTGTCGCTTTTAACTCTCTAGAAACTACCTTTACAACATGAAATAGCAGAGAACTCACTCAGCAAAATGTTTGCTGTGGGGAACCTGAGTTCAGGTCCCCAGCCTCCATCTTAAAAGCCAGGTGTGGAGGGCAGTCAAGAACCAAAGGATGGGTCCCCAGGACCTACATGGCAGCTCTTGACTGAACCTCCAATTCCAGGGGACTCAATGCCCTCTTCTGACCTTCACAAGATCCTGACACACGTGAACTCATGGAAGCATACACATATAAACACAAAACACACACTTATAAATACATACACATAAGAATTTAAAATTCCAGACCTGCCCCAAGCTTGATGTCTCAGTACACACCTGCTCCCAGCGCTGGGGAGACAAAAGCAGGTGGATGCCTTAGGACTTGCTGGCCCGCCAGTCTAGCAAGCTCCAGGTTCAGAGAAAGTCACTTTCTCAAAAAGGAGGATGGAGAGTGATTAAGAATGACATTCAACATCGAACTATGGTCTACGCATACACACACCAAGAAAACTGTTAAAATTTTTAATATTATAGCCGGGCGGTGGTGGCGCACGCCTTTAATCCCAGCACTCGGGAGGCAGAGGCAGGCGGATCTCTGTGAGTTCGAGACCAGCCTGGTCTACAGAGCTAGTTCCAGGACAGGCTCCAAAGCCACAGAGAAACCCTGTCTCGAAAAAAAAAAAAATTAACCCAAGATGAGGTAATCGTTTTGACCAAGAATTAATATGAGGATTATGAACACGTATTATACATTTGAAGAACGTTTCAGTTTGGGTAAGCTCCTGTCACAGTTGAGAAAGGCAGTTCGGGCCTGGACTGCTCCCTTTTGAAACAAACAAGCTCTGGCTTTGAACTTTGATTGCGATTGGTTATCCGAACTCCCACCTACATTCTTCGGGTATCCTTTGGTCAATAGACGGGTATGTCGACAATGCCCTAGTCATTATGCTACAAACTGGAAATTCTGAAGTGCTGGATTAACAAGGTGTTGTTTGCCCTAAAGCTCCTGCAGGAGTGGAAGCCACACAAAGGGACAATTATACAAAAATGGAAAGAACTGTGAGTCTCTGAAGAAAGAACACGAAGGCAGTTTGTGAGGTGGCACCGTGGGACCTCCAGGCTGTTGTACTGTTTTAGCCCAGTGGCACGATGGGAAAGGGCATGCTAGGGACAGATTCACCAAAGACATTGCCATAAAGGATGGCAGCCAGGGGTGCCTGAGTGTGTGACCGGGCAAAGGTGAAAAGGGAGGGAATCAGGAAAGGCATGCAAGGCAGAGAGGGGTCTGGTACGTGACGACGGGTTTGAAAAACAATCTCCAAAGATTAACCTGTTCAGAGAAAGTACAAAATGTCACTGTACTTAAGTTTCTGGCCAGGTCAGAGACTGTTCCATAGCCTGAGCCTGATTGCTCCGCAAAGCCAGGACCATGTGCTCGGTTCTCACTCTTAACCCAGGGCTGCGGTGCCCTTGAAGCCCTTTCTGTCTCCAGGCCTCCATCCACTTCGACCTCACCTTGGAAGAATGCCACCATCACCTCTGTGCTTTTAAACCGCTAGACAGGTGGAATTCACACCCTATCGTGTTTAAAATAGGGTCCCAACGACCCACGGGCCAGAACTCCTAAGGGGGTTAGTTCAAATGCATTTATGATAAATGCCTTGAAAACTGAAAGGATGCCGCTTCTGGTCTTGTGCACGTGGAGTGATTTGACCAGCCAGGGTCAAGGCCAGGGGACTCTCCTGCCAGGGCTGCTGGGTGGTTGTCTGGAGAGCGTCCCACCCTCGGGAGGTAACCCAATGCGCAACTGCTTGACGCTGTTTCCACCAGAGGCGACTCCTAAGTGGAAGATCATGGTGGTCCCACAGCCTCCAGGGCGGGAACCCTGAGTCCCGCCAACCCGGCCGCGGGCCGACCCTACCAGCGCCCCCAACCCGGGTCAGCCCCTCCTCGCACACCGGCTAGGAAAAGAAGGTGGAGCATCCCGGCTCCCGCAGCCAATGAACGCAGCGGCTCCCTGGTCCGATCCCCTGCGCGGCTCACCATTGGTCGCCGCCTGGGTCTCGGCCCACCGAACCTTGGCGACCCAAGCCAATCGCGAGGCGGCGGGCCCGACTTACAGGCTCCCGGGGCGGCGGCGGCAGGCTCTGAGCCGGCGGAGCTCGGAGCGGGCTGCCGTGACTGGCGGCGTGAGCCCGCACCCTCTCGCGCGGCGCGCCGCGACGCCATGGAGCCCGCCGTGTCTCTGGCCGTGTGCGCGCTGCTCTTTCTGCTCTGGGTGCGAGTGAAGGGACTGGAGTTCGTGCTCATTCACCAGCGCTGGGTGTTCGTGTGCCTCTTCCTGCTGCCTCTCTCTCTCATCTTCGACATCTACTACTACGTGCGCGCCTGGGTGGTGTTCAAGCTGAGCAGCGCGCCGCGCCTGCACGAGCAGCGCGTGCGGGACATCCAGAAGCAGGTGATCAGAGCGGGGTGCGGCTGTGTGCCGGGCTAGCGGTCCGCCACGCGGCGGTGTGCCAGGCCAGAAGAGCGGGCGTGGGAGGGGGGGATCGCGAGGACCCCGCGTGTGATGGGGGCGGGGGGAACGGACTGCCCAGAGGATGAGACGGAATCAGCAAAAGCACTGGGGCAACTAACTGAACCTTGCTTGGAGACTTATGGAGTGTCCGCTAGGTGCAGGGCATGCGCAGTGCCTGGAAAACGAGGGACCCTAAACCTTCAGAGGTGGGCCATAGTCAGGTAACTCATTTAGGCCCCTGCATTCCAGAGGAGGAATGGCCCCCGGGAGGTGCTGCTGGGAAATGAGCCAAGTGGAGAGATTGGTTGAGCAAAAGGTAGGGAAGCAGAGGAGCACAGGCAGTGAGAGCAAGAAGGTTAGAAAGTCAGTTGGGAGAGGAGCCTTATGGTAGGAAAGAGGTGAAAGTTTTGTTTTGTAGTCCGAGGTGCTTTGGGCGCCTTTCGAATAAAGGACTAAAGAGAGAAGGTGGACTCCAGCTCCCAGCCCCATGTGCAGTCACGCGGCACCCAGAAGTAGTTGTCCGGCACCCACTAAGTAGATGATGAGTTTACATAAGCTAGCCGGCACCTAGGCTGAGACACCTTCACAGTGGAGCCGTCTTCCCCGATCCAGGGCTGGCATGGGCTCCCTCTGCCCCTCTTATAGTATCTGTTAACCGGCATCGACTTCAGAGAGCGTCTGCTTCCTGCTGCCGCCCTCGTGGCAGCCACCCTCTTGTTCTATTTACTTCGTGCAGTGTGCTGCAGCCTGAGCCTGAAGGTGCAGGCGGACTGACCTCCAGACCAGAAGACTTTGCCCAGGGAGACGAGCGTGCAGAAGGTGCTGCTGTCAGAAGCACTTGGCACTACCAGCCTAGCTTTTGGAGCTCACCCCACAGCTCTGCTGTTCTCCTACCCTGCCTGCACTCTTCTTCCTAGGTCTTTCTGTGGGTTCAGGTCCCGCATTTACCCGCTGGATGCCCTGGTCAGGTTGTGAGCGCCTGAAGACAGGACTGTTATCTGACTGCTCTCCTGGGGGCCAGAGTATATTAATGGGTGCTTGTTCATGCAAACTAGATGGAAGGATGCGCTGTGAACAGGGAACAATGGGGCCCAGGCCTTTCGTGACTTTGATTTGCTGTCCATGGCCACCTGGTGTCTGGTACCTGTTTTACTAAAATGAGGTTTAAGTTGTGAGTCCTGCCCGGAACAACACAGCTGTTAAATAGGGCAGGGACTCACGTTGGCTTGGGATAAAGAGCCTGAACTCTCGACTCCCTCAGCCCCATGCTTTCCAGCCCATCCCATGACTCTGGTTTCGTTGCCTCATGCCTGGTTTCTTAACCATAACTGCCTGAGTTGTTGCCTACCTTCTGGGCCCTTCCTGTCTCTCTTGAGAATCTGACAAAGAATGGTTTTTCCGTACTTTGCTTCTTTGTCCCAATCTAATCGATGTTCCAGGCTTGATAGCGCCTACCTGTGTGACCCACCGTCCAGCAGCACCCCAACTCCTCTCGTTCACACTCTGTTTCCATAAAGTCTCTGACCGCAGAGTCAGGCAGAGCTGGATGGTCATGGAACTCACCTTTTGTCCTTTTAACCGCTGCTCACAGTAGTGCCTTTCTGCTAGACCGAAAGCTGCCTCCCCATCCTGAGTCCTCTGACAGCTCCAGGACACCTTCCCCAGAAGTCTGACCCTTGACATGACTCTTGCAGAACATAGCTGAAGCTGGTCTTGAGTACAAAGGGCCTCCCTACGTTGTGTCCTGAAAATCCAGTAGTACAGCTGGCTGAGGTGTGACTGAACCCAGGACCCTCTCTCCCGTCTGTCTCTATCTTGTCTGCCGTGTCTTTCTTGGCTCTTCTTCCTGAGTTAGTTGACTTTGCTCTCCTGGGGTGCTGTCTTCCTGTGGAGTCCCCCACAGTCTCTGGCTTAGATTCAGCCAGTGTTGCTCCCACCTCAGTAAAGAGAGTGTGGCCAGCCGGGTGGAATCAACCTTCCTGGGTGGAGGAAGAGGAATTGGTAGACGCAGATGAAGAGGCAATGGACGGTCCTTGGATGCCCTAACTACAGCCATGCATTGTGCCTACCTTGTCCGTCTGCAGGGACAAGATATTCTTTTATCCCTCACCAGCATGTCATCCTCTGCACCCTCTCTGCTCTGGCATGGAGGTTTTGCCAAAGTACTACTGCCATTGGCTGGCTGCTCCTTGCCTGCACCTCCTCTCCCTGTCAGAGTGGTACATGAGTTAGCATGTGAGATGCTGACAGCCGGGCTTGGCACGGAACACGCTTCATAAGTAGCTGTTCTTCTGTGGACTAAGCCCATCTGTCTTCTGGTCTTCCCTGCTTTGTGATTGGTCAGTCCTGGCTATGAATCTGGGTCTTGCCAGCCACGGGTTGTATGATCTTAGACAAGTTATTTTGCCTGGGTTTCCTCATCTGCAAAAGGGGGGGCAGGTCACCTCAACCTCCTGGGATTGAGAGATTAAGAAGACAGTGTAGAGTAGGTGCCTTGTCGGGTGGGTGTGCCCTGGAGATGATAATCATTTTGACAATCGGTCTGTTGCCACTGTAAAGCCTTTCCTGAACTTTCCACTTAATGTTTTCAGGATACTTTGTTTTCTAGTTCGTTTTTTTTTTATAATTTATTTAACTTTATTTTATGTACATTGGTATGACGGTGTTAGATCCTCTGGAACTGGAGTTACAGTTGTTAGCTGTCATGTGGGTGCTGGGAATCAAACCTAGGTCCTCTGGATCTAGTTCGTTTTTCATCCTTTCTTGTACAATAGCAACACATTTGCTCTCCTGTTGGCCTTGTGAGCCAGGGAGACTCCACAGGGTAAGGCCCTCAGGGCTTCACCATCCTCCTCAATGGTACCGGGTAAAGGCATCTTTCCCAGGCCTCTTATCCTGGAAGAGGACCCGTGAGCCATTCTGGGGAGCCAGACAGAGCCAGCTAAGTCTCACCCTGTGGTTGCAGGTACGAGAATGGAAGGAACAGGGCAGCAAGACCTTCATGTGCACGGGCCGTCCTGGCTGGCTCACCGTCTCGCTGCGTGTTGGGAAATACAAGAAAACCCATAAGAACATTATGATCAATCTGATGGACATCCTGGAGGTGGACACCAAGAAGCAGGTGAGAGGCTGGGCTTGGAGTTCAGTGGTAGAGTTTACCTAGCATTCACAGAGACAAAGAGCCCCGGGGGGTAGGGAGTGGACACAAAATCAAGTGAGACCGTGCTGTACCCTGGCTCTGAGAGCAGATGCACACTTCCCCATGTGAGTGACTCACGGTAAAATGTGTTCAGTCAAGGACATCCCAGAGTGGACAGGACCAAGGCCATCAGTAAAGGCTCTGTGTAGGCAGTTTCCCTGTCCTGCAGTCACTCTCAAATAAACACACTAAGGCTTATATTAATTATAAATGCTCAACCAATAGCTCAGGCTTATTACTAACTAGTTCTACCCACCCATGTCCTCCCGAGCCTCACAGCCACTGAGAGAACAGTCATGTAAGCTGAGAACTCCAGGGGATCTTTTGATCGTTTTAATTTCATAAAAAAAATTAGGGATGGAGAAATCACAGGCAAACATGGGTGGCGAAAGAGAACCTGCTTACCCCTTCCTGGTGTGCTTTTGGAAAAAAAAGGTGTGTGTGGGTGGGAGATAGCCAGGAAAGGGGAACTTGCCCAGAAGTATAAACACTCTTTGGCCCAGCTACTAGTTCTACTTCTTAATGTCTTCTGGGTCTTTTAGCTAAGATAAGGTGTAATCATTCTACTTCTCCAAACATAGCTTAAGGAAAAGGGAATTGGGCTTCTGTGTAATCAGAGATCTTCAACACACAGATTTTGATTACATTTCTCTAAAAGAACAGTGCAATATCCAGCAACAAAAGAGTTCCTGAATACAATGTGGCCACTTTGATATCATTTCATTACTGTGAGACCCTGGCCAAAGTACACGTGTCACTGTGTCTTCTCTAAGACAACTTTTTGGATATATGCCTGGCCTATAATAAACTGCACCTATTTAAAGTGTGCAGTTGGGTAATAAATTTTGACTATGAGTTTGACAGCCTTGCACCAGTGAAACCATTATTAAAACACAGCGGAGCATACCCGACAGCCTTAAAAGTTTACTCATGGCTCTTGGTAATTTTTTCCCCTTAAGCCCCTCCCTACCTGTTCCACCCACAGCATTGGGTTAACAATGTTCTGCTGCTGTTGCTGTAAATGAATGCTAGAGACCATTGACAGAAGCTGTTTAGTGCATACTTTCCTGGTCCGGGTTCTCTAAAAGGGTCATTTAAGACATGTCCATTTTGAATCACTTGTGCCTGGCACATACTGTAATGGCATAAACGAATGTTAATGGAGAAATAGACTTACAGAACCACCGTTCTGCAGAGACCAGGAAAGCAGAAGTGAGTGCGGCCAACCTCGCCAGATTTATAGGTAAACAGCCTGAGGCGAACACGCCCCCTAAAGGGCGGGACTTATCCCTACACACAGACTGTCTGCTAAATAGCATCCTTTGCGTGGAGAGATCAGTTTGTTTAGCCATTTACCTGCAGGTGGACATCCGGGCTATTTCCACTTTGGTCAGGAACATTTCTGGGCAGACTTTCTGTAAACATGCAAAGTCTTCCTTTGGGGCTAGAGAGCTGACTCAGCTCTTGCCGAGGACTTGAGTTCAGCCCTTGTCACCCACCATGTCAAACAGCTCACTAAGCGTCAGGGAAGCTGCTGGATACCTCTGACCTCCACACACACACATACACATAATTTAAAAACTAAAATGGGGACCAGAGAGGTGGCTCATCGGTCAGTCACACGTACTGTTTTGTAGAGGACCCAAGTTTGGTTCCTGGCACCCATATACAGGGTTGACAACACTTGTAACTCCAGACCTGGGGACCCAAAGCCTCTGACCTCCAAGGGCACCTGCACTCGTGTACCCAGACACAGATATGCACAGAACACATAGTTTAAAACAATACAAAGAAATCTAAAAACAACAACAAATCTTTATAAGTCTCTCCTTGGACAAACGGGAAGGAGAATGGCTGAGTCGCAGCAGGTGGATGTTTGTATATGTTTAAGGGCTTGGTCAGGTTGTTTTCCTAAGGAGTAGGCGCATTTTACAGTACTGTGAGCAGTGTGTGGCCTGCTGCTACACATTGCTGGACCTGTCATAGTGGTCCTTGATTTTAGCCGTTCTCGTGTGTGTGTGTGTGTGTGTGTGTGTGTGTGTGTGTGTGTGTGTTTTATGGTGGTGTCTCCTTGTGATTTTAGATTGCTCTCCCCTAATGACTGAAGACCCTGGCCATCTTTCCATGCAGATACTGGCCGTTGGCATGTCGTCCTTCTGAGGCCTGCTCAGATCCTTTGCTAATTTTTTTTTTTTTTTTTTTTTTTTTTTTTTTTTTTTTTTTTTTTTTTGGTTTTTGGTTTTTGGTTTTTCGAGACAGGGTTTCCCTGTGGTTTTGGAGCCTGTCCTGGAACTAGCTCTGTAGACCAGGCTGGTCTCGAACTCACAGAGATCCGCCTGCCT
This sequence comes from Microtus ochrogaster, assembly GCF_000317375.1. NCBI lineage: Eukaryota > Metazoa > Chordata > Mammalia > Rodentia > Cricetidae > Microtus > Microtus ochrogaster. The sequence continues at coordinate 73,909,593 of NC_022016.1, forward strand.
CTGCCTCCCGAGTGCCGGGATTAAAGGCGTGCGCCACCACCGCCCAGCCTCTAATTTCCCTTTTGCTTTATGTTTTGACCTGGGGTAATTACATGGATGTTTAGTTTCCAGATATTTAGCAAACTCCTTCTGTCTCAGATTTCTGATTTAATTTAGCTATTGCCAGAAAATTTAATGTTTTCAACTTAAAAAAATAAATACTCCAGGTTAGTATTGTGTGTGTGTGTACGTGTATGCGCTCTTGTGAGTGCAGTTTGGACTGACATGTTCTACAAATGTCAATTCGGTCTCATGGCTCATAGTCTTGTTCAAATCTGACTTTGTATGTTTCCTCCCCACTCATCGTGGAGACTGAAGTCGAACTGTTATTGTAGGTTTGTTTATTCTCTAGTCATGTATCGGTTTCACATCATGAATTTCACAACTCTGTTACTAGACATAAACAAACATGTTTAAGGTTTTCTTAATATCCTTTTGATCTTTTTTTTTTTTCATTATGAAAAGATGTAGCTCAGGTTGGCCTTGAACCCCACCCCTACTGCCTGCCCTCAAATGCTGAGATTACAGGTGTGCACTACCACATCTGGCCGAGATTGCCTTTTTAAAAAAAATTGTCAGTTCTAGTCTTCCTCTGAAATCTTAGTCTGATATCGATAAAGCCACTGCCTTTTCATTTGACCAGCAGTGGCATGATATGTATTTCTTTAATCCTTTTCCTGTTGACCTAATAAAGTGTGTTTCTTCTAGGCAGCACCTGGTTGGGTCTTGCTGGTCTTTTAAATTGAACCTGGCAGCCTCTGTCTTTTAATTGAGGTGGTGAGACCGTTGTCGTCTAATGTCCTTAATTGATGAGGCTTGAACCTGTCACCTACTGCTCGTGATGTCTGCATTTGTGCCTCATTTATCCCCTGCTTCTTTTTTCTTCTTCCCTGCGTTCTTTTGGATTATCAAATGATCTTCATGATCCTGTGTTAGCTTCCTTTAAGGTGGATGGAGCACAGCTTCAGGGTTCCCAGTACGTGTTTTCCTCCAGGTCCAGTGATGGTATCTCACTTCGCACACGGTTTAAAGACCTGAGGACAATGAACTTTTAGGTCCTCCCTCCCGCCCTTTGCTCTATAGTCACACTCTCCCTAGCTCTGCGCTGTTACTGTCATTATTTTAATAACCAGTTGCCTATTAAAGAAATTTAAATAAGAACATCTATTTGTCCATAAAGTAGTTACCGTCTATTCTAGAGATAAATTTCTGTCAATTTGATTTCCTTTTGTCTGAAGGACCTCTTAACATTTCTTGCATATGTTACAATATATACACACGCACATTTTCCCAGGCTGACAGGTATTTTTCTCTCAGTACTTTGGAGAAGTTACTCCACTGCCTTTGCTTGCATTGATTCTAGCAATAATTCTGTCGGGTTTTTGTTTTAATGTATTTAATTTTTACTTATGTGTCTATATATGCACACACATGCATGAGTCTCCATAGAGTATAGAAGAGGGCATCAGATCCTGGAGTTACAGGTGATTATAAGCCACCCAACATGGATACTGGGAACTAAACTCATAGCCAGGTGGTGGTGGTACACACATTTAATCCCGGACTCAGGAGGCAGAGACAGGCAAATCTCTCCCTTTTTTTTTTTTTTTTTTTTGGTTTTTCGAGACAGGGTTTCTCTGTGGCTTTGGAGCCTGTCCTGGAACTAGCTCTGTAGACCAGGCTGGTCTCGAACTCACAGAGATCCGCCTGCCTCTGCCTCCCGAGTGCTGGGATTAAAGGCGTGCACCACCATCACCCGGCAAATCTCTAAGTTCGAGGCCAGCTTGGTCTACAGAGCAAGTTTCAGGACAGCCACGGTTACACAGAGAAACCTTGTCTTGAAAAAACAAACAAGCAAACAAAAATAACAAAAAAGAAGGAATACATGTGAAAAAAAGAGAATAGCACCCCTCTTAATAGGCTTCTCCCCCCCTCTCTTTTCTGCTAAGAGGTTTTTTTAATCACTGCGTTTGAGCAATTTATTGTGATGTATTTTGGTATGATTTTCTTCTTAATTTTTGGGTTTAGAATTTGATAGTTTTTTTTTTTTTTTCACTGAAGCTTTGGGGATAATTACTTTTTTTCTGCCTCCTTTATCTCTCCTCCTTTGGAGACGGCTATGACAGGTGTGCTAGGCCTCTTCAGATTCTTCAAGCTATTTCTCCTGTCTCTCTGTAAATGGTTTCCATTGCCCTCTATTTAAGTCCACTAATTTTTCCTTTGTAATTCCCAGTTTGCTATGATTCCAGTCCATTGTATCTTTCATTCCAGACACTGAGTCTTGCTAATATCTTTTGGTGGGTGTGGGTGTGTGTGTGGGTGTGCGCGCACACACACACACACACACAACGCACATGCTGAGGGGCACATGCGGAGTTCAGAGAATAGTTTTCAAAAGTCAGTTCACTCCTGAATTCTGTAGATTGAACACAGGTCTTCAGGCTTGCAAGACAAGTTCCTTTCTCCACAGAGCCATCTTACTGGCCCTCAAACTTAACTATTTGAACACAGAGAATTCAGCTGGTGTTCCTGATTGCTCTTCTGTTTGTTAGTTCTAGTTCTGTTTTGCTTGATGGGTTTTTCTCATCATGTAGTTTCCTGTATCTTTGCTACCTGTAAGTGTTGACTGGACAGTTGTGACATTCTGACCTTTTCCTAGTGGGCTTTGGGTATTGCATTCCTACATGTCTTGAGGTTGTATTTCTAGGAGGCAGCTAAAATCCTGGGAAACAATTTGATCCTCTTGAGTCTTGATTTTCTTAGGTGGGAGCAGAGCACCATCTAATCTGAGTTAGTTGTTTCCCCAATACTGAGGCAAGGCATTATAAGGACTCTGCCCAAGGCACTGTGCATCAAGTTTTCCAGGCTGGTTTATGAGAGTGGATGCTAGGCCCTGGATGACATTCTGGTGTCTTTACCTGTAATCTTCCCTGATGATTCTGCTCCCTGGCCTCAGCCTCAGGAGATAGGTTGCATATGCTGTGGTCCCCTTTTCAGTTCTTCCAGGAGTTCCTCTCTGGACAGCACTGTTCTGAAACTGTGCTGCAAACACGTTTCTAGTTGGTCCTCTGGAACTCTGGTCTAGAAGATCATAACGATGCAGGCTCCACCCGGGTTTCCCTCCCTATTCCCCTCATTCTGGGCAGATGAGAATAGTCTCAGAGCTTGCCTTGTTTGTTCCCTGTCTCTCAAGTATCATTAACTGTTTAGTAGGAAGGGCAGAGCAAGCAACTTCCAAAACTAAGAAACAGAAGCAGCTGGCTCTCTGGACAGTCACCCAAGGTTCCTCTGAAACAGTGGGACATCCATCTTCTGCTACAGGCCCAGAATATATGACAGACTTTTCTGTGAAGCAGGAATTTGGAAGGACTGTCCTACCTTGTCTTAGCAAAGTTCAGCAATTGCCTGCTTGTGTCCTGCTTGTCCAGTTTGGACAGCATACTGTCAGCAGTCAAGACAAGGGCGGTTTGTTGCCCAGTGGCTAACTTTGCCACAGCAAGAGTAAACTCCATATGGAGGTTCTTCGATATCCATTCCTTTTTTGGAATAAATTTATGCAACCAGGAGCAGATGTGTCTCACTGTCATGAAAAGCCTTAGGATGGACTAGAGAGATGACTCAGTGGTTAAGAGCACTCTTACAGAGGATCTGGGTTTAATTCCCAGCACCCATGTGGCAGCTCACAATTGTCTGTAACTCTAGTTTCAGTGGCTCTAAAACCCTCATACAGATATACATGAAATCAAAACACCAATACACATGAAGTAAAAAGAAATAAATTTTTAAGAAAAGCCTTAGGTTATTTTTT
>NC_022016.1:73913934-73935826 GCF_000317375.1 Microtus ochrogaster
CCTTTCATCACCTGATGAAGGTTAATAGTCAGGAAAAAGCCTTAGCTTATTAAAACATCTTAAATGCCATATTTCATAAGTCACTGAAGTATATGAAGACTGCCCACCTACCTAAAAATAAATATGTCTCTTATTTAACCTTGAAAATATACCTAGCATGACTACAAGTTTGATTCTTATGGATGACTAAATACTAATCAAATTTCTTAATTATACATTATATTTTTTAATGAGCTATATAGGTATAATACCTCAAACAAGAGTAGAAACTTATATATAATAGAATAAAAAGAACCTTAAATTTGTATCAATATACAATAATACCTTAAACAAGAATAGGAACATATATAGAATATGTTCTAACAAAAATAACCTTAAGTTTGTATCAGTATATAAAAATCCATACCAATTTAAAATATTTGAGATTTAATAGTTGCTTTTTAGTTTAAATTAGACTCAGTAATCTGTCCTTTTATGTCCTTTCTGTAACTGCCCCCCCCTTTTTATTTCCAGAAGGAGATCCTTGAATCCAACCTCCCTTGCTTAATTTCCTCCCTTACCATGACAAGTAACAATTTGCAACCAACCCCCCCTAAACAATGACTAACATTCATAACCTATAGAACAATCAGAAACCACACACACACACACACATCTCTTGGGAATGTGGGCATCATATTCTTAAAATTACTTCCTGCTGACTGGGGGCAATAGCATCTTTAGAGGACCCTGAGAAAATTGAGATGATGATCAAGTCCTGGGAGAGCTAGCTGTATTATTTTTCGTTTAGTCTCTGTATGATGGAAAAATCTAGCACTTAGCTAAAGTCCTTTTGAACTGGAGTCACAGGTGGTTGTGAGCTGCCATGTGGGTACCGGTAATCTAACCCAGGTCTTTTGGAAGAGCATCCAGTTCTCCCAACTGCTAAGCCATCTATCCAGCCCCCTCTAGGACTAAATTTTTAGTAGTCAAACAGATGTGCATGTGTGGGTTTGTACTTGTGTATATGTATGTTGTATTAAAACATACAAAAGAGCAGCATAGACATGGAAAAGCAAGACAGATCAGCTTCGTGCTTGTCATTGCTAAGTGACTAATAGTATGGATGATTGCTGTTTCTTGCTGTAACTTCCAAATTAATATTTCTCCTATAATCTAGAAAAAAAGTAACTGAATTTTTCTTGTATTTATTCTGTTTGTTTGGGATTTGTTTTGTCTGCTTTCTTACAAGATTTTGCTATATAGCCCCAGCTGGCCTCCAACTTGTAGCAAGCAGTTCTCCTGCCTCAGCTTCCCAAGTGCTAGGATTCTCACTGGGTGCAACCACACCCAGTAGTTGTGAGATCTTCAAGAGGATGACACTTGCTGACTCGAACCAGAGGTCATTCACCGTTAATTAAAGCCAGTCTAGTATTCTAGAAAGAGCCATAAAGGCTGAGATGCTTGTTCTGCGTGCAGGCATTCTTGTTGGGTTTGCCGTCTCCCTCACACCCAGCCTCTCTCTCATCCCCATCTATAGATTGTTCGAGTGGAGCCCTTGGTGTCTATGGGTCAGGTGACAGCTTTGCTGAACTCCATTGGCTGGACCCTGCCTGTGTTGCCTGAGCTCGACGACCTCACCGTGGGTGAGTGCTCCGTGTTCGTGGTCAGTGGGCTGGGTGGTCTCAGTGTCACAATGGAGGAGCATCAACCCCCCTCCGTATAGCAGATCTACTCGGTGACAGCTTTCCCATACTCCATTTCTGAGCAGTTCAGGTAATCTGATGCCGCCTGCCTCCTCATGACTGTCCATTGCTCCAATTCTGCCTGTGTCACCCTTGGAGTAAGTTTGGTTCCTCTCCCTGCAGGGTCTGTGACCACCAGAGCTTTTGTCCAGGGGCAGCACCCTCCCATAGCGCATAGCACCTTGCCACCCAGTAACCTCCCTTTTCATTAAAGTTCCTCTTAACGTGGATGCACACACAGATTTATTTTAACCTCTGAGGCTGGCCAGAGGTGAGGGTGGTGACCCTCACGGAGACCTTCTCACTCCTGCCGTCCAAATCGATGGATAAGGAATACCCTCATTGAGTAGCTCCATTCCCGCCAGCTCCACCCTGCACACCACAGCTTCCCCTGCTGACACGCTCGTCTCCGCAGGGGGCCTGATCATGGGCACAGGCATCGAGTCCTCCTCCCACAAGTACGGCCTATTCCAGCACATCTGCACTGCATATGAGCTGATCCTCGCAGACGGCAGCTTTGTGCGCTGCACGCCGGTAAGTTCAGAGATGGGGGTCGGGTGGCCGTCCTGGGGGTTCCGTTCTAAATACATCTCTTGGGCTGTACTGTTGGGAATACTGTATACATGTTGTGGGGTTCATTTTCTCCAACAAACTGTGAGTGGATCCTATGATTGCCGTGAGTCAGATAGGACGCTCAAGCACAGAGAGGCTAAAGACCTGCCCGAGGTCACACAGAGAGGAAGTCCTCCACAGCTAGAACTTAAACCTGGGTCACCGGGTTCGAGGTGGGTACATCTGAGCCATTAAAGCTTTGGCCTCACGGAAGAAAACCCGAGGAAAGACGACTAGCTCGGGGGATTGGGTCTGGGGTTAATAAACCACAGTCAGCCAAGAAATCCGTCACGGTGAGTGGTTCGGCCGGTCTTCCTGCACTCTCACCTGAACCCTGTTATCTGGTCATCAGGGAAGGAGACAAAGGCTTCTCTGAGGCCGGGTTCCTCCATCGGCAGCTGTGTGACCTGGAGGGGGAAGGTGCGGTGTCGGGGTTCCTGCACTCTCACCTGAACCCTGTTATCTGGTCATCAGGGAAGGAGACAAAGGCTTCTCTGAGGCCGGGTTCCTCCATCGGCAGCTGTGTGACCTGGAGGGGGAAGGTGCGGTGTCGGGGTTCCTGCACTCTCACCTGAACCCTGTTATCTGGTCATCAGGGAAGGAGACAAAGGCTTCTCTGAGGCCGGGTTCCTCCATCGGCAGCTGTGTGACCTGGAGGGGGAAGGTGCGGTGTCGGGGTTCCTGGCATGGAGTCAGGGGTGCTGTTTAGGGAGTTTGTGCTGCGGTGACCTGGACAGTGAGATAAGCAAGTGGCCCAGGAAAGGGATTGGTTGACAGTATCTTGCTGCCTGCCACAGAACTTCCTTGTCCCCTGGCCCACTGCTCCCTGTCCCGCTTGCCACCAAGGCAATGCAGGTTAGTAGAGCTGGCACACCACTGGCCTATTGGTAAACCAGCCCAAGGCTGGAGTTTTTTGGGAAAAGGCTCTTGGAGACGGAAAGAATCTAACTTAGAGTGGCCAGTGGACAAGGCAGTGTCCGTCTGTGGGATCTATCTCGTTTAGCCTGCACTAGGGCCCCCCTTTAGTCCTCCCTGTCGGGTCTTTGGTCATGACCTTCCTGGGTAGTATGTGGTTCAGGGGCTAGGCTTCAGTAGCAGGTAGTGGATGCTGTTTAGCTGAGCATCCCCGATACAGGGAGCAATAGGAGATTAAATATAAAGTAGGAACTGCGGCTGGAAAATTGAGTACGGATCATAATGTCATTGCTCAAGATAGCAGGAATCTGGCCCAAGCCCTATATGTTCCTTTATTGACCATGTCTAGAGGTCAGGCTCTCAGCACATGCCAATTCTGTCTCACAGTCTGAAAACTCAGACCTTTTCTATGCTGTGCCCTGGTCCTGTGGGACCTTGGGTTTCCTGGTTGCTGCCGAGATCCGTATCATTCCTGCCAAGAAATACGTCAAGCTGCAGTTTCAGCCAGTTCGGGGCCTGGAGACCATCTGTGAAAAATTCACCCGCGAGTCCCAGCGGCCAGAGAACCACTTCGTGGAAGGATTGCTGTACTCCCTAGATGAAGCTGTCATCATGACAGGGGTCATGACGGATGACGTAGAACCCAGCAAGGTAGGCCAGGAAAAGATATGTGGCTGGGACCGGGCCTCTTCTTGACTGCTTGTGGCAGGCAGTTCACCAGGATGCTGGGATCAGGCTCCTTTAGAGCTGTGTTAGGGACCACAAGAGTCCTGTCTTCTCCAGTCCTGCCAGCTCCCTGTCACGTGCTCGCCTCATGGTAGATAAAACCTAATGTCTAACAACAGCCCATGCCTTAGATGAGAAAACTGATACTCCAAGGGCTAATTTAAATTTCCACAGGATGGCAGAGGCAGGATTGGGCAATTACCTTGAAACTCTTCCAAACCAAATGGGCACACCCTCAGCTTTCACCATATGTTTAATGTTTTATTAACATATTTTAATTATACATAACAAGTATGTAATGTTTTAATTTTTATTTATTTCCAGACAGGGTTCCATGCTAGCTCAGGCTGTCCTGGAACTCACTGTGTAATGTAGGCTAAGCTCCAACTCATAGCCATCCTCTTGCCTCAGTCTCTTGAGTGTGTAAATTCTGAGATTATCGGTGTGAGTCAATGATGTAATATGTTTGTTGTTTTTGTTTCTGTTTGTTTGTTTTCAAACCAGCCCTGGCTGGTATGGAACTCTATGTAGACCAGACTGGCCTCAAACTCAAAGATCCTCCTGCCTCTGCCTCCCAAGTGCCAGGATTAAAAATGTGTACCACCATCCCTGGCAACCAAGTAATTTTTAATAGAGGGATTTCTTTCTCTCCATTCAGAAAGGATTTGTGCTCATTGTAAGAGACTTGGAGCTATGAACAAGTGAAAGACCTACACACATGACCCAAAGCTAATTAGGTGTTCCTCATTTGGTCGTTCCCCCCCCACACACACACACCGTGCATATGTAAAACCCTTTTCAAGTTTTTAAGTTAGAAAGTTAAGGTGCATTTCTTCACACACACACACACACACACACACACACACACACACACACGGTAACTAACCACTTCCACAGTCTGCCATGCATAGCTCAGCGTACGTGGTTAGGTATGTCCTGCTCTTACCCTGTTCCGAGCTATTTGTTTGAATGTAAGTACTTGGTCCTGATTTAAGACTCTTTTCTTGTCCTTACACACCAGTGTTTTTATGAATGAAATGGAACCCTGAGCCAAGGTGTAAGCACCCTAAATAGGGGTGGATGAAACCCTGCAGCCCTCAGTGGGGTAGTCATACCCAGCAGCAGGCGGCTAAAGGCCTTTCCCCATCTCCTTGCCAGCTTTAGTGAGAGGATCACACTTTGATTTTTGCCAATCTGATAAGGTTAAAAATAGTGCCTCTTTATTTTGTAGCTCTCTTGTTACTTGACACGGTTGAACACACCTTTGCAGAGTTTTCTAGTTTGTCTACCTTTATCTGCTATCGCCTCTCCAAATTTGCCTTGTCTGGTGGGTAAGCGCTGTCCTGTGCTCTTCGGCTTTAGTTGATTTTAATGTCTTCAGAAGAGTGCATTGAGCAAACGCCCTCTGTTGCTTATGAAAACCACTGTCCGTGGTTGGAAATGTTTTATTAATTTACTTAGTGGAGCAGTGAGACCTTGAAGAATATCTTAAAGTAGAATTGGTATACGTCAAAGTATAGGCACCTCTTAAGGCTCTTGACCTGTACCTACACTCTTCAAACGTTTTAGAATTGGGGGCCTCAAAATGACTCAGTGGATATGGATACTTCTCACCAAGGCTAAGTTAGATCCCTGCGACCTCCATGGCAAGAGGAAAGAACCAGCTCCCACAAGTTGTCCCCTCTCTCTCTCTCTCTCTCTCTCTCTCTCTCTCTCTCTCTCTCTCTCTCTCTCACACACACACACACACACACACACACTAATACATAAATGAATAAATAAATTTTGTTTTGTTTAATTGGAAAGGAGAGCTAGAGATGTAGCCCAGTGGTAGGTACGTATGAGGCCCTGGTATTAGTTAAATGTAATAATTGAAAAGGACTCACAAATCATGTGGAACAGTTCTCTCTCCATATAATTCTCCATATTAGGAAATGAAGCCCAGTGAGGGACCGAGACTCTTGGAGGTGTCCAGTGAGCGTAGCAGATTTGCATTCTGGTCTATGGCTCCTGATTCATGTGGGTCCCTGAGTCCCAGCTTTAGAGTGTAGCAGTGTCCACAGCATTGATTCCTGGTGGACACGTATCTGGAGGAGGGTATCCAAGAGCATTAGTGGCAACAGCAGCTTTGGAGCTGAAGTCCTCTGGCTCTTCGTGGCCTCAGGCCTCGTCATTGTGAGGCCCCCACTCCACCCCTAATCACTTATCAGGGGAATCTGGCCCAAAGGTGTTCCAGCTTCTCCTGGGCTTTTCATTAGAGGCTCCTTAGAGGCTGTTCACAGCATAAAGCTGAGGGGAGGGGCCAAGGGGAGAAGCCACTCACCTGCGAAAATAACTTGACCATTGTCTGATGGATTAGATGCCATCAAAGTGATGATTACAAAAAAGAATTGTTCAGCTTTTAAGGTGTTTAGACAGCTGATCCGGTCCCTATGTTTCCTGAGGAGGGAACAAAGGCCCCAAGATCCTTCTAGGACAAATGGCAGGAAAGCCCAGAGGCCAGAGATTCTTGCCTTTTGTCCTAGCAAACAAGACCGGGACACAGATGTTAGCTGAGCTGGAACAGGATGCTGTTAGATAGGCCAAATGTCCCAGTTTAGAAGCCAGCCAGGCACTGTGATGGCCCTCTGGTGGCACCATCCAGGATAAGGCTCCCTGTGAAGGCATAATCCACTTTACAGCCAGTCAGGAGCCGCTCTCTGTGGATATGTTAAGGCCAGAATGAGCATCTGCAGCTACCTAGCCTTCCCAAGTGCCATGTGTCCTGAGTGGTGGTTAGGGTGGCTTATTTAACGTTTCAGGACTTCTCTGGCACTGTGTTTCCCTAAGACCTTGGACCGAGGCACCCCAAGTTTCGACTTAATTACACAGTGAATGCCACTGCCAGGCAAGTGGCCTGGCCTCAGCTACCTTAGATCAAATTGCTCCATCTGCTGCTGAGTTTCGGTTCCCTTCTGTTACCAAGCAGAGGCCTCACTCCCCACAGGGAAGCCAACTTGGGCAAACAGGCTCTTGTACAGAACTGCCTGTCACAGAGAGGGCCCCACATGAGGGTGATACCCAGAGGGTGGCAGGTGCTGACTGAGGAGGGAGAGGCTGAAAGCCAGGGGCAGAGCAAGGAACTGATGCTGTGGCCCACTGTGGGCCAGGCCCACGCTAGGTGTGTCCTGTGTTGTGTGTTTTGACCTATACAGCCACTCCAGTCAGCAGTACCAGTATCTTGCCATAGTGAAAGTGAGCCAAGCAGGCTAAAGGATCAGCTTAGTTTACACATGGGAAAAGCATATTGGCACACAGTATGTGCAGTGTGGTATGGCCTGCTTTGTTTGTTGTTTTTGTTTTATGTTTTATTTTATTTGGTTTTTGGTTTTGTTGTTGTTTTGTTTGAGAGAGAAATAAAGCCCTGAAACATGTATGTATTTTTTTTATTGTTAATTCACACACGCAGGAAACTGGGTTAGGGAGTGTAAACAGAGAGTGCTCATTATTTTCCTGGCCACCCAGACCCAAATAATCACACAGAAACTATATGAATTACAACACTATTTCTCCAATAGCTTAGACGTATTCCTAGCTAACTCTTACATTGTAAATTAACCCATTTCTTTTTTTTTTTTTTAAATATTTATTTATTATGTATACAATATTCTGTCTGTAATTCTGCAGGCCAGAAGAGGGCACCAGACCTCATTACAGATGGTTGTGAGCCACCATGTGGTTGCTGGGAATTGAACTCAGGACCTTTGGAAGAGCAGGCAACGCTCTTAACCTCTGAGCCATCTCTCCAGTCCCAAATTAACCCATTTCTATTCATCTGTGTATCACCACAAGGCTGTGGCCTGCTGGTAAGGTTCTGGTGTCCTTCTCCTTCGCCAGCTACATGCCGTCTTTGACTCCGCCTACTTTCTCTCTATATCTCTGTTCAAATTTCCCACTTGGCTGTACTCTGCTAAGCCATTGGCCGAAACAGCTTTATTCATTGGCCAGTAAAAGCAACACACTTGTACAGAAGGACATCCCACATCAAGGGAGTGGCCTGTACCAGTTCACACAGCTCAAGTATAGCCAGGCAACATGTGCCCCAGCCTTCCAGCTCTAGAACGTTCTGTCTTCCCAAGAGAACCTGCCCAGAGTTCATTCCAGAGGAGAGGGAGCTGGGGTCTGAGCAGCTAAGTTACCTTGGAGCCAGCCAGATCAAAGCCTGAACCTCTGAGAGCTATAAGCCAACAGTTCAGGGTATCATTGGAGGACACAGAACCAGGGACCAGGCTTGCAACCTGAGCTTCCCTCCAGGAGATGGGGACTATAGGGAAAGTTCTGAACCTAGAGGACTGGAGCCAAGTCTGGGAACAGGCAAGAAGTGTCGAGGTTGGCTGGAGCTGGAGCTGTGGGCGACAGTGAGGGTGATCCACACTGGCTCGGTGAGGGCAGCAGGAAGCTAACCTGCGCCGAGCTCTGAAGTGTCACTGGCATCGTGAACACTGACTTCTGTTTGAATCAGGTCACCGGCTAAGATGGGCCACTCACTTTCCTAGACTGCCAGAGCCAGCTCCACGGCCCTGTGCTCGGCACTAAGGTCCCTGAGTGTCTGCTCTCTGCTGGAGAGGGCCTGCTGTGCCCAAGCCGCCTGGCTTTGAAGGCTCTCCAAGGCCACAGCTGACATGTCAGAGCTTTGACAAAGGGCTGGATCTCTGTTGCTCCCTGGTGGCTCCCTTGTGGTGTCTGGTATTCCCCGATCACAAATACACTCTTGTCATTTCAGCTGAATAGCATCGGCAATTACTACAAGCCGTGGTTCTTCAAGCATGTGGAGAATTACCTGAAGACGAACCGGGAGGGCCTCGAGTACATTCCCCTGCGGCATTACTACCACCGCCACACGCGCAGCATCTTCTGGGAGCTCCAGGTGAGGCTTGGCTCCCCTGAGACAGCAGGCCGTTCACACTGGGGCCCCAATTCACACTGGGTTAAGTGAATGGCCCAGCGGAGCAGTTACTGTGTTTTGGGTGGGGTACAGCCACTTGCCATGAGAGTTGACACCGAGAGAAGGGACCATGCTTTGCGGAAGGCAGGCAGACCCACTTTATCTTTCAGAACCTCCAGGAGAGTCCCTGGGAAGAGGAATGGCCAGCATGGGCCAAGAGAATTAACTGGGGTCTGGTGCCTAGTTCGGGGAGCACAGTTACACTCCTGATGCTGGGTAGCTGCCACCTCGATAGGGTCCCAGGTGTTCTCTTACAAGAGCAAGTAAACAGTTTTCTCGTTCTTTGGGGGGGCACACTCATCGCACACGTAAGAAGTAGAATTGCTGAATTATGGTAATTCTGTGTTGAACTGGCAGAGGTTCTGCCGGAGTGTTTCCCACAGTGGTTGTGCGGTTCACATTTCACCTAGCAGTGTTCCAGGTTCCCCGTTGATCTAGCCAGTACTGATTTTCTGGTCTGTAAGCTATTGTTGTTATTACGGCCATCCTCGGAAAGGCGGTGCTGTCACAGTAGTCTTTGATCTTGAGCAGTGTGTCAAGTGTTTGTGGCCCATTTGTGGGCTCTTTTGTTTAATTGTAGACCGTTCGTTCATTTGTTTTGGTGTGTGCATGTGTGTGTGTTCGCACGTGTGTGACCCGTGTCACGATGGTCAGAGGACAACTTCCAAGAACCTGTGCTCTCCCTCGGCTTTGTGGATCCCCGGGGTCAAACTCAGGTCATCACGGTTGGCATTGCACCTTTGTCCACTGACCCATCTCACTGGACACTTGTCCATCTTTCCCTAGGCTGCTTGTGTTTGTTGTTGAGTTGTGTGTGTTCCTCACACACTCTGGATGCCAAACCAATAGCAGACATGCGAGTTGCAACTATTTCTCCGTCCTGCACGTTGCTTTCACAATTTTCACATTGTCTGTTGACACAATGTTTTTCATGTCAATGAAGTCTAACTTACCCATTTTGTTCAGTGTCTTATTTAAGAGTTTATTAACAGCTGGGCGGTGGTGGCACACGCCTTTAATCCCAGCACTTGGGTGGCAGAGGCAGGTGGATCTCTGTGAGTTTGAGGCCAGCCTGGTCTACAGAGCAATTTCCAGGACAGGCTCCACAGCTATACAGAGAAACTCTGTCTCAAAAAACAAAAGAATTTGTTGACAAATGTGAGATCAGGAAGATCCTTGCTCACCATCATCCCCCCACCCCCCCCCATCCATGCCTGCCTCCAGGAGCTCTGCCTCCAAGGCTAAAGCACCTTCATTTAGGTTGAACCTTTTGCACCTCCTGTGCAAGGCAGGGGTCAGTAGCAGTCGCTCAGGACCTCACTGCCCTGTTGTCCCTGCAGGCTGCATATGTCTGAAACACGGCAAGGTTGCTGAGTTAGAGCCGGGAGTGCAGAATGAGGTCACCCAGCAGCCAGAGGCTGGGTCACGTGGCTCCTTGTAGGTCAAGTGAGAACTTAATGCTTCTTCTAGGTGTGATAGGAGGCCAGTGGGCACTTTAAGCAGGAAGGCGATGTGTCCTACTTTTTTATTTTTAATCTTAAAGGAAATCTTTGGTAGCTGGAAGGAGCGTGAGGTAGGTTGGGGGCTAAGCGATCGTGGAAAAAGAGTTGAAACATGTCTGTTGCCTGGGAGGCGACAGAGGCGAAGAGCAGCTTCAGGGACTCAGGCAGGATTTCCAGACAGATTGGCTTGAGCTCAAGGCTGGAGACCCCTAACTACCACGGGAAGCAGGGGAGGCATGGGAGAGGACACTGGACGTTCTGAATTGACCACATCTGTGGAAGCTACTGCTTTTGAGCACACAGATGGGATCTTGAGTTGCTCACCAGGCAACCGTGTGTGTGAGGACCAGGGGGCCTCAGCGAGGTTAAGACCATGTGTGTAAATATGGACCTTGGTGGCGGGGAAATGTTTCTGAGGTTGTGGGGGTTTTTGTTTGGTTATTTTGTGTTTGAGATAAAGTTTCACATAGCCCATGCTGGTCTTGATGTCAGTGAGACCAACCCCGGTCTTCTACATCGCCCCCCTCCCCCAAACCCAGAGCTTTTAGACATGTTCCCCATCCCTGAATTTTTTTTTCTTTTTGAAAAATGTTATTTAAAGCCATGCTAGTAGGTGCATAAAGACCCCAGTCCTGGGTCTCCTACAGCCCCAGGGAGAGGAACCAGCAGAAGAGAAGGTCCTTTAGCCAGAGCTCTGGGGACCTTGAGGATAATGTCGAGTGCCAAGTGAGACAAAGGGGTAGAACCAGCTTTGACTAGCAGGTGAAACCCAGAAGGCTGAGTCTGAAAGAATGGGATCGTGAAAACCAATCTCAGCGGCTACTTAAAGCAAATAGACACGGGACAGATGGTGGAAGGAGGGTGGGACTGAGAAAGAATCTGCGACTGTTTTTAGAAGAGGTGACATCATGGTCATGTGTCCTGGGGCTGATGGGGAGAATGACAGTTTAGAGAGTGGGATGAGTCCCTGGCTCAGCTGAGAAAGTGGCCTCCTCTGGTAGCATGTGTGGGAGGGAACAGTTGCTGGAAGTTGGAGACAGTTGGGAGGTGGGAAGTCGAGAGAGTTCCCTTTTGGTTGTCTGTAATGTCTCAGTGAAGTCAGAAGTAGAAATTTCAGCTGGGACATGGTGACAGACCACTTGAGAGGGGGACATGTGAGTTGTTCCTTACAGAATAGGAAGTTCATTGCCTGGGGATGGCCAGGGGATTCAGCTTCCTGCGACTCAGGACCATGATGAACTCCTGGCAAGGCCAGCATGTGGCTGTGGGTTTTCACACTGTGACAGCGGATGCCAGGTTAGTAGTGAGCCACCTCTGGGGGCACCTGGACAGTAGGAAATGTGGAATAAGTGAAGATAGACCACTGATTGTCTGGGACCGACTGGATGATACTTTTGTACCCCGGCAACTTAGTTCTGCTGCGCCAGGGCACTGCAGTGGTCCCATCCACGGTGAGTGAGTGTGCTATGGGTGGCTCTGGGAAAAGATGCACTGGGACTGATTTGGCTCTGAGATTAGATTGCCATGGTGACAGTGTTGTCAGCTGCTCCGAGATACGACATGAGAGCAATAGCCAAGCTCAGTGGAAGATGAGACTGCTGAGAAACAGGCAAACAGGCTGGGGAGCTGGGGTACCAACGTGTGGAGACATCACAGGTGTGGGGATTAAAATCACAAACTCTGAGGGAAAATGAAGGTGATAGTGACCAGGCTCCGTGAAGTAGAAGTGCAGTGTATGAGGGTGAATGAGAACGCAGGGAGGGGACACAGTGGCCCAGGCTTCAGTGAATGTGGGGTGATGGATTGCGATTGGCCAGGCCCAGTGAGGGGTAGCCATGAGTGTGGGATGAGCAGATGCACAGTAGTCTGGGCCTCATTGAGGGATGCCGTGAGTGTGGGGTGAGGGTAGCCATGAATGTGGATGAGCGGATGCAGCAGTCCAGGCCTCATTGAGGGGTGGGGTGAGGGCCATAGCGGAACACTGGGCTGAGCTCCCCAAGTCCAGTTGAAGAGTGGGAGGAATGAGAATATGAGCAAAGAGGTCAAGACCATAATGGGGACACCCACTGAAACAGCTTACCTGAGCTAATGGGAGCCCACCAACTCCACCTGGAAAGGGAGGGAACCCACATAGGTCCAAACTAGTCCCTCTGAATGTGGGTGACAGTTATATGGCTGGGGCAGACTGAGGGGCCACTAGCAGTGGTTCCAGGATCTATCCCTACTGCTTGTACTGACTTTCTGGGAACCCATTCTCTTTGAATGGATACCTTGCTCAGCCTAAATATAGTAGGGAGGGCCTTGGTCCTTCCACAAAGCAATTGCCTTACCCTCTCTGAGGAGTAGGTGGGAGATGGAGGGGGCAGGTGAAGGGAATGGGAGGAGAGGAGGGAGTGGGAACTGGCATTTGTATGTAAAATGAAAATGGATAAGTTTGTTTTCTTTAAAAAAAAAAATTAGAAAGTGGGGTAAGGGGACCGCAGTGGTCAGGCTCCAGGGGGACCCATGAGTGTGAGGCCATGGGTGATGGATGAAGAAACCCTTACTCACGGCCATATGGGCTCCTTGAGCTGCCTAACCCCCACAAAAATCACCCAAGAGAGACTCGGGCATATTCTGCAGTGTAGCTTTCATGTTACAGTTGACAGTCACTGCCACTACCACCCAACTGATAGCACCATGGCCTTGACCCACTCCAGCTGAGGGGCGCTGAGCTCCATCTCCAAAGGAGATAGATAGATCTTGAACTGTTCAGTCTGTGCTCAAAATGAAGCTTGCTCTCTGTTGTTGCTCTGTTAGGTAAACACTGTCCTAAATCACCTTCCTTTGCTGGAAGGAACTGGAAGAACAGGTGTTTTAAGCCTGTGTTTGCTTACCTGGAGTTTGTTTGCTCAAGGGAAATAGCACTGGGCGGCAGCCGTCTGCAGAAGCCAAGCTGTCAGTCACAGGAAGGCTTCAACTGGCCCGCAGGAGCGCCAGGCAGAGTTGGCCTGCAGAATGTTGTTCCCCTAGAGATATGGACTTTACCCACACCTCTGGCCCTAGACCAGCCTCTTTCCTCTCCCTTCTGCCTAGTTTCATGAGTCCCTGGGGAAGTTGGTGGGGCCCCCAGCTAAGCAGAGACCTTTCTGATAAGGAACGCACACCACACAATCTCAGGACATCTCAGGACGTAGGCTTTCCCTTCAATACACCTTCCCTTCCATTGGCTGCCTTTACTTCAGCTTCCTCCCAGGAGGAAAAAGGATCTTTGAAAACAACCGGGTGAACCTACACTCTGGGTGAGAGTCAGTCCACCCCTCACAGGGGACCAGCCTGGCCGGGCTCACTAGATAACCTGTGGGGCCCGATGCACAGAACAGATCTAAAGGGCTTCTAAAATATAAAGCCTTTTTCTTTGTCCTGTCATAAGTATTTACATAATAAAAAAAAAACATTCTAAGTTATTAGCATGGATTTTACCATTCTTCTAAATATAAGAGCATTTGCTGGGGCTCAGTGATAGGCAGCTTGCCTAGCACAAATGAAGCTATAAGTTCAATCCTTAGCACAATGGGGTTGGTCTGAGCTGGGGGAGAGGGTTGACACCCACTGCCTTTGGTCTAGAGAGATAATGGTTCAATGAGTACAGCATTAGCTGTTCAAGAGTGAGGACCCTAGTTCGAATCCCCAGAACCCACTTAAAGCTAGGCATGATGACCCACATCTATAGTCCCAGAGCTCCCATTGGGAGGTGGAGCAGAAGAATCTGTGGAAGCTTCCCAAACAGCTGGCCTGATACCCGGGGCAGCAAACAACCAAAGAGACCTTATCTCGGACACGGTAAAAAGCAAGGGTAACACCAGAGCTGTCCTCTGACCCCTATATGTCACCTCCTCGGGCATGCATTTATGTACATATATAAGCGTGCAAGCACTATTTTGCTTTTGGTACATGAACGTCCTCTTTTGACCTTCGTCTTTCTATTAAGTCATAGGCCAGATCTATCTCATCTTCCGTGGCCATTTTCATAGCAGTTGTTAGCCTGTGGGGGCGAGTAACATGGTAAGAAAGGAGATCTGGGATCCTTGGTCATCGCTGTGGCCTTGCAGCCAGCCCACCCAAGCAGAGGCGGCCAGTAGCAGGCCGGATGCAGGCAACAGGGAGGTGGCAGGAGCTTGAGGGAGATTGCTGGGATGAGTGGCCTCAGTGTATTGGCAGGACAGGACAAGAGTGAAGCCAGGGCCTTGGGGACCCCAGGTCACCAAGGGGACAAAGGACGGATTGTAAGGCAGTAGCAGAGGGGAAAGAAGCGTGTTTAAACATTGCTTTTTGAGGTGGACAGTGTCGGCTGATACAAACCAGTGGATCTGAGAAAGGGGACATGGTGTCACTGAGAGCTAAAAGCAGCAGGCTTCTCACCGTGCTCACCTGTCAGGGAAACGGCAGGGGTCTGGAAGTGTGACCACACATTGCTGGTGGGCGTGCGAGGAGCAGTGTTCTCAAGTTTCAGAGTATAAGACTGTACATGCTTCTGAAATAGGATCCCTTAAAGAGACCCACAGCATTTAAGTTGCCCGTGTCCAGGAACTTAACAGCAAGTGTGCGTATTGATGGGCAGACATAGGCAGAGATGCCTCACGGATAATCTTTGAATGATCTAAATGCTCATCAATGTAGACCCGCTTAAATAAATGGCTCCACATCAGGCAACAGAGTGAGGCATGGGTAGGCAGTCTGTGCGAAAGGCTGGAGGGGTGATATTCAGTGCTGCTACCCGGCTTTTAGCAGTTGGCACATACTGCTGCTGTTCCAGGGGATCTTCGGGAGCTGCCTCTGACTCTGTGTCCCAGTTCTGTCCTGTACCCTCCGTTCCCAAGAGAGGATCTCAGGACAGGAAGCATGTCTGGAATGCTCCAGGGCTTGTGGTACTCTCTGCACACTGGTGACTTAGGAAGGTGGCAAGGTCAGAGCTGGGAGGAACATTGTGATCTAGTCCTCTAAACGAAGGGTGTGCTGGGGAAGCAACAGCACCCAGGGCGTGAGGGTAAAGACAGCATCTGCTCATCAGGGTCTCCAGGGAGACCAAGGGAAGCAAGTGTATGAATGGTTGGCTGTGTGCGATCCAACAGACTCCTTGTGGAGCTTGACGCCACCCACCTGGTGCATTCCTGCTGCGTGACCTTAGAAACATTGCTCAAGCTCTCTGCGTATCCCTTTTCTCACTGGACAGCATTCATTTAGCAAGTATTTATGGGATGTGATTCACTCTGACCTTAATCTCAAGAACAGGAATGGTAGCCATCTTATCATTGTGTTCCTAGTTGGGGGGGGGGGCGGGGCGGGGGTCACAGTATCTCTGTTGGCCTCGCACGTCATTTTTCCCAGATAAGCTGAGCTCAGAGAAGTTCTGTAACTAGCCAAAGGCTGTCATAGTTGGTAAATGTGCGAGATGGGGATCAAACCCAGCTCTGTCTGGTAAAGGCCATCCTACCTTTTAAGGAGGGCCTCACACCCTGGAGTATTTGTCCCGGGTGGATCGAGGACCTGGCCGTGGCTCCGTGTTCCCATCCCCCTTCTCTGTCTTTTAGGATATCATCCCTTTTGGCAACAACCCCATCTTCCGCTACCTCTTTGGCTGGATGGTCCCCCCCAAGATCTCCCTTCTGAAGCTGACCCAGGGCGAGACTCTCCGCAAGCTGTACGAGCAGCACCACGTGGTGCAGGACATGCTGGTGCCCATGAAGTGCATGGCTCAGGCCCTGCACACTTTCCAGAACGACATCCACGTAAGCCGGCTGGCCAGGGGGGCATTCTCCCATGGAACCCAGACCTCCTCTCCAGATCCATGTCACCCAACTTTGTGTATCTGCCCTCCAGGCCTCAGTTCCTCCAACCATAAAATGAGGATCTTAGCCCACTCAGCCAGGGCAGCAAGAAAGAAGGGTCTGATGGGCTGCTGGCACCATGAGGTGGAGTAGGAGTATCTGGCAGGGGTGGAGAGGAAAACAAAGCAGGGAACAGCCCGGAGCCTCTAGCGAGGGCTGCAAACTCAAAGTCTCCCTTGGTGGGATGTGGGCAGGCCAGTCCTATGTCTGCTACCTGAGACCAACCCACTTCCCTGGCCTCTCAGGTCTACCCCATCTGGCTGTGCCCGTTCATCCTGCCCAGCCAGCCAGGACTAGTGCACCCCAAGGGAGATGAGGCTGAGCTCTACGTGGACATTGGGGCGTATGGGGAGCCACGTGTGAAGCACTTCGAGGCCAGGTCCTGCATGAGGCAGCTGGAGAAGTTTGTGCGAAGTGTGCACGGGTGAGTGGCCTGGGGTGTTGGGGCACAGGGACCCTCTCACCCTACCTACCCGTCCTCACAGCCTCACCCCTTCCTTCCCACACAGGTTCCAGATGTTATACGCCGACTGCTACATGAACCGGGAGGAGTTCTGGGAGATGTTTGATGGCTCCTTGTACCACAAGCTGCGCAAGCAGCTCGGCTGCCAGGATGCCTTCCCTGAGGTGTACGACAAGATCTGCAAGGCGGCAAGGCACTGAGCGGGGCACCTCGGGAGCCAGATGCATGGGAATGGACTTGTTCTCCCTCGCTCCAGCGTCTCTGCTTTCCCAGATTTCAGAAAGAAACCCCTCCAGAAATCTCCAGGGCAGCGCAGGCAAGTGGAAGGAAGGAAGCGCACGGGATCTGGAGTCACACAGTCCTAAATCCCGCTCCCAGATTAGCTGTGCGACTCTGACTCTGGGCTGGTCACTTGGCCCCTCTGTGCCCCTTGTTCATCTGCGAAAGGAGGTAAAAATTCCTACCTGTGGGCCATCATCTACACAAAGGGCTGGTTGTGTGGGAAGAGCTTCACTAGTGGCAGCCACGGCCACGGCTTCCCATTCAACCTCACACCTGACTCCTGCTCCCCACGAGTCACCTGTGCACAGGTTTGGCTGGCATGATGAAGGGGGTGCCCTGGGGTTGCACCTGCATTGCCTGCATCAGCCACAAGAGCCCTTCATGGGGGCAAAGGAGGTTCCTCCTTCCCCCGGACCTCAGGGGGGCCACATGATGGGCAGGCAGGCCCAGGATGTGCTGTGCCAAAGCCAGGTCCAGTCCAAAGTTCTCTCTGCCATCTTTGGGCCATCCTGCCCCTTCTTCCTGTGTGCGCAGGCGCGCAGGCCCGAGGGTCACCCCAGCCATCTCACTGGGCCCACTCAGGACTGTTCCTGGAAAAAGACATCTCAAGATGGGAAGCCTGGCCTTCCTGGGCTTTCCTTTCTTGACACCCTCCATCCAGACCTCCTCTAAGATCCACTGAGTCACAATGGGGGCACATGCTCATGACTGTGTCACATAGGGGTGGTTCCCACACTGAGTAAGAAAGGGGTGTCTGCCCTGTGCTACTGTGAGGACCCTCCCTGGGGTTGGAAGGAAAGCTTCCAGGGTTACTCATTTCCCCCATTATGTTCCCCCACCCCCAGCTCTAGTTAATTTCAGTGCCTTACAAATCCTAAGCTCAGAGAAAGTTAGCTCCATTTCCGTTCCAGAGGGAGGGGCCGCTAAGGCCCCTCTGCCTTGTTAGTGAAGTGTGGTTGGTTGTACAGCCCCACCTTCAGAACTGCCTGGCCTGGCTGAAACCCACAGTCTCCTGGGGGGGGGGGGGGAATCAAGTCCTGGAAGAGAAGCCAGAATTCAAGAGCTGAGCTGGTCACAGTCCCCGCTAAGCTGCTGTTTTCTCAAGTCTCATTGAAATGTCAGAGCTCCTGAAGCCTTTCTGTGTTAGACAGTAGAAAGCCTAGTGTTAGAAGCTGGGGGAACATAAACGATCCAGGTGACAGTTAGAGACTGTCCATCATCTCGAGTTCTTCCTCCCACCCCCAAGCCAGCTCCCCCGTCATTTTCATCTGTCTGGCACGTGCCAGAACCCTTAAGAGTCATACTTTAATTGAAGGATGCTCACTGATGCTGCCGAGAGCTGTCATGACATACTGCACAGTGCCAGT
This sequence comes from Microtus ochrogaster, assembly GCF_000317375.1. Classification (NCBI taxonomy): domain Eukaryota; kingdom Metazoa; phylum Chordata; class Mammalia; order Rodentia; family Cricetidae; genus Microtus; species Microtus ochrogaster. The sequence goes on from NC_022016.1 coordinate 73,932,377, forward strand.
GTGGTCCTGTGAAGGCTGGAGCACTTGTGGCCGCTGGAAGGCGGAGGAACCACTGCATCCTCTTGGCCTGTGAAGGAAGTAGTCTTCACCTCGCTGTCTGTGCAGCGTGCATTCTTGGCACAGGCTCTCTTGGTGGTCCGTGTGCATCCTCATCCTCACCGACTGATGACTCTGCTTGCTGCAGATGAATGGTCGATGCGAGCTAGGTTAGTTAGTGTGATATCTGAAGTACCATCATTCCACCGCTCGAGCCTCCATCCCAGAGCCACTGGGACTGTGGTAGTGATGCCAGCAGCGTGTGTCACCCTGAAGAGCCAAATTCTAGTCCACCACAGACACGCCCCAGGACCTGGGAAGGGAAGGGATTTTGAATCACATTAGCTTCAGGTTAGTGTTTGGCTCCGGTAATATCTTGCCTGAAAAGTGGCCGGTCGTCTTCCAAGCGTGGTGAGATGGGTCCCAGGTTTTCCTCACAAGCCAGTCCTGTCATTGTCCAGCCATCCAGGGGCTTGGTGGTCACCTCGCTACTGCAGGAGAGTACATGTGGGATGCCAGAGCAAGCCTCTCCCCTCCGTGACTCTGGTTTCTTGGCTGCATGAAGGTGTTCTGGAAAGTCAGAGTTGTAGCCACCGCCTGGCTGGAAAGCTGAATTGGCTGTTACTGGAAGGGAAGAGGGGGAGGGGTGGCTGTGGCAGTGTGTGCTGTGTGGTTTTTTTGGGTGTTTTTGTTTTTTGTTTTTGTTTTGTTTTTTTTTTTTTAATTTGGTCATAGGGACCAAGGAGAAGGCATGACTCCCTCTGGTCAGGCTCTTGCAGCCTCGGGCGCTGTGCCTACTCTCCAGAACACACGTCCCTGTGGCTGTGGGGCCACCGCTTCTGTGAAAATAAAATACGGCCTGGAAGCTAGTCTTTGTCATTTTTTTTTGTTGTTGTTGTTGTTCAGAGGACCACAGTGTGGAGTCAAACCAGGACTCAGCAGTGGGTGTTGCCACTCAGCTCTGATGTCCTGTCTGAACACGAACACTCACAGACATGAGCTGAAAGAATGGGGGGAAGCAGGGAGCAGATGCATTTCTGTCATTCCAATGAAGACATGGTGGCAAGAGAGAGGATGGCAGCTCAGGTCGGGTGGGCACTGTCCTCGGGCACCAGACGTGCCATCAGGGGTCTGGCCACTGTCCTGGCCTTGTCACTTGGTTATGACCAACTAATTTTGACAAGCTAATTGCTCCTGTGTAGACTTCCTCATCCAAAAGCTGGAGAAACCCACTGGCTCTCCAGCAGAAGACAATGCCACCCTCACCTGGGCACACTACCAGCCTTCCTTGCAGCCAGGTGTGTCCTTGGGGTTAAGTATTTTTCTGCAGTGACCGGGAACAGAAATACAACCTCTCTGGCTGTTCCCTCCCCCCCCCAGTGTCTGGATGCACATTCCAGAAGGGTAGGAGAGCCCGAGCTGGAAAGGGGCGGGGTCTCTGCATCACCGGAGAACTGCTCACTTTTGTTACGATTGAGCCCCTCTGGATTTGTAACGATTGTGTGAGCAGTTTGGCTCACCCCAGCTGCCTCCACAGCTCTGAGGCTTAAATGCCCAGAGTCAGGAGACTCAAGTTTTAACTCTCAATAAAAGTTTTGCACAGGGCTGGAAAGATGGCTCAGTGGTTAAGAGCTCTGCCTGCTCTTCCAGAGGTCCTGAGTTCAATTCCCAGCAACCACATGGTGGCTCACTACCATCTGTAATGAGATTTGGTGCCCTCTTCTGGCCTGCAGGGATACATGCAGATAGAACACTGTATACATAATAAATATTTTTTTAAAAAAAAGTTTTGCACAACTGTACAGACAATGGGCATTTTACTAGAACATGTGCGGCGGGTGAACATCATTCCCTTAGGAAACCCCTTCCCCAGTTTTCCAGGCTGTATTTTACATCTTCAGCTTTCCTTCTGCTGGTCAGCTTTCCTTCACTGTAACGAAGTGCCTGAGCTAGTCGAGGGCTAACGAGGAAAAGCTCGTTTCAGCTCCCCTTACAGAGCTTCCACTCCATGGTCAGCTGGGCCTGTGGTGGAACAGCATACCGTAATGGGTGGGTGTGGCAGAGAAAACAGTCACAAACCAGGGAGCAACGAAAATAGAGGAGGGAGTTGGGTGTCCCTCGGTCCCCTTTACAGGTGTGTCTCCAATGACCCAAAAGCCTCCTACTAAGCCCTCTCCAACAGAACCAAGCGTTTGGCACGGAGACCTGTGAAGATATTCCAAGCCCAGGTTTATATTAAAATAGAGCTTTCGCATTTCAGCCCTCAACAGCACCTAACGTTTGGATGAGTGTGCAACCACATGGTGTCTTACTCATTTCTCAGTCTTGTAACAAAGGGGGAAGAGTCTTAATTAGGGTTACTACTACTGTGATGAAACACCATGACCCAAACAACTTAAGGAGAAAGAGTTTGATTTACTTGCATTTCCAGTGGTTCGCTGCCTTCATGTTGTGGTGACCTCTAACCATAAACTGATTTTTGTTGATTCTCCATAACTAATATTGCTACTGTTATGAATTGTAAATATCTGTGTTTTCCAGTGGTCTTGGGCAACTTACAAAAGGATTATCCGATGCTCCTCCCACCAAGGGGGTTGCAACTGCTGATGTAACAGTCATCACCAAAAGCAGTGGGGGCAGTAATTTAAGCAGGGCAGGAGCCTAGAGGCAGGAACTGATGCAGAGGCCATGGAGGGATGCTGTTTACTGGCTTGCTCATCATGGCTTGCTTTCTTATAAAACCCTGGACCACCAGCTCAGGGATGGTGCCACCCACAATGGGCTGGGCCCTCCCTCTCACATCAATCATTACAGCTTGTTTTTATGGAGACTGAGTTAAGGTTCTCTCTCCTTTCAGATAGCTTTAGCCTATGTCAAGTTGACATAAAATTAGCCAGCAAGGGGCAGATGTCATCTTTCCCATTACGCAGATGAGGAAAATGAGGCTCAAGAAAAGTCAAGTGAGTTGCCGGTAGGCTGACAAGTATGCAGGCTGACTAGTCACAGCGGAGTGACCTCCCAGGAACTAAGCAAGGCATTGACCTGGTCTGGGAGGCAAAGGCACTGTAGAACTTGGCAAAAGAGTCACATTCCCTGAGGAGATGTTGAAAGAATGTAAGGACACAGGAACTCAAACAGCTGAATCCTACATGGCCCATCACTCTATGATCCAAAGGGGAAAATTTTTCTTAAGTGAGGGACTTCCTCTCTAGGCTGATACCTGTGGTAGCTTGAACAAGACTCTAGGTGCTCATTCTGGCCAGGCTTGCTTCTTCCTGTGCCCCAGTTCTAGTTCTGGGCCTGAAGCCAAGGACCATGCCCTGGGACCTGGGAGAGGCAGCCAGAGAAGCCTTATCTTGCTGTCAACTGGGCCACGTGTGCAGGAGTATCTATCAGAGTGTGTAAGAGGAAGAC
>NC_022016.1:73936062-73938027 GCF_000317375.1 Microtus ochrogaster
ATCAGAGTGTGTAAGAGGAATGCGTCAAGCCTTAGCTGCTCACCGCTGAGCAGGAAGCTGAAAGCAGAGGGCCTCACATGTGTGACCTTGGAACTCCTAGGATTCAAATCTGTCTCTTCAGAGGAGGAAGTTATTGACAGCCACAGGAGAGGGGACCATGGCAAGCTGGGGCACTAGAAAAGCCATTGTCACATCTCACACTTGGACTTCGCTAAGCTCCGTGGGTAGCTTAGTCGCTCATGCCACTGTGGAACCTGGCAAGCTCTGCAACACAAGCTTGCTTTCTGCTGGCGGTGTGGTCAGAGAAACAGCTGAAATGGCAGGGAAGGGGGTGGGGAAAGCACGGGTGCTTATTTCAAGGTGTTGACTCAGAAGGCTGTGGAGGCCGCGCATTGGCCCAAGGTCTAGAGACCCAGGAAAAACTAGTTGTGTGGCTTGTTTTGAACTTTGTCCTCCAGCCTTGAGTTGACCTTGGCTGTCTTGATTTTGTGCCCCGAGAGACCTTAACAAGATCAGGCCTGTTAGCTTCCCTTGAAGAAAGAAAGAGGTGGGCATCAAGGGAACCTAACCTGTGATAACCTGTGATTCCAGGCACCACTCCCCACTGCCTCCTCCCAACTTCCTGTGGCGGTGAGGGGGGAGAGATTCCAGTGAGTCAGCTTTTCAGAGTTCCACTGTGAATGTGGGACTTGCCTGTGGTGTTGCGGCCTTTGAGTCAGCCTCCTGTGTAGCCCTCCACCTGTGCTCCGGCAGGAACCCTGATAAACTCATTCAGTCCTCAGGAGGGCTTGAATGGAATCGTTTGTTTGGTCTGTTAATGTCTATACCTGTAGCAAATTGGTGTTTCTTTGCCTCTCTCCAGGAAAAGCGAAAAACAGTTTCGTTTGAAAGCTAGACAGCCCAGGAAGAAACTAATCCTTCCATTCTAATACAAAGGTGGGAAAACAGGATGGATGCGCCCCACCCCCTCCAGTCCCTGAGCAGGAGGAGTGTCCTCAGTCTGCCACACTCAAGGCTTCTTCTGGCTGGCCAAGACCCAAACTACCCACAGTAAATAAGACCAGATTGCTTATCTCACTCAGAAATACCTTTGCAAACGACCAAGCAATGCTTACTCAAATGCCTGGGTACCACGTGACACAGATGCGCGCGCGGACACATAAAATTAACTATCACCAGCACACCGTCCTGTTTTGTGCCTAACATGCCGTATCAGATGTCTTCAGCATGCACCTGAATGCCAGCTCAGCAGGAAGTGGCCTTAGGCTCCGAGGTCCAGGACAGTTACCTCTCTGGTGTGCATCCCTGTTAGTCTCCTAGCACTCCACACCCCATCTGTCCTCAGGTTGATTAAATCCCCTGTCTCTGGATGAGTCCCCAGGGGCCCAGGAAGTGAGTGGACCAATAGGGCCTGAGCGACAGGCGCAAGAGGAACTCCCAGGGCCAAGCTGGATACAGCACCTTCAGAGTAAAGAAAGACTGCAGCAGGGCCCAGGCCTGCTTGGGCTTGGGCAGTTGCTAAGCAGCTCGTAATGATGGGGACCACACACAGAATGAAAGGGACCCCAGGTGTGGTGCATACCAATCCTGGCTACTCAAGGTACTAAAGAGGACTTGTGAGTTTGAGGCCACCCCAGCAACATAACAAGACTATTTCAAAACAAACAAAAAATCCAATTGTCTTGAGACTGAGGATATAGTTTAGTGGTAGTCTTAGTGAGGGTTACTATTGCTGTGACAAAACACTATGGCCCAAAGCAACTTGGGGAGGAGAGGGTTAATTAATTTCATTCAAACTTCCATGTAACAGCACATCATTTAAAGCAGCCAGGGCAGAAACTCACACTGGTGCAGGACCCCAGAGGCAGGAGCTGAGGCAGAGGCCGTTGAAGAGTGCTGCTCTGGTCGGCCCAGCCTGGCTTTTTCTTCTTCTTCCCTCCCTCCCTCCCTCCCTCCCTCCCTCCC
>NC_022016.1:73938127-73947865 GCF_000317375.1 Microtus ochrogaster
CCCCCCCCCCCCCCCCCGTCTCTACCACCCAAGCACTGTGATTAAAGGCGTGTACCACCACACCCAACTTCAACCTGCTTTCTTCTAGAACTCAGGACTACCAGAGGTATCTCCACCCTCAAGGAGCTGGGCCCTCCCACACCACTAATTACGAAAGTGCCTACTGGCTTGGCTACAGCTCGGTGCTATGGAGGCATTTTCTCAACTGAGGCTCCCTCTTCTCAGGTGACTAGCTCATGTCAAGTTGAAAACAAAAACTAGCCAGCATACAGAGAGTGTTGGCTTTGCATGCCTAAGGCCCTGCATTTCGGCCCCAGTGAGGCTGTGGAGTCCCCAAGAAAGCATTGCAGTGTTAATAGTGAACAAACTGTCACCCTCAGTTGGTAAGAAAAACCCAGTTCTGGGTTTAGTAAAGAAAAGGTGCTGGGCACCCTCTGTGAATGTGCCTAGTCTGAACTTTTTGTGCCACGCAAGCAGCCATACAAGTCATGCTGAGTTCTACCAAAGTGTCGCCAGAGCCTACCTGCCCGTGCACTAACAGGATTTAGACTAGGTGTAATAATTCTGAGTGAGAGGGACCTTGGGGGCAGCACCTTGGCAGCAGACGGGTCTGAGCCGCGGTGAGAGCCCACAGCAGGTGAGGGACAGACACTCTGTGCAGACAGAACTTGAGTGGGGAGTTTTATTGAGATAAAGGGAGTGGGGGAAGGGAAGGGAGAGGAGAGAGAGAGAGAGAGAGAGAGAGAGAGAGAGAGAGAGAGAGAGAGAGAGTAGAGAGAGGGGGATTGCCTTTTAAAAGGACAGGATACTGTCTGCCATGTACGCACTCTGCCAGGTCCCCAGGGGACATGAGGTGAGGGGCCAAGGTGTGCCTGGATGCTAACAGTAGGACTGCCTTCAAGTGATGTCCACTCACATTGTGGGGTCTGATAGCACGGCTTGAAAGGGGCAATTTCTCCCTGCTCAGGAGCCCCACAACCAGGCCGCGGATTCCACACCCAGGTGATGGAAGTTGCTGGGCAATGGGATCGATGCTAGAACAGGATGCAACTTTTGCAAGATTTCAACCCGGGTCCTCAGAGATGGAACTAGAATTGGTGGCTACCAAATGTGTATGTGCCACTGGCTATGAAGCTCTTTGTTCCCCCAAATCACTTAGGAAAAGCCCAGCATATAGTCAGCATGGAGCTGTTTAGACGTTTTCTTTGGGCAGAGCTAGGCTCCAGCCTCATGGCCATCTCCGTGCTGTCCTCTCCAAAGCTTGCTGGAGGGCCTCAGAAGGGCCCAGGATACAAACCTCAGCACTCGGTGTCTGCTCAAGCCCTGTCCAGGTGAAAAGGCAAAAGACTCAAGAAGTCTCAAGTCAGCTTCACACCCAAAGGAGCGGTTTACAATTTGAGACACGTGCTACTCGTGGGATGTCAGGAAAAATGTCAGTGTTCATCGTAGTATGTTCTTCTTTAGAAGCCAACCCCAACTCTGAACTAAGAACCTGAGTACAGGTGGTTTACTGGACAGTCAAGAAAACACCACAAGGAAAGTGGGGAGGAGTGAGCAGCCAGGAGTGAGCGCTCTCAGCCAGCTGGCCCTGTGGGCAGCTAGAGCCACCTACACCTGGAAAACAAAAGCCTGTGTCCAACACACTTCAGTCCTGCCTGAGCACTGGGAAGCTGGGAATTTTGGTATGCCAGCTTCCACCCAGGAGGGCAGCTCCTGCAGGGGTCGTGTCCCTGGGACTTCCAGGAAAGCCTGCCCTGGAAGTCAGACAAGCCTGTGAGAGGTGGGACTCCTATAGGGCTCCTGACTTTCTTAACACCCAAGCTCACTGGTTACCTCGGGCAAAATATTTAAATAAACTTCCCAGTTTTCTCACCTACAAAGGCAAGGATTACAAAGCTGTCCGCCTTTTCTATGGTGTCAGCAACTGCTGGTAATATAATAGCTGGCAAAAAAAATATTTTTTAAAATATACTCATTTTATAAGGTGGTCTTTTTTAAAAAAAAGTCTTATTACAGTTATTTTCTAACTTTTAATAAAGATTTACTTTTTATTTTATATGAGTTCCAGGACTTACATAAAAGCTGGATGATATGATGTGTGGTTCTAACCACAATGGGCAGGGGAGGGGGGCTCCCTAGCCATTGCAGGTGGTGGTTTAAATTTCCAGTTTGCAGCCCTGTTTCTAGTCTATGGAAAGTTCACGGGACAGACGGATCTTATTTCCTGCTGCCTTGCTAAATTAACTGTCAGGGCAGTTGGAAGAGTCAGTGGGTCAGGTTTTGCATAGAGATTTTTGTGATCTCTGTGAATAGACAGTTTCTCTTCTCCCACAACTGTCGAGACAGAATCTGCTCTGAAGAAAGTGTCTAATGTGTTTTATTACGTGAGTTCTGTGGCTGAGTCCATCGGGTCTCAGCACCCCCTTCTCTAGGGACAGCCCTCTTCCCCACCCCACCCCACTCTCACTGATGCAGTGAGAGAAGCCACTCAGGATGTTGTCACTCACCCCCACACCCACCTGTGTGCCCACAGTGCTGACTCTGGGGGCAGAGGCTCCCCCACTTGTTGGACACCGCCTGGAAGTCAGTAGCCTCCTTCTTGCATGAGGCCCTACTGAGCTTCCAGAAGCATTCCTACCATGAAGAGGGGGTGTTCCTGCAAGGGCCTAGAGGGCTGCATAGCACATGCTCCCGTCCCTCCCCCTCTGGGACGACAGTGAGCCTGGTACACGCTCTGTTCACAGCGGAAGGGTTTCCAGGGAGTCACCCACGTTCCCCTTTTCTACCCACCTGCAGCCTGGCCCCCAAATTCATGTCACCAGCTGAAGGAATACTTAGGACAATGCATCTCTTGTAACAAGATTATCCCTCCCCATTCCCCCGCTGTCCCAGCAGACATAGTGACTTTTGGCCACAGGGCTGCGGCAAAGATGGCTCTCCTGGTCTCTCCCCTCTCTTCAAGACCCCTGCTTCGTTTTCCATCCGCCCATCCCAAGATTTCTCTTCTGGCCTTGGGCCCTCTGGTCACATCAGGCTGTCCTTCTTCTGTGGCTTTAAGGAGTAGGATCCGAATTGTAATCCACAGTTGGAGGGCACTTGCCCTTCGTAAAAGGTGTGATCCGTTCCCTGTAAAAAGAGAGGGAGAAATATGGGCCCGATCCCTTGCAAGGCAATGAGTTCCCTTCCCTGGAGGGGGCCTACAGGAGACAGTCAGCTGTGCTTCACAGGGACTCCTACACGGATTGAGAGGCCAGGATTCATGACCTCCAGAAAGGACCCCTTTCTAAGGGAGGGATCTCTACCCTTATACATTTCATCAGTTAGAATGTCTTATATGAACTCCAAGTGGAAACACATGAAGACTGGCAGAGAGTGACTGAGGAAAACACCCAATGAAGCCTCTACACACATATAAACACATGTGCATGGGCATCTACACGCACATGTCCATGCACGCACACACACATTTTATACACATGCAAAACAGGCACAGAAAAAAAAAAACAGTAAGCTGGATGAGGTGGCACGTGCTATCTCCATACTTGGGATGAAGAGGTGGGAAGGTCAGGAAATTAAGGCCAACCTCAGTTACACAGTTATCTTGAGGCCAGCCTGAGCTCAGTGAGACCCTATCTAAAAATGAAAGAAAAGAAAAGAAAATCGGCCACTTACCTATAGTGGCTCATGTCTGGAATCTCAGTACTTGGGAAGCTAAGGTAAAGGGATTACTATCGCTTTGAGGTCAGCCTGGGCTACACGGTGAGTTTCAGGACAGCCTGGGCTACGGAGTGAGTCCTTTCAAAAATCAAACAAACAAATAAAACCATAGCACCTGGAAGATTACACAACCCTGCCCTAAGAGGGAAACTGAGGGCTAGAGAGAGGTAGGTAAGCTAGCACGAGGTCATGTAAAGCCAGGATCAGGGCCAGGACTCAGGCCCAGCATCCCCAAGCTTCCAATCCCAAGCTCCTTCCACCATTTAGATACTGAGCCAGGAGTCGAACCCCTTGTCCCTGCTCAGGTCCAGATCTCCACCCTGCAAGCAACTTGGAAACGGTTTCCTTATAGGAACGCCTAGCTACCTGTGACCAATAGCAGCTAGCAGCCACTGTGACACGGGTCACACTCTCAGTTACTGCCTGTTTTCCCTACTAAACAGGTGAGGTCTCCATGGAGACAGGGCTGTGGTTGCTACATGCCTCTGTTTCTTACCCTCGATCATGACTGGGAGCTGAGTGGATATACCACAGATGTTAGTCAAAGGATGAAGGAGGGAGAGGAGGCTCACCAGAGTAGGGAGCTCTCCTGCCCCCAGTGGGTCTGTGTCTAACGTCTCTGCACCCCTGCCTATAGCCTCACCCCTCATCTAGACTTGGAAACAGAATCTTTGTCTCTCTTCCCCCCCACCATCTACCCACCTAAAACACAAGTGTTACTTCCCATTAAAACCCTTCTGAGCACCTAGGAGAAAATATTTACTCGTCTTTGTAAATGCGACGTCTAAGAAAGTACTGATGCCAATAATATTTAGAGAATTCTCACCGGGCAGTGATGGCACACGCCTTTAATCCCAGCACTTGGGAGGCAGAGGCAGGAGGATCTCTGTGAGTTCGAGACCAGCCTGGTCTACAGAGCTAGTTCTAGGACAGGTTCCAAAACCACAGAGAAACCCTGTCTTGAAAAACCAAAAAAAAAAAAAATTTAGAGAATTCTCTAAATGTGGGGGCCGGAAAGATGGCTCAGCTGCTGAGTGCAGAGGATCCTTATTTAGTTCCCAGCATGCACATGGGAAGGCTCACAATCACGACTAACTCCAGCTCCCCAGTGGTCTGAAGCCTCCAGCCCCTGTGGGCACCTGCCTTTGTGTGCACACCTGCACTAATGTGCACACACCCGTAGACACGTAGGTAAAAATCAAAAATAAAGACAGAGACTTCTCCAGACATTGTAAAAATGTAAGCAGCCTGCTCTTTAAAACAAATGAAAAGCTTTGGAAATACTTCAGCAAAGAAGTGAAAAAAAAAATTCAACATCCTGTCATGGAGAGATGCGAATCCGAACCATGGTGAAACAATTAGGATGACAAAAATTCAAAATGCGACATGAGCACTGATGTGGTGGGGCTGGGCTGGAGCTCGGGGCTGGAGAGCTTGTCTGGCATTCACAAGTCACGGGGGCCGATCCCTAGCACCGTCAAACAAAATTGAAACCCGAGTGTGAAGCAAGTAAACCCTCCCACGTTGCTGGTGAAATACAAAGAAATACTTAGAGGCTTTTTTAGACAGCTGTATGAGCACTTACCAAATGACCTAGAAAATCCTATTCTGGGCTAGTTCCTATAAAGAAGTGAAAACCTGGCTATCCAGAGAGCTGTATAAGCTCTTTAAGGCAGCTTTCATAAAGGCTGAGATGTGAACAAAAAGCAGACATCCACACTCTGGATACATTTCAGCATCAAAGGAACAAGCTTCCTCTACAACATGGGTAACTTCAAGATCACCGTGTAATATGACAGGAAAAGACGCGTCCGTGCATGGCCGGTTCCGTTTGGGAACGGCAAGCATATTAGTCACTGGCATGCACATAGCGCATTGATGCAGGCAGCATGGAGGAACTTCCTGGTTTGTGGTTTCTCAGCTCTATGCATCTGTCAAACTCAGAAACCAGGAGCTGAGGAGACGGCTCAGTGAGCAATAAGAAGGGAGGAGTGTAGCATGAGCACTTGTAACCTCAGCACTGCAGAGAGGGAGACAAGCAATCTCTGGGGCTTGCTAGCCAATCAGCCTAGCCAAGAGGATAAGCTCCAGACCAATGACAGATCCCATCCCCCAAATAGGCAGTTTGCGGTTGTCCTTTAGCTTCCAGATGGCACAAATACATTTTTTTAAATTCGGGGCTAGAGAATGTTGTCTTAGTTAGGGTTTCTATTGCTGCAAGGAGACACCATGACCACAACTCTCATAAAGAAAAACATTTAATTTGGGACTGGTTTAGGGTTTCAGGGGTTTAGTCCATTATTGTTATGGTGGGAAGCTCTACATAGTGAGTTTGGGTTAGCCTAGGCTACATGGCGAGATCTTATACAAAAATAAATAAATAAATGTAAATAAAAATATAAATAAGTAAATAAATAAATCTGACTTGTATGAAAATGTGTGACTTCTCACAGAACGAAGTCCAAGTATCTTAGCTCCATGCCCAAGGGTTTCTTGTGCCTGGGTCTCACTGTTACTCACACGCAGCATACACCATTCCCAGGGATTCTCTCTGGGCTCAGATTAGGGTTGAAGGGCAGGGAGGGGTTTCCTAGAACCCCACTTTCTGACACAAACACCCAACACTCTCACCAAACAGTGTATGCAAATGTCCAGGACTTTCAGGAAGGTAAGCATGGGGCAGGGGGATCAGCATTCATCTCTCTCTGTTTCCTGATTGGGGACACAGTGTGACCAGGCACCCCACACTCCCGCTCCCACAGAAGAGCTGTGGCACCATCTTGTCATACAGGCGACTATGCCCACCAACTCCAAGCCACAAGAAACCCTTCCTCCCTCAAGTCACTTCTGCCAGGCACTTTCTTATAGCAATGAGAAAAGTAACTATATAAACACATGTACATTTAAAAACACTGTGTATACTGCAAACATGTTCCAAGAATGTAATAATTTATTATTACTATTAGCAATTTGAGATTTTTTTTAGGTAAAGAATGGCATTTTAAGCTAAAATTCTGAAAGAATACCTCATTTTCAGTGTTTTGGCAGAAGTGTATTAATGCTGCCATTTCCTCTAAATTTATCAAAAATAAAAGATGTTTAAGAGGGACTGAAGAGAAGACTCAGTGGTTAAAAACATGTACATTATTACAGAGGAGTTGAGGTTAGCTCCCAGCACCCACATCCAGTGGCTCATAACCACTGTTAACTCCAGTTGCAGGAGCTCTAGTGCCCTCTTCTGGTCTCTCCAGGCACTGCACCCATGTGCTCATACCCACATAAAATACACAGACACACATTTAAAGATGTCTAATAGAGTGATAGAAGATCTGTCAATGAGCGTGAAAACATTAGTAATGTGACCATTTTGTACAATAATTTTGTATGTAAAGGAGGGTACAGGTATGTGGATGCTATGATGACATTCATCATATGTCAAAGGCAAACTTCCCGAAGTCACTTGTCTAATTCCACCACGTGAGCACTAGGGATAGAACTCAGGTCACCAGGATTGGCATCAAGTGCTTGTCCCCCATGAGCCACCTCACTAGCCCATAGTAGCAAATCTAAATGATGTGGGTGTAGAGGTGTACAGTATAAAATCAACTTTCTTACATGTTCAATTTTTTCATAATAAAATGTCACGCAAAAAAATGTAAATTTCTGCCAAATAAAACCAGAAGCTTCTCAAGTATTCCTTTTGTGCATTATCAAGACGCTGGCCCATTTTGTTAATGAATGTGTTGGCTTGTCACTTAACAAGTGTTCATGAGCTTTCTCCTCTGGGTATCAGCGAGACGCTGGAGCCCGGGAACAGGGACGCTCTGTTTAGTCTCACTGTGGGCATGTGAGGAAGTCACAGTACCATGGGGACGCATGCGCCATCCTGGGATGTGCAAGAGGCTGAGAATAAAGAGACATTGTCCAGAAAATCAGGGAAGCTTTTGTATTTACACGGAGTTATGGCTGATACATAGGCGTGTCCCAGATAAGCACTAAACAGCCGTGATGTTTAGCCGTCAATGGCTTTAGGATTAGGCCAGTAAGAGAGATGCCAGGCTGGCTTTGTTCCGCATGGCCAGAGTTTCTTTTTTTGTTTATTTTTGTTTGTTTTTGAGACAGTGTCTCACTATGCAGCCTTGTATGGCCTGAAGCTTGGTATGTAGACCAGGCTGGCCTCAAATTTAGAGACCCACCTTCCCAGTGCTGGGATTGAAGGTGTACACCATTATACCAGAGCTTTAAAATCCTAGTTAAAGGCTGGGTGTGGTGTCGCATGTCTTTAATTCCAGCCCTTGAGGCAGATGTGGGTGGATATCTGTGAGTCTGAAGTCAGCCTGGTCTACATACCATAGTTAGTTCCAAGCCAGTCAGGGCTACATGGAAAGATTCTGTCTCAAAACCAGAAATGTTGTGGGGTATCGGAGAGACAAGACTACTCGGACACAGGTTCAAGTCCAGGGAGAGTCTGTATTAGCCAGTCAGTGACCACAGACTGGGTGCTCAGGACCCAAGTACAGTCCCGAACCTTTCTCAGGGTGAACTCTGAGAAGCACAAAAATCCCATCCTGGGCTGACACACCTCAGTTAGTAAGCCTTATTACCCAGAAACAGAACTATAGAAACCAAAAGGCAAGGCCAGTACATTTAGGAATTTTCCCAGAACTGTGGACTTTGGTAGACTTGGTCTTTGCCATTGTTTTTACAGATGGTGCTGCCTACATGTTGGGTTTCAAGGCCTAAATAGTACTTACATCATGGAGTCAGTTATACTAAGGTCTGGAGGCCTATAACAAACCAAAACAAAATGTCCTAGTCAAAAGATCCAGAAAGGTAGCCAGAAGGAAGTCTGCTGTGGAGGTAACACACTTATGAAGGACCTACTATGCACACAGTAGAACGAAAAGCACTCTTTCCCAGGCAGGACTTAAGTCAGAGGTTGCCTGATTGGAAGCCTGAGGCCCAGTGGTTCCCGCCCAAGAAGAAGCAGGTGACCGAGAAAGAAACAACGGCCTCCTTCATTCTGCTCCTCCCTCACCCAGGTTAGAGACAGCACCTGGGAAAGGACACATCTCCCACCGTGGCCCAGGAAGAGACAATAATGAACAAGGTCAGAGTCAGAGGCACACATTCTGTTCCCTGCATTGTCTTTGCTCTCCAGCAGGACTTGGCAGATCCCTTCACGAGCCTCGTCAAACTGTGTTTACTTGAGCTAAAAGATGAGAAAATGGCAGACCAGCTGTTTCGACAGCAACCTCTGCATCTGTGGCCTTCCACATTTTACAATCACAAGCACACAGGATCACAGCCACCACCCTGGAACAGTGGCAGGTATCAACATAAGGATTCAGTGAGAACCCTTTCCCGTCCAGTCTCTATTCATTTTTACTGCTTTATTCCTGCTATTGATTTTTAAATTTAAAAAAAAATGTGTGTGTGTGTGTGTGCATGCGTGTGTGTGCGTGGGTGTACATGTACATGGATATGGCTGCATGTTGAGGCCAGATCCCCTGGAGCTGGGGTTACAGAAGATTGTGAGCCACTCTACATGGATGCTGGGGACTAAACCCCGGTCCTCTGCAAGAGCAGCAAGTGTTCCTAACTACTAAAACCATCTCTTCAACAAGCTTTCTTTAGGGATTTATTTTGTTGTTTAGATCAAGTTTAAATGTGTGTTTGTGTGGTAGTGTATGCACCTGTGGGTGCAGATGCCCAAGGCGTCCAGAAGAGGGCCTCAGGTCCCCTGGAGTTGCAAACAGTTGTAAGCCACCCAATGTGGGGGCTGGGAACCAAACCTGGGTCCTCTGCAGCTTCACCTGCTCTTAGCGGCAGAGCTGTCCCTCCAGTCTCTACCCCTTCCGCTGCTTACTGGAAGCAGCCACAGCTGAGGATCTTCCTGGACCAGGTGCTTCAACTAACTGTTTTTCACAGGTTTATAGCTACAGTTTTCGTTGGAATTATTTTCTAACCAGTTCAAAACTTCAAACTTGCTTCTTCTCTTAGACATAAGAGCTGTTTAGA
>NC_022016.1:73948385-73955292 GCF_000317375.1 Microtus ochrogaster
ATTAAAGGCGTGCGCCACCACCGCCCGGCCAAGAAGATGACTTTCTTAACAAGCACAAGTCAAGGGATAGGAGAAGGCAGGGGAAGGATGGTAGCCTGGGTAATAGCACATATGTGTGAAGTCCCATAACTAAGGCCATTGTTTGTACACTAATGGAAAGTGTAATTTAAAAAGGAGTGTGCTTTCCAACTCCCACGTTCTGGTTTGGGGAACTGTCCTTTCGGTATTAAGTTCTTGCTTTATCATATTATGTTTAGTAAAATGCACATAAATTTTTCTACGAATGACATTTTAGCTTAAACCCTTTTTGAGATTTTTCCTAGACAGTTATTATAAATGCCTCTTAAGTGTCCGAAATAACAGGGTAAATTTGTCTATCTGAAGCCTCCAAATATTGCCCATTATAATGTGGGACTTGATCACCTATTTGAGGTATGTGAAGGTTCGTCATTATCCTAACTTCTTCATGGGTTTTATGTTTATCATGACTAAATATTCATCTTCTAGTGGCATGTGGTGGCACACTCAAGGAATCTCAGTCCTTGGGAGGTTAAAGTGGAAGGGTTGTGAGTTCTGGGCCAGCCTGGGCTACATAGGTTACATAGCAAGAACTTGTCAAACAAACAAAGCAAAAATATTTATCTTTGTTCTGATTAATATTTTGCCTTCAGTTCCTCTTTGCTTGGTATTTGGATTATTGTGTTGTCTTTTGCTGTTGGTTACATTAGTTTGGTGTCGCGTAGCCTGATAAACTTTTTTTAAAAAATATTTATTAATTATGTATACAATATTCTGTTTGTGTGTCTGCCTGCAGGCCAGAAGAGGGCACCAGACCCCATTACAGATGGCTGTGAGCCACCATGTGGGTGCTGGGAATTGAACTCAGGACCTTTGGAAGAGCAGGCAATGCTCTTAACCTCTGAGCCATCTCTCCAGCCCCCCCTGATAAACTTTTTATGCGCTCACCCATTCCTGAGCTCTTTGTACTAATTCACTCTTTGTCTGACTAGAGAGGAGCCCCCAGTAGTCTTTTCAGACAGGACATGTTTGAAATACATCTTCAATCCTCATGCAGCTCTCATTTGTCTTATCTGAATGCAAATCATATTTTGACTGCAAAGAAGATGCTACAACCCAATTCTTTTTCTTGAGAATTGTATAGTATGTTCTACCACGTATATTTCAGAAGAGAAACCTAAAACATGCCTGACTACTTTGATTACGTTTAAAATTAGCTGCCTTGGGCCAGTGAGATGGGCCACTTTCTCTTAAGCATGAGGATCTGAATTCAATCTCATGGACCCACATGGTAAGAGAGACCTGAAATTGTCCTTGACTTCCATACAAGGGTTTTGGCACTTGCACACATGGCTGTCCATGTGCATGCATGCACACACACACATACATACACGCACACATGCACACACAGAAAAATTAATTGAAAATTCAAATGAAGGAAAGGTTTTTTTTAAGGCAACAATAAAGGAAATGCAAAAAAAAAAAGTCTTTAAAAATATGTCCTTTTGCCAGGAGGTAGTGGCACACACCTTTAATTCTAGCACTTGGGAGGCAGAGGCAAGTGAATTCGAGGCCAGCCTGGTCTATAGAGCAAGTTCCAGGATAGCTAGGGCTACACAGAAAAGCCTTTTTTTAAAAAAAAAAAAAATACTGTCTTTTTAGATATGATACTAGTAAGATTTTACCTTTGAAATTCAGAAATTGTATCATACTTCACATGAGATAAATGGGTACATGTGGTGGTTTGGATGAGAATAGCCCTTGTTGGAACTGTTTGGGAAGGATTAAGAGGTGTGGCCTAGCTGGAGGAGGTATGTACTGGGTATGGACTTTGAGGTTTCAAAAGCCCACACCATCCTCAGGTCTCTGCTCCATCCTTGTAGATAAGATGGGAGCTCCCCACTTCTGCTCCAGAGTCATGCCTACCTCCCTGCTGCCATGCTCCCCACTATGACGGTCACCGACTCTAAGCTTTGGAACTGTGAGCCCCCACATTAGATGCTTTCTTTTATAAATTGTCTTGGTCCTAGTATTTTGTCATGGCAGTAGAAAAGTAACTGAGACAATATATTAGCCTCTTTCTTTTCTAAAAATTCACTAAACTAAAAGTAAAGAAATAAGAGTCCTACAGCTAATGCTGGCCAGAGAGCTGAAGTCTGCTTTTTCGTATAACACTGGGCTTCCCTCCTTTCTAGGCATGCAGCTGACCTGCATGCCAGCTTAACTCAAATGACACGGCATTTTCTCTCCCACTTAAACTCCCACCTGTGAGTCTATAATAAACTTTTCTCCAAAAATAAAACAAAACTCTTAAAGCATAGACCCACGCAAACAAACGGATGGAAGAATCAATATGCAAAAGAGTATTTCATATGTAGAAAGGTGGGTGGAAGAGTGGCAATGGAGAAGATCCAAGAATCCAAGCCCCAAGTCAGCAGAGGGAAAAGCTAAGAAATTTCCTACTCAAAAAGACTAAAGAGTTGGCAGCATCAGGCACCACTAGAAATGGGACTGAAGTTGAGTGCAAACAGGAATACAGAGAAAGCCTGAATAGTGTCAGTTTGTTACCCCACTCTTGGCAGCCAGGTAGGTGCCTTGGAGAATGTTTTAACACTGTGATTTTAATTGTAAATGTTTTATATAGTTACTTTTCTCATTGCTGATTCTGGAGGTCCAGCTATGGAGCATTTAAGTGGGGTTTGTGAACAGAGTGCTACAACTTGCTTAATGGCAACAGAGACCCATTGTGTGCCTCAAAGTGGGGCTGTGAGCATGACTTGTACTAAACAGACCTCTGCTCCGCCATGCTGAACTGGGCAGGGCAAGCAGGCAGTGCTGCATTTCCCCTAGCGATGGGGCCACTAAAGTTCATAGGAAGGGATTACTTAACACTTTGAGAAGCACTTCTGGTCAGAAAAGGTTTACAGATTTACAATAAGGACAGATTCAGACATAAAAGACCTCTAAATGGATCACAGTATGTTTTTAAAAAAAATGTATGTAGGCTTGGGAGAGAGAAGAAAAAGAGTATAGAGAGTTATAAAAAGGAATAAATGGTTTAAAAACAGACAGTTATAGACTAAAGGAGTAAAAAGTAATAGACTAAGAAAAGCATGTAAAGATGGAAAATACACAGAGAGTCTGAATTATGATGTGTACTATTGTGTTGTCTTTGAATTTTTTGACTGCAGAGAGACATTTGATTCTGGAGATTGCTAAGCCAAACCAATATATATATGTGTGTGTGTGTATATATATATGTATATATGTATATGTATATATAATACAATAATAATACATATATGTATATGTATTAAAGCTATCCTGATTTCAAAATATGGATCTATAGAGATTTGCATGGGTATGGATCTTGGTTTATTGATACAAACTTAAGGTTAATTTTGTTATATTGTATATATATATTTCTGCTCTTGATTAAGGTATTGTGATTGTGCAGCTCATTTTAAATTGTAATGTATAGTAAAGAATATAGGTTAACAGAGAGTCACCTATAATAGTCTAGCTTGTTGTCATGTTAGTTAGATTTTCTAGATGGACAGGTATGTATTTCAGATGGATAGGTATTCTTTAAACCTTTCAAAGACTGCAGAATATGGCATTTAAAATGTTTTAAGAACTTAGGATTTTTCATGACTGTGAGACACATCTGCTTCTGGCTGCACCAATTACTTCAAGAGGAAGATGGGCATCAAAGAGGCTCCTCATGAAAATTGCTAGTCATTTGGGCAAGAAACTGCTCTTGCCTGGACTTCTTGATGAGCTGGACATGCAGGACCTGCAGAGAAATGACTGTTGGACTTGCCTAAAGGTGAGATAATCCTTCAAGGGTCCTGCTTCATGAAAGAGTCTGCTAGACATTCTGCAGGCCACAGAAAATGTGCCAATATAGGCGAAACTGTCTTTGAAATTTCCTGCTTCATGGAAAAGTGTGCTGGATATTACAGGCCTGTAGGCTGAAGATGGATGCCCCAATGTTACAGAACTTTGGGTGACTGTCCAGGCAGTGAAATTTCTCTGTCAATTCTAGAGTTCTGGAAGTAGCTTTCAATGGACTTGCTGTTTACTTTGGTAATATTATACTCTTCTGGAGTCTTTGATGGAGATGAAGAATTTATAATTATAGTTTTCCTTGGTTATGATAAAAGATAAAGTAAATATAAATATTGTAACTGTAATTCTTGCTTGATACCTGTTTTTTGTATGTAATTTTACTATATTAAAGTTAAAACCTTCCTTTTTATTTAAACAGAAATCAGGAAGTGATGTGGGATTCCCCTATGTATGCTGTGAATACCATTGGTTAATAAAGAAACTGTCTTGGGCCTACACAGGGAATAGAGGTAGGCAGGAAAAACTAAACTGAATTCTGGGAGAAAGAAGGGTGGAGTCAGAAAGAAGCCATGGAGCCGCCAGACACAGACACCAGAACTTTATCCGGTAAGCCACAGCCACATGACGATACACAGATTAATGGAGATGGGTTAAATTAAGTTGTAGGAGTTAGCCAGTGAGAAGCTAGAGCCAATGGGCTAAGCAGTAATTTAAATAAAATAGTTTCTGTGTTATTATTTCAGAGCTGAGCAACCAGGGACAAACAAGCGGCTTCCTTACAGCACATTGCCATAAGAAAATACCTGGGAAAAGTGACTTGAGGAAAGAAGGGAGTTTGGGGTATAGCCCATCATGATGAGAAGATGATGGTGCCACAGCTCTTCTGTGGTAGTGGGAGTGTGAGGTGCCTGGTCACACTGTGAATCATACCCATCATGATGAGAAGATGATGGTGCCACAGCTCTTCTGTGGTAGTGGGAGTGTGAGGTGCCTGGTCACACTGTGAATCAGGAAGCAGAGAGCTAGATAAATGCTGGTGTTCAGCTTGCTGAAAATGGAAGATTTATTCTTGGAAACTGAGGCCCTCTATTCACAGTGACACCAGCCTAGTACTCTTATCTGTCTGTCCGTTCATCCATCCATCCATCCGTCCGTCCATCCATCCGTCCGTCCATCCATCCACCCATCCATCCACCCATCCATCCATCCGTCCACCTATCCATCTATCTGTCCACCCATCTGTCCATCTATCCATCCATCTGTCCATCTGTCTGTCTATCTAACTACCTACCTACCTATCCCATCCCATCCATTCCTTAATTCATTAATTTATTCAGTGATAGGGTCTTTGTAGCTGGAAGGTTTTCTCTGTCTCGCCTGGTCCTGCTGGATCAATTTCTCTCCCACCCGCTAGTCTCCATAGCCACTTATAAAATAATCATTCTGAGGCTTACTATTAATTATAATTGCTTGGCTGATGGCTCAGGCTTTTTACTGGCTAGCTCCTACATATAAATTAACCCATTTCTATTAATCTGTGTATTGCTTCGTGGTGTTACCTGTTCTCTAGTACATCACCTTGTTGCTCTGACGGCTTGCGGGCATCTCTCTGGACCCCACTTGTCTTCACTTGTATCTCTTCTTGGATTTCCCACCTGGCTCTATTCTGCCTGGCTATTGACCAAATAAGCTTCTTTATTAGCCAGTAAAACATATTCACACCACACAGAAGGGCATCTCACATCAGGTCTTGATGTATAATTAAGTTGGAATTAACTCATTATATAGCCTAAGATGACCTTAACTCTTGATCCTCCTGCCTCAGCCTCCTCACTGCTAGGATTTTAGGTATGCACCACCATACACAACCTATGTGCAACATGTTGGTTTTGTTGTTGTTTTATAAAAAAAAAGGTTTTATTTTATATATGAGTCTTTTGGCAGCATGCATGTATACCATGTGTATGCCTGCTGCCCATGGAGTTCCCAAAGAGGGTGTTAGAGCCCATTAAACTGGAGCTACAGATGGTTATACGCCACTATGTAGGTGCTAGGAACCAAAGCTAGGTCCTCTGCAAGAGCAGCAAGTGCTCTTAACTGCTGAGTCATCTCTGCAGCCCCATGAGCACCACGTTGTAAAATTTGGATTAAATGGAAATGGAAGGATTGCCTCTTTTTTCTAACCTCTTCCCCTTCACTTACATGGAAGAGCTTAGGCAACTGGGCTTAGAAGCCCAAGAAAGCTTTCTCTGGCCAAGGCCAAGAACAAAGATCTAGCAACAGTGGCACTAGAAGACACCTCATCAAGAACACTGAAAGTCGTTCTTCTGTGGCTGCATCAATTACTAGAAAGTGCAGGGGGAACTCCTGAGGAGGATTTAGTGGGACAGGCATGCCAAACAAGGGGCAATAAGACACTGTGGAAAATCTCCAACAGAAGATTGAAGCCAAAACAGAGAACAAAAGATTGGACAGAAAGGGAGTCTGTGTCAAACAAATGCATCTTCTTATTTCTCAAGGATGAAAAAAGCAGCGCTTCCATGAAATCAGGCCTTATTGCCATGAACAGAAACATCCAGAACGCAAAAATGTGGAGGCTGAAAGAGGAAGGGAAACAATGACAGAAAAACAGAAACACCCAGGATGGAACACAGCAGGCCTCACGAGTGACCACTTGACAAAAGCACGAATTTGAAATCTCTCACACCTGCTGACCTCCCCACTTGAGGGGCACAGTCCTCCAGTCCCGGGGTCCTGGTGGAGTGAGGCCTTCCTAAACAATGCACAGAAGCCCCAACGCAAATCTGACACCAACAGAGACCCTCTAAGTATCGTTCACAAGCCATAATTAAGCTTCACATTATGCCCCTCCCTGTAGGGTATAAATTATTCTCCTTACAGACTGGAAAGCTGAGGACTGGAAGAAAATGAAGTGAATTCTGGGCGGAAATGGCACTGAAAAGAGAACTCTTAAGTTGTGTTCTCTTTATTTCAAGAATTCTTTTTTTCCTTTTGTTCTTTTTTTTTTTTTTTTTTT
>NC_022016.1:73956657-73958199 GCF_000317375.1 Microtus ochrogaster
AAAAAAAAAAAAAAAAAAAAGAGTGAACAGGGGAAGAAAAGGAAGAGCCGAGAAGAGCTGGAGACAACATGCTTAGGAAAAACTGCAATCTCTCATCCTTAGATAAGAGAGCATCCTATATCAACAGCACAGAACTGACACTATGAAAGAAAAAGAGCAAGTGGTACTCAGACGGAAGGGCTCTCGGGGGTTAGAAATACAATTAGAATTGGGGCCAGAAAACTAAGACAAGGAAGTTTTACCACAAAGGACAGAAAAAGCAGACATAAAAAGAAAACAAGAAAAACTAGAAGCTGGGAAGATTGCTCAACGTGTAAGTTCATCCTTACACTAGGAAGGACTGGAGTTCGGATCCTCAGACTACGTGTAGAAGCCACGTAGTCACAACAGTCTCCTGTAATCACAGCCCTTGGGAGGCAGAAAGGGGAGGTGGGAGAGGGGTCCTTGAGCTAACCTGGCTAGCTAGACTAGTTGATCAAGGAGTTCTAGGTTCCCCTGAGAGGCTCTGCCTCGACACTGATGTCAGCTTCAGTCTTAACACACATGTGCACATGTATGCATGTGCCCACACACACTCACATGCATCATACACACACATTAACCACACATAAACATGGCAAAAAAAAAGAATGCCAAATAAAGACATCTGACATCTAAAAGAGAGAAGAAAAGGGGGACATTAGAAACCATGACAGACAAAACTCTAAAATCAAACTTCCCCACAGAAGGACCTGAGCTTCCAGACGACAGAAGCACACCAAGTGCCCAGCACAGTGTTTGAACATAGACTATAGTACAGCACATCACCACGAAGACTCAGAACACTGGGGACAACGAAGGCCCTGGAAGTTTCCAGAAAGAAACATGCAGGTCACACGCACAAGACAGAATGGTGTCAGGCTTCAGAACCAAGCTGGGAGTTAGCAAAGCCTTCCAAATCCTGAAGGAAAATGATCCCAGTTTGGTTATTTCCAGTCAGACTATGGATCAGCCATGAAGGCGGGGAGGGTAAACAGAATTTTCACACTTGAAATCTATTAAAACTCTTACTTCCCACTGCCCTGCCTCAAGAACCCCCAAACAAAGGCTCACCCCAAGGAAGACAGGGCCACAAGACTATTTTCATGCAAATAAAACCATCTGAAAATTACATTTAAAAACTACAGATGATTCGGCAATTAAAGGGTTTGTTTGCCAGAAAATAATGAGGGCCAGAGTTGGGATCCCCAGAATCCCATGTTGGGTGGGTGTAGAAGCCTGCCTCTAACACTCACCTAGGGCAGTGGAGCGTGGGGATCCCCAGAGCAAGCTCACCCGCAAGAATATACATATCAGTGAGCTCTGGATTTGATGGAGAGACCGTGGCTCAACAAATAAGGTGGAAGAGTGCTCAAGAATGAATCTCAATGTCAACCTCAGGCTTCTACATGCATGAGCACCCACACATATGCAAAGGCATGCATTCATGCACATACACACACATGCATGAGCACCCACACACATGCAAAGGCATGCATTCATGCACATACACACACATGCATG
>NC_022016.1:73958464-73963872 GCF_000317375.1 Microtus ochrogaster
GAGCAAATCATCTGGTACCCACCCCTGGGTCCTCACAATGCCCACTCCGTAATTTCCCACAAAGAAAATACTCAATTTTAAAGTACAAGTCCATCAGATTCAAGCATATCTAGGGTCAAGCTTCTGCTTTAGCCAACGGCCTCTTAGATCAATAAAACACAGCAGTAGCTGATGTCTGTGGCCTCTTCATAGTTTGCCACGGGCCTTCATGGGCCTCTCATGCTTGACTTCTCAGTGTCCTGAAATGACTTTTACCAACCCTCAGTGGACACCAAGAGCCTGGGGTTCTGCGCGAGGCAAGCACCTAGGGCTAAACCTAGGTGGTGGAGGATTGAAGAAGTAGCCTTTTTTCCCTCACCTGAGACCAATCACCCCATTTGCCTCTTGTCGGCCATTCGCTTACTCAGTAGCTGAAGGACACAAAACTCAACCCACCTCACATAGCCAGTACATGCTAATCTACACTGAATCTAAACTGAAGGGTCTCTGTTGTGTGGTTGGCATGGGGACCAAGCACGCCCCTCCTCTAGACCACCAAGGGGCATATTACCTCCCCTCAGCCTCCTCTAAGAGCCCCGGCTATACTCACTGCAAGAGTCTGTCTCGGGTTGGGTCTAGCGGATAGCGCTTGGGTCCACTCAGGAACAGAGAGCGGTATCGCTGCCTTGTGTCTTTGGTCTCCATCAGTGTGGTGTTGAGGTAGCGGCCTACCCCAACTGGGTTCTGTGCCAGGGAGAATACAACAGGATGTTAGTGAGCATGGCTTGGAAACTTACCCTCAGGCCTTTTCTCCTTCCTTCAGGCCCCAGACACCCCCCAACTGTTAGGAATCAAATTGTGTCCCTCCACCAAAAAAAAAAAAATGCACTGAAGCCGTAATCTTAGCGTCTCACATTGTGACCTTATTGGAGAATTGGACTGTTGCAGATATATAAGGGGTTGAGAGGAGGCCATGCTGCTGCAGATGGGACCCTGGTCTAGTATGACGGGTGTCCTTGTAAGAGAAGACACTTGATGGGAGTCATACACAGAGGTATCAGTGTATGATCAGAGTGGGCCAGTCATGAGCTAGGAGAGCCAAAAGCTGCATAGAGGCAAGGAAGGATTCTCCAGCATCAGTTTCATGGGGAGCATGGACTCTAGTCTCCTGGCATCCAGAGCGGTGAGGGTCCAGCTCCAGTCACTAGGCCACCTGGTTTGTTCTCCTTCAAATGACACCTAGGCTAGCCTGCCCCTGTGTCTGCCATAAGAGAGGCTCAGAGACAAGACATAACTTTTCAAGATGACATAGTAAGGTCATGACAGAGAAGCACAGGAGGCAATAAGATCAGAGTCCAGGCTTGACGTGGGATGCCCTTCTGTATGCTGTGAGTACATTTTATTACCATTGGTTAATAAAGAATCTGATTTGGTCAATAACCAGTCAGAATAGAGCCAGGCAGGAAATCCAAGTAAAGATAAAGGGGAAAAAGGCAGAGTCTGGGAGACACCAGCAGCTGATGGAGAAGCAAGATGTGTGGTAACAAGCCATGAGCCTCGTGGTAAAATATAGAATAATAGAAATGGGTTAATTTAAGCTGTAAGAGCTAGTTAATAATAAGCCTGAGCTAATAGGCTAAACAGTTTGTAATTAATATTAAGCCTCAGGGTGGTTATTCCGACAGGCCATTCTCAAGCAGGAATGTCCAGAGAGGACTTCCCAACCTACCTTGGGAACTGGCCTGCACTTTGCATGGCTGGCTTTGAGTTATTTTCAACTGTTACTTGATACAATCTAGAGTCACCTAGACAACAACGGATTGTCTAGATCAGGTCGGCCTCTGGGCGTGCCCATGGGGGATGGTCTTGATTTCATTAATTAATGTGGGGAGATCCAACCTGCCAATACCATTCTGGGTTGGGTCCTGGACCGTACAAGAGCAGAGAAAATAAACTGAACAACACATGTGTGCATTTCTCTCTGTTCTTGTCCACGGGTGTGATGGATGCACTGTTTTAAGCTCCCTCCATCTTGGCCGCTCTGCCATGGCAGACTACAGTCTGGAACTGTGAGCTGAAATAAAGTTTCTTTTTCTCTAAGTTGCTCTGTATCCAGGATTTTTTTTTTTTTTTTTAATCACAGCAACAGAAATGAACCTCGGGCACCGGCCGTGTGACAACAGCATGGCCGTCTGGCTCCAGTCTAAACTTGTGACTTGGGATTCTGAGAGCTCAGATGTTAATGACAGTCTACAACCTAGAATCACGAGGAAGAGAATCTCAGTGAGGAACTGTCTAGAACGGGTTGGTGTGTGGGGTGCTGAGATAGGAAACGGGATTAAAAGGCAAATACAGGTAAATTATAAGCAAGATGTGTCTCAGAGAGACTGTGTCATGGATATGAAGTTCGGTTTGAATATGGCTTGGATATGAAGGGGCCCCCAAAGGTCTTGGTCCCCAGCTCATGGTGCAGTTTAGTGGTGAATGGATTATGATGGCCACCGGAAGCTGAGGCCTAGTTGGAGGAAGTCATTCACATAGCATTTCTGTCTTACCCTGGCCTAAAAGGAATGGAACCAACTGTGGTGGATTGAAACCTCTGACACCAAAAACCAAACTAAACCGGTCCTCCCTCAGTTGACTCTTCTCAGGGATTTTTTTCACCATGGCAAACAGTGACTGTCCCAGATCAGGAAAGATCTTAAAAACATCAAGTTCAGATCTGGACAAAGCTTCCCTGTGCTGCTGGAGGCAGGAAGCAAGACCTGTGTGTGGCAGGGGGGCTAAGACGATTTTGTGACTCATGGAATTGTTCACTTAGGATTTGTGCACGTGTAGTGGATCGATGTGATTGATAAACGTGCACTAAAAAGCCGCATGGGGGCTTAAGTATTCACAAGCGCTAGAACAAACCTGTTCTAGGAGAGCACTACCAAACTAAGGGCATCATCACACACCTGGGGACAGCAAAAAAGAGCCAGGGAGGGAAGGGGACAGAAGAGAAGTTGTTCACTCAGGCATAAGAAATGAGCTGCCCTTGAAGCCCCACGGACTAGTGCAGAAACAGGGGAAGCATTGCCCAGGGACGGGAAGAGGATGGGAGAGCTGTCTAGTAGGTGGGGCCTCTTAAGGCTTTTGTTCTCAAAGTGTGGCTTCTGTGTGATAATCAGTTTTAATTGTCCCAAGAATCACACAAGAAGAGAATCTCAATAAGGAGTTGTCTAGATGAGGTTGGCGTGTGGGCATGTCTGTGGGGGTTGTTTTGATTCCATTCACTGAGGCTCACTCATTGTGGGCGGCACCATTCCGTGTTTGGGTTGTGAACTGTGTAAGCATAGACAGGGGACTGGACACAAGGAAGCATGCGTGCGTTAACCCATTGCTCTCTGCTCTTGACTATGGCCACAGTGTGACTAGTTTCTCCCTGGCTCCCCTGCAAAGATGGACGGTAACCTGGAACTGTAAGCCAAATAAGCCTTTCTCCCATAAAGCTGCCTTTGTCGGGATCATTTGATCACGGCAACGGGAAAGGAAACTAGTACATCCCGGAAACCTGTTGGAAAGGTCGTTTCCAGCCCTCCTCCCCAAAGCATGCTGAATCAGAAGCCCTAGCACAGGACCCATTGACCTGAACCTTATCAAGTCCCCCATATCTGCTCACGTTGGAGGCCCTAGAAAGCAAGCGCCTAGAAAAATAAGACAAACAGAGTTGGTGAAAAAGACAGAGTCCTGGGCCCAGGAAGCGTCTGTGTCAAGGGCACAAATGGTTGGGGCTATCCGAAGAAATGGGAAAACTTCCCTGTCCACCAGCATGCCCCCCCCAACCTAGACCCACTCACCCAGCTCCCCAAAATCATCTGGTGGGCCTTATTGCCTGACCGCTTGGAGGCCAGGAGGAATGGCGGCCGGTTGACGTGTTTCTGTTCCGTCTCATGAGGAAGATAAGAACCAGGGCCAGCTATATCCTAGGGGTAAAGAAGGACCCAGTGAGGAAGCCCTAGAAATCTCAGCCCGGGTAGGACAACTGAGGATTCATGGCAGCTGACCTCATCTGTCCAGTACCCCGCACTCTACCCACCCCCACTCAGACGCCCCTTTACAGGTTCCCAGGAGCCCCTGAGATGACCAGAGAAGTGCTCTGAACAGCAGCCTGGGAGTGAGGTACACTGGTCCTGGAGTCAGAGAGCTTAGTCCTATATGGGGTCTCCTGGCCCCTACGGGGAACCCTTTTCAAGTCCTGCACCCCAGTTTCCATTTGTCTAATGCAAGTGGTGTCCCTCCCAGCCTCCCATGGGAGAGGGATGGACAGTGGTTTAGCAGGTAGTCAAAGCATCCAGCCCTTTTCCTCCTATTTCATTTCTTCCCTTGGGGCAGACCCTGCCAGGGCCCATTCAAAGAACTGGCCACTGTCCCCCAGAAAGGACCGCCTCGAGGAGGCAGAGCCTGGCCCCTCCCTGGGAAGAGCAGGTAGGTAAATCTGAGGATGGACCCTATCTCACTCCGTCCTGCCCAGTCTCTGCCCATTCTCCAGCTCTTTAAGGCCAGGGGAGGAAGGGCAGATGGGAAGGCATCCCTAGCCGGGACTTCCTGGTGGCCTGCCTCAGCTACGGGGTCCACACTGGTAATCATAATCACAGCTGCGAGTACTGGCCACACCCACTAGCCACACCCACTAGCCACACCCACAGGGCCGGGTGTAGAATGGAGGCTGAGAAAGGGGCTAGCCAATGCAAGGCCAGACTGGCAACCAGATATGGCACCCCACCTCCCACAACCTCCCTGGCCTTCCAAGAGAGAAAACAGATCGTGGGGTACACTGACCATATTTCTGGGGTACTGACTAAGGGTAGTCCAAAAAATTCTCTCTGTGGGGTATTTCGGTTCTCGGGGAAGTTTCGAAAAAGCGCCACGCTTCTTGTTGTGACGTGAGTTGAGTTCCTCCACGAAGCTCTTGAAATTTGTCAACTCCCTGGACTTCTTTCTCTGAGGAATCGAAGAGAAAAGAAACATTGCCCCAGGAAGGTCACAGGGTCGCTAGCCCTCACAGAAAAGCGAGTAGCGCTGAGGGGCCAGACTCTGCAGGCAGCAGGCCGGCCGACCTGAATCAGAACCCAGCCACCATGGTCCACACTGCTACCCAGCTGGCCTTTACCCATGCCTTCTTTTCTTTCTCTCACTTGCTGAGCATTCACGGTGCTAGTCAGGAATGATGTTTCAAATATTTAAAACCAAGTATGAGCTAAATTGTTTTTTGTTTTTTGGTGTTTTTTTTTTTGTTTTGTTTTGTTTTTCCAGCTAGCGAAGCTACTGTGCCCAATCACAAAAGTCAAAATCCTCAGAATGGCCGGGCGATGGTGGTGCACGCCTTTAATCCCAGCACTCGGGAGGCAGAGGCAGGCGGATCTCTGTGAGTTCGAGACCAGCCTGGT
>NC_022016.1:73963972-73967282 GCF_000317375.1 Microtus ochrogaster
AGGCGGATCTCTGTGAGTTCGAGACCAGCCTGGTCTACAAGAGCTAGTTCCAGGACAAGCTCCAAAGCCACAGAGAAACCCTGTCTCGAAAAACCAAATAAATAAATAAATAAATAAATCCTCAGAATGGGCCGGCGGGACAGTCCAGTGAGGAAAGACATTTGCTTCAATAGAGTTGCTCTCTGACTTCCACACACGTGCCAGGGGTATGCATAAATACATACATACATATATACATACATACATACATACATACATAATAAATAGAGTGTTGTGGGTATTTATTTTGTTTTGGTTTTGAGATAGGATTTTACTATGTACCCTTGGCTAGCCTGGAATTTTCTGTACAGACCATGCTAGTCTCCAACTCACAGAGATACTGCCTCTGCCTCCAGAATGCTACCATTAAAGGCATATGAGATCATGCCCAGTTGGAAGGAAGGAAGGAAGGAAGGAAGGAAGGAAGGAAGGAAGGGAGGGAGGGAGGGAGGGAGGGAGGGAGGGAAAGGGAGGAAGGAAGGAAAGAAGGAAGGACATAAAAGAAAAGAAAGAAGAAAAAGAGAGAGAGAGAGGAGATAAAAATGAAAAACGAAACAAAAGGCAAGACCAGCCCACAGAATGACTGCCGTGAAGAGAATCCCACCGTGGTAACAATGGCTTGTACCCGAGGTTCCAGGACTAACACACGTACTACTCCGGTGTGGGACTCTGACGGCGGGGGAGGGATGGGGACAGAGCCCGCAGTGAAGGTGAAGCCTGAGCTCCTGAGTTCGATCCCTGGGACCCACCTGAGGGAAGGAGAGTGCTGACTCCTGTAAGTTTCACAAGCATGCCATGAACCAACCCAAATAAATAGACGAATGCACGTTTTAAAAGATTTATGGGTGTGCGTATCTATATCTGGCACAGGAGGCAGAGAGGATGCAGAAACTCCATATTTGCCTCTCCATTTTGCTGTGAACCTAAAATTGCCCTAAAACATAAAATCTGTAACAAAGAAGTTCAGCCTCGGCTGTAGTAGCAACAGGGATGGGGAAAATGGATGGGTTGGGGGAGGTGGTTTCCAAGGCCCTACTGTGCTGGGCACGTGGCCTTAGTGGCAGGTAGATCTGGGAGGCCCTAAGCTCAGCCACGTCATGGGACACAGGACAGTGACTGCTTACTACGTGGCTCATAGGTATTCCTACTTCACCCACCTCCTTCCCAAGCGCTGCTAACGCTGTCTGCCACCACAGTGGTCTCCCATTAGCTGCAGTTTTTATTCTGCTCCTGGCTGGTTGCACCTTTCTTTCTCCTCGACTGGAAGTTCCACACAGGCTACTTCCCTGCAACTAGACTGCAAACTGGACTAACCCTGCTCAGGCAGCGACTCCAAGGTGGAGACAGGACAAACAGGTCTGAACACATACTTGATCCCTCTAGCTGTAATCCTGAAGACAGCAAAACACGGAAAACTATGAAATCCTGTAGCAAGATTTTGATGAGGATTGGAAAGGGGTCTGGCAAGCTAAAAGGCTACCTCAGTCACCTCTCCCCTTCCACCCTGGGACTCTATTACCCAGAGCCCTGCCACTAACTGAGCTGGGAAATGTTTACAAACAGACACTGGCAGCTGACATAGCAGCCCTGCATGCTGGACCATCTGTATATGTGCAGTTAATGTTGGTATTGAGGAGAGAACGAACCATAGGATCTGATGTGCAAAACCGTGCTCTGGTCCCTGCTCTGACACAGGGAACTATATCCCACCCTGGCAGAGGCACACAGTCAACGAGGGGAGACCCCTCCTCCCAGCAACATGTGGCACACAGGACTTTGTTCCTGTGGCTAATCCATGAAGCCTGCCTGCCAGGGGGTGGAGCTCAGAGTCACCCACCCAGGCACATACCTGCATGGCATAATGTCCGTAGGGCATAGGCTTGCTTCGTTCACCAGAGAAAATGTCGTAGGGGCCACGAGTACCAGTGGATCGGTTCACGAAGCTCTCGATGC
The DNA here is from genome assembly GCF_000317375.1 of Microtus ochrogaster. Lineage (NCBI taxonomy): Eukaryota > Metazoa > Chordata > Mammalia > Rodentia > Cricetidae > Microtus > Microtus ochrogaster. Next base: position 73,965,965 of record NC_022016.1, read on the forward strand.
CACTTTTGATGGTGTAGGTACCAGGTCCCAGGCCACTGCCCTAGAGACAAGAGTGGTGGAGGTGCTTACAGGGGAGTGGCCAAGGTGGAATTTCAGCCTCCCAATGCCTGGTGGGGAGTTACCTGGTGAGACAAGGGTGGCGGCTTGTTGGACATCCTACACATAAGGCCCTCGGAATGTGAGCGGTTCCAAGCATTCTCCTCCAGCCGTGTGTATGGGTTACCCTTCTCCCCATAATTTCCAGGGCCTGGATAATAGTTCTGCAGGGCAGGAGACAGAAACGCAGAATTGTCAGGTCCCACTCTTCGTGTTGGTTCACCTGAGGAAGAGATGCCTGGGGTTTCGAATCTCAAGAGGAACAAGGTTTTCAGTTTGTGCCTGTGTTACCCACCCCGCCTCATGGCATCACCTGTGAGTGTCCCCCGGGGCTCATACCTTTAGCTCGAGGCCGGCTACATTGCTGCCTGGCTGAATTGCACCTGGTCTCCCTGCTCTGTTTGCTTACAATGTCTTCGTCCTTCAGAATGCCCCTTCCTACCCTTCAGTGGTGCAACCATGCCAACCCTGCAAGGATCCCCAGGCACCATCTCTCCTGGGACCCACACTCTCCTACCCAGCACACACACAGGCTGCTATTCTGTCGACCACACCTACAACTCTGTGACCGGCTTCCTCACTGTGCTGTGAACAGGCTGGGATGGGTGAACACCCCGAGTTCTGGGTTGGGGGACCCTAGGTTCTGCCTAGCTGGGGGAGCTTGGGCCTCAGAGCCGCATGGTCTGTGGGATTAACGTAGAGATGGTAATACTTCCCTGCAGGGAATGATGACAGAGTTGAATGTCTGCAAAGACCTCTGCCCAGGGCCTGGCACCTAGTAGGTCCCATCACACAAGTGAGGGTGAGGTGACTGTGGCTAGTATCAGAGGCCTGGATTAGCTTCTAGATAGTTTTAGAAGTGCAATGAGCAGAGTTAATTTGTGGTGCAGGGAGATGGAGCTTGTCTTGAGTGATATACATCTTTTAGCCACATGGGGGCACTGCTGCTACGCAGATGATGCAACCCATCTCTCCTCTGGGCTCAGCAACCAAACCCTAGGGGAGCCAGACCTAGCAGAGGAGGTGGGCCTGTGCATGCAAAATCAAGCCACTATGAGGATAAGATCTGTCTGTCTCCAGAAAAATCAGATGGGTCTTGCTTCCTCCCGTGGCTCAGAGTGTAGGTGGCGTGTTCTGGAGAAAACCCCATTGTTAGGAGACTGGACCCCTAACTGTGCTGACTTGCTCCAAAGCCTTAACAGCAGCCAGAAAAAAAAGCAAG
>NC_022016.1:73967382-73970069 GCF_000317375.1 Microtus ochrogaster
CAACACGCAGGAAGCTTGTCTCTAAAAGTCAGATTGAAAAGATGCGCTGGGCCCTCCCTCCAGGAGCTCCTTCAGCAGTCAGTCAAGTCCTTGGCCTCCCCAGACCTCAGTGTCCTCTCAAAGCCCCTAGCAGGACACTTGAAGGTCTTCCCTGGGCTGCAAGGCCCTCCTCACAGACTTCACTTCGAACCCGTCTCATCTCCCACCTCACCAGCTCTCTGCAGCCTGGCTATTGTTTGAACTAGCCAAGTGTATCCCCATCTCGGGTCCCCTAGCCTATACTGTTCCCATCCCCAGGAATGTTCTAGGCAAGAATCAGGTATCATGAGTTCCCTTTGCTTATGACCTGTGGGTCCCAAACTGCTGTCTGTGAATCACTCCACAGTGCTCCTTCCTTGTGTCATTTCCCCCTTAAAACTCTGGCCAGCTATGTATGTCCTTCTTCATACTGGGGTTTGTGTCCCTGGGCATCTACTCTATTTATCTCTGTCAGATCTCTCAAGGCCTAGTTCAGTACTGGCATTCTGTTGCTGCTTAGTCATCATTTCCTCGTTGGCTGGCGGACTGGATACATTTTTTGAGCTTCTGATACATTCTAGGTTTCTTCTGAGACCTGGAGGTGAACCACGTTTGTCCCTTCCGGAAGATCTCACAGCCACTGGGCTCAAGGCTGAGATGCAGGAGAGCACAGAAGGGCCAGTGAGGCAGAGGAGAGCCTGACCAAGCCTAGGGAGGAGACTGGCCCAAAGAAGGGGGCTTCTCAATCTATCCAAGCTGCAAAACCCTTCCCGCAAGGAACAGACGCTGGAGGAGACAGGAGCACCTACCCCAATGAGTCCTCTGAAGCGCATCTCCCCAGAGCTGAGCAGCCCCCGCTTGCTCTGTGGTTTCTGCTGCATTTGGGTTAAGAAGTCTTTGAAGTTGTAAGAGCCAGGTCCCAGCTTGTGCACCTGCCCCAACAGAAGAGACCGCATGATGAAAAAGGAACCAAGGAAGGTCCAGCCAGGAAGGAACTCCAGGGATGGTGGAACTCTCCAAGAGGAAGCTGTGTCCACCGGGACTCTGAAGGAATAGCCATATGGACAGGAAGCCTGGTTCCTGGAGGTAGGGAGGGCCATGCTCTAAGCCTCACCTGCTGCTGTCTTTCCTTCATGATACTTTGGTACTGGAAGTGGGGTAGCTGGGTTAGTCGAGTGGCTTCCTGGGCCCGAGCCCAGCCTGAGCCCAATTTCTGTTCCAGAAACTTCTTGCTGAAGCACGTATCCTTGGAGTTATAGGTCCCAGGTCCTATATGGGACTAAATTAGAGCAGGCTCAGCGCTGACTGAATCAGTCTTAACCATCTAGCCCCTCCCAGCCCCCAGCAAGTCCTCCCCCAAGTCACCTTTGACCTGGAAATGGAACCACACAGTCCCCCAGCCTGATACCCAGGGCTCTGCACTCAAGTCAGCCCTGATGGCCCTGTCCCTGGCCCTGTTCCACTTCAGGGACATAGAGTATAGAGCCAGGCTGGCGCTGAGGCTGCAGAAGGAAGCCTGAGGCCCCTAACACCTCGTTTCCCGCCCCAGTCCTGAAGCCCTAGTAGGAGCGGAGCTTGGGTTGGAGCATTCACAGGTGGGTGGAGGAGGATACAGACCCCACGCGAGGAGGCAGGCTCACCTGTTCCACAGAATGATGCCTGGAGTACGGGGCCTCTGTGAAGGTGCTTAACTTCTTCTGGTTGGGATAAACAGCAGAGACATCAAACCTAGGGAGTTACACAGCCAATTGAGAGCCCTGTGGCTGGCGTCCCCGCCTGGCTGGAGCAGCCCTGGGGACAAGGGAGTTGGCTTCCCAGGAGACATGACTTGGGATCTGCTCCACTGAGCATCCCAGAGATTCCTGCCGCTGGCCATCACCATCACAGCCTCTGCTCTGCTCTGCTTCTCCTCACAGCTTCATTTCTCTCCAAAGTCCTGTTCTCCTCCCTGCCTCTAGATGGATAGTTACACTGCACAGTGTATACTTTGTATCATTTTAATATACTTTTAATAATATATATAGGATGATTATCCATACCAGCTCGCGACCTCAGATCCTAGAAGCATGTGTTGCACATAGGCCATTTATGTACAACTGTATCAAATATAATATAAAGAAATATGATAGCTGGGCATAGTGGTGCACACTTTTAATCCCAGCACGTGGGAGGCAGAGACAAGTGGATTGCTGTGAATTTGAAGTTAGCCTGGTCTACATAATGAGTTTCAAGACAGGGTTATGTAGAGAGACTCGGTCTCAAACACAAACAAAAAAATACCACCAACAACACAAAAAAAGAAAGAGAAAGAAAGGAAGGAAGGAAGAAATGAAGGAAGAAATGAAGGAAGGAAGGAAGAAATGAGACCTGGGCTGCAAACCCATTCAGAACTTTTCAGCTGTTTCATGGACAGGACATGTGGCATCTCTGAATATGCCACATAGATGTTCTAGAAATAGTTTGCAATAACTTATTACAGAAGTGAAACAAACAAACAACCAAAAAAAAAGTTTGGAGGCCAGGCGTGGTTGTGTGTGCTTTTTTTAATCCTAGCACTTAGAGGGCAAGGGCAGGCAGATCTCTGTGAGTTCAATGCCAGTCAGTGCTACACAGTAAGAATGAGGAGCAGGGGAGAGAAGAAGAGGAAGAGGGAGGAGGAGGAGGAGGAG
>NC_022016.1:73970558-73971378 GCF_000317375.1 Microtus ochrogaster
GTGCCACGTGGGGCCTTACCACCGCTGGCTGCCCCCTGCCGTTTTCGTTCATTTTTATATTCCCAGTGCGGCCTTGCCAGAGACACTTCTCGGGATCCTGCAGACCTTAGAATCCCTCCCGGGGTTTAATGAGAGTGTTCCTTTCACTTGGTGAGAATCTGTTTTTTGTTTTTTGTTTTTGTTTTTTTCTGCTTGGACCTGGGAACGCCCAGGCTCAGGAACTGCCTTCGTGCTCACCTTGTATCAAGGGAAACCAACGGGAGAGCAAACTTGGAACTCTGTTCCCTCTCTACTGGAAGGAACTCCGGGAGGGCAGAGAGGATGGAGCACGCGAAGGGTAAATAAGGTGAAGAGATAGGTGAAGGATCTAGGATCTAGGATGTAGTACCATCTAGGATGTAGTACCATCGGGACTGGTCCATCCTCAGACATCCGCTCTGAGCAGACCCTGAAGAATGTCTGCAACCCAAATGTTGTTCCTGTCTTCTGTGTATAGTGAGGAAAACAACATCCTTCGCAGCTTGGCCAGACTGAGGGGAAGAGGTGGGGGTGGGACCCAACCTATGGGCCAGGTACTTCAGGGAAAGCTTTAGACAGTAGAATCGCAAACAAGGAAGCAGTCGCGAAATGAAGAAAGAAGGGAGGGTGTCCCAACCTGGCATGACCAGCTCTTCTGCCTACTACCTTTTCCCACCGATAGCATCCTTTGGCTGTGCTAGGAAAATGTCTGATGTCTCCATCATCATCTCTGATCCTGCCAAGGGCCGTCAGCAGAGATAGAACAAACATCTATCCACACCCCATTGCCCAGATCCTGTCA
>NC_022016.1:73971565-73978775 GCF_000317375.1 Microtus ochrogaster
CACCACCAAAGCTGGTATTTAAATGGAGAGCTGGACTTCTGACTCCAGGCCCAGTAGCTGATAGAATGCCCACGGTACAACCACTGAACTGGTGGTCAGAGGCACCAGCCATGGCCTCCATCTCTCCCCAGCCCTGGGACCTCAGGAAAGTCACTTCCTTCTCTAAGTCTTACCTGGAAAATGAAGCAACATTCTAGCTCCCAGATTCCTACAAGAATTAAATGACCTACTTTAGGTGCAAGAGTTCAGAGTCATTCCTAGCCTCGGAAAGGGCCTCTGAGAGGCCCACAGAAAGAGACTGGGTCCTTCTCTCTTGACCCAGCATGCTTAGGAAATATGCAGTACATATCTGTTGCATGATGGGAAATGGATAAAGGAATGTAGCCCAGTTTCTCAGGGACCCGTACGTTTGAAGGTTGGTTTTGTTGTTCCCTAGCTGGTTTTGCTGTTCCCTAGCTCTCTTCTGGACACGATGTGCTCACGGAACTTCCATGTCCCCACCTGGGAGAGGACATATGACAGAGCATCCTTGGAAAGCTACACTGAAGTGTCATGGAGTTGTGGCTGACCTTGCAACGAGCAGAAGTCTCTTCTACCAATCTAGGCCTCCTTAGGCACTCTTGTGGGATGGCTGTAGCTGCTTGCGTCTTTTCTTTTAAGTGATCTCTTGGCTGCAGGCTGGCTGAAGGGGTGGTACAAGACACAAAACCAAGGTCCATGGGCCAATGTGAGTCAGCCCTGTACTGAGGCCACTGCCCTGAGGCCTGCCCTGAGGCCACTGCCTTGGACAGTCCAACCCTTCCCTTTTATAGAAACTTCTTTGTCTGGCCAAAGAATTCACTCTCTTTCATGGGTGCCACCACAACTCTCCATCCCCACTCTCATGCTGGAGGAAAGGAAGCTAAGGCACTGACAGAATAAATTGTCTTGGTCACATCTAGTAAGGCATGGGGGTCACACAGCCCACGCAGGCTTGAGAGATCTGTAGCTGCAAGAGTTTCAGTGTGAACAAATCGAGCTTCTCAGCTGGGATGTGAGGGGCTTCTGCCACTATCTTTACATCTTATCTCTTGTCACCTCTTTCCCACACTCTGTGAGCTCCAGGTAGGGGCAGCTCTAGCCTAAGTTGCGTTGAGAAACCCCTGGACTTTTCAAACTTTTCCAGCTTCCACAACACACTTACTCCCTTCCCTCCCAACTCCTACTCTTTGAGTCAGCTCAAAAGCCTAGCCCACCCATCAGAATGTTAATATGAACAGAATTAGAGAAGATGACATGTGCCGGCAAGGATGTAGAGAAACTGGAACCTCTGTGCTTTGTTGATGGGAACATACTGTAAAACAGTCCAGTGATTCCTCAAAGAATAAAACATAGAACTATAACATGGCCCAGCAATACCACTTGTGCTGCAAGACTGAAGGCAGGACACCCAAACACACACACATACACACACATTTCACTCCTGCACACACACACACACACACACACACACACACACACCACCCCTGTTTGTAGCAGCATCATTCACAATAACCACAACCCATGTGTTTACAAGCAAATGATGGATAAACAAGGAGTGATAGGTACAGACAAACAGACCATGGAATACTGCTCACCCTTAAAAAGGGAGGAAACACTGTCCAACAATGGCAGCATGCACCATAATCCCAACATTTGGGATCCTGTAGCAGGAGAGTTCCAGACCAGCCAGGGCTATGTAGTGAGCATGAAGTCAACCTGGAACACACAGAGGCCCTGTCTGGAAAGAAAAGTTAAAAAAAAAGTTTTTTACTCATGCTACATCATGGATTAAGCTTGAAGTCATTATGCCAAATGACAAGTCAGGCATAAAAGAATATTATTTCACTTACACGAAGTGCTAGAGTATTCAACTGTGGAAAGAGAGCATGGAATAGCAGTTACCAGGCACAGGAGGATTTGGAGGAGGGGGCAGGAACTGGCATGGAATCCTATCTCCATCGCTGAGCTACATCTCCAACCCTTGTAAAATTATTTGAAATGAGGTCTCATATGTTTCCAGGCATTCTGATGAGCCCCGAGCTAGCAATGCTCCTGCCTCAGCCTCCTACTGAGTAACCAATATTAAAACATGAGCCACCGCATCTGGTGGGAGTTATTTAAGTAGACATATAGAGTTTCAACTTTGGAAGATGGAAAGGTTTCAGAAATGGAAGGAGGTGATAATGTGAATAAGCTTAATGCCACTAAACTGCACAGTTAAAACCCAGTTAGAACGGCTGGGTGTGGTAGTGCACCCCCAAAGAGCAGCGCAAACTGACCTATGTGGTTTTGAGGACAGCCTGGCTTTTATTTATTTGTTTATTTATTTATTTATTTATTTGGTTTTTCGAGACAGGGTTTCTCTGTAGCTTTGGAGCGTGTCCTGGAACTAGCTCATAGACCAGGCTGGTCTCGAACTCACAGAGATCTGCCTGCCTCTGCCTCCCAAGTGCTGGGATTAAAGGCGTGCGCCACCGTCTGGCTGGTTTTTATAGCGAGTTCCAGGCCAGCCAGAGAGACATGGAAAGACCCTGTCTCTAAAAAACAGCAAACAGAAACCGGTAAAATTGGGCTGGGGAGGCGACTCAACAGGTAAAGGCCCTTTGCTACCTAGCCTGACAACCTGAACTCCCAGAAACTAAATAACAGGGAAAAGCTGACTCCTGAAAGCTGTCCTCTTGACATGAAACCTGTGCCCCCACCACACAAACACATACAATAAAATATTTTATAAGTCAAATGGAAATTTTTATATTAACTATACTGCTGCAATTTGAAAACAAAAAATAAAAAAGCAAAGCTCTCTGGAAATCCCTCCCTGATAATCCAAAGCGATGAGAGATTGTTTCATCCATGTTTCATCTCATGATGGACAGTAACATATGGTAAGCTTTGCACTAAAAAATATTAAATGTGTTATGCTTCAAATCTAAAACTAGTAGGTAAAGACAGCACCCAGATGTTTTGACTTGAAAATACTGCTGAGGTCTTATTTTCCTCAGCTTCACTAACGAGTCTATTTTCTCTTGTGAAATCCTTCGGAGGAGGATGAGGCAAGAGCCCAAACACAGGATGAGAGCGGAAGAGTCCAAGGTCCAGACCGAAGCCTAGTCTACAGGGACTCTGCCTTACCACACCGGGCACCAGAGTCCGACCGGCACTCTAGAGCCAGCTCCAACCTGAGGAGACAGGGTAGAACAAGAAAACTGGGGTCCGGGGCAGGCAGCAGGACCAGCTGGGCACCAATTCGGAGTCCACGCATATCCAGAGCGGTCATTCATCAGTTTACAAAGTATTTTTCTCCCGCTCCCCCGACACCCATAGGTGTCTGCATCATGTCACGGAAGAGGACAGCCGACAATAATGGGAATTGTGCTTTATTAGGGACGGAGAAGCAAAAGTAGACACAGTTCTTGGGTGCCTTATTCTTGCCGTCCGGATTCACTTCGGAGTAAAGGTATTCAAGTGACAGGCCAGATGCATACCGGCTGGAAAAAGACCGGAGGGCAGTGGCCTGCTGTGTTCTGTGGAAGGACACACTACAGCGCTAAAATGAGGGACGCTTGCACGGCTGGAAGGGCCTGTCCTGACAGCTCTGTGTGGAGGGCGGAGCAGTACCAATTGAGGAAGGATCTGGCAGGCCTGGGCAACCTGAGGTACCAGGTCTCCTTAGGCATGCCCTGGTTCTGTGACCTTGGCCAGCACCTTTCTCTTCTGAACCTACTTCTTCGTCTGCTGAGTAGTCAAAATCTGCCTTTGCCACTCAACGAGTTGGTGAGCCTTGCATTTGGACCACACCTGTTTTTTCAGGCACACCTGCTTGTGCAATGCTGATGTCTAGCAGCGAAAGCGGAAACACCTACAGGGCGAGTCCTCAGCCAGCTCTAGGAGCCACCCACTCGCAAGAGGTGCCCAGGACTGTCCTGTGGTCGTGCGGGGCTTCCTCAGGGCCGCCCCATCCACTGTCCTCCGCAGCCTTGGGAGCTAGGAGGGGCCAGGACAGCCCAGGGGCAGCCATGACGGAGCCCGGGGCCGAGGACCTGGACACCCTCATCGACGAATTGGACTACCTGCCCGGCCACTTCCATTTGGAGATGCAGCTCAACTTCGAGCCGCGCTCACCGGCTCAGCTACGCGCCCGGGATCTGAAGCTCCAACGGGAGGGTCTGCGGCAGGAGCTGGAGCTGGTGGCCACCCCGCAGCTGTCTGCTGTGCGTCACCTCCTGGGAACCTTTTCCTTTTATCTGGATGAGCTGGACGAGGCCCGCGAGCGTTTCCTGGAGGTGGCCCACGAAGACCCTGGGAACCTCAATGCCTGGGCCAATCTGGCACACGTCTACGGGCAGCTGGGCCAGGAGGAAGAGGAGGAGGCGTGCGCCGCGCGACTGGCCGGCCTCATGGGCCTGGCAGGGGACCCCGAGAATTCAGGAGACCCACGGCTCCGCGCTGCCCGCTGCCTGGCAGAGCAGGGATACGCACACGGCTTCGACGTGGGCTGTGCCAGCCCAGAGGAGCGTGCCCAGGTGCTGGAAGCGGGCATCGCACTCTACGACAAGGCGCTGAGCTATGGGCAGCAGGTGAGTGCTGGCAGGACTCTTCCATTTCCATTGTAGGGATGCCCCCCCACCATTCCTGACCCAGGCTGCCTAATAGCTTCGGGTTCCTGGCACTGCCTACCTAGCTTTCTGTTTCGGCACCAAGGCAAATATAACTAGGCCAGCTCATCCCTTTTCCCTCCTCTGCCAGCAAGGACCTATGCACATTCACCTAATAAGAGGCACAATCAGGCACCAAAACTTGCCAGATTTTCTTTCTTTCCTCTCCCCTACTCCACCTACCTATTTATTTAGACCCCGAATTTTGTCAGCTCCGCTGCCTCAGTGGGCGGACTTCCGCCTCCTCCCCAGCCTTTCTCTGCTGGCCCAGCCTCGGGAACTCTCCCGTGCTATGCCTCACTCCGCTATCCAGTTGCTGCAGCTCACAGGCCACGTCTTCAGCTCAGGCCCCTCCCCACCAGCCCGCAGAATGAGTCCTGGGTTTGAGTGGCATTTAAGGCCCTCAGTCCTTCATCCAGGCTTTCACTAAATCCTACACCTGCTCCATTCCCTATAGGCCGGCTGCTCACGGCTCCCTCCCTTCAGATTTGCCACAAATTCCCCCTGATTCCAGGCTGGTCACAGCTTGCGCTCAGCTTCCACAGCGCTGTCCCAGCTATCCCTCCAGCTCAGTCTCAACAGAGGGGGGCACAGTGTTTGTTCATCTGATTTATCACTGTAAACCAGTCTGGTAGTAAGTAACACTCAGGTTCTGGCACTAACAGACCCTAGTATACTTACCAATATCCTGCAGATAAGGGCCCTATGTTCAGCAGCCTATACAATAAGCACTTAGTATTGAGCAGCCCCGTGGGTCTGGAATCAAGGTATGGCTCTACTCAGTGCTTGGGGCTATGGAGTCCTCTGCAGGTCTGCCTGACTGGGGGCCATCGATAGCCACACCAGTCCATAATCAATTGGGTATGGTTCCTGGCTGGTTGATGTTTTGCTGTCTTCTGTTTCTTAGAAACAAGCCAATAGGTCTAGCCTACACTGCAGGGGAAGGGGTTACACAGGTCAGAAATACCAGCAGGTGGGACTCACTGGGGCATCCCAGAGGCTGCCTGTCACTGAGGCTGATAGAAGAGTGATGTGGGCATGTTATCCTCTTGAGAGCAATGCCCTAGCACGTCTCCATCCCCCAAACCTCCACGTGCCCTGGGTGTCTCTTCCATCAAAGCGTACAACTTCTTTAAGGACAAATATTGGAATGGTGACTTCAGGAAGGCCACGTTGGAGAGTATGGACTTGACCTAAGGACAACAGTGCAGGACAGAGGTCAAGAGGGGACTTAGGCTGCAAGGGTCCAGGTCCAAGCCCCAGCTCCCTGAGCTCTCTAGCTCCAGTCAACAGATACCTGGCTCTCCAAGTGCCCTTTCCCTCTCGGTGAAATGAGGAAATAATGGTATGTGTGTCATAGGTTTTCTCACTGGTATAATGGTGACACAGCAGGCCCTGCCAGAGGATGGAATGTTGAGAGTTTGTTGCTTTGCGGAGCTGCCTGAGGTCTGTGCAGAGCAGCTGGGGTCCAGGGAGAGGTAGGGTTTGTTCCCTGCCCCATCTGCCAAAGAATAGATGAGCCTGTACTCATGAAGTACCTGGCACCGAGTATGTGCTCAGTAAACAGGACAACAGTGATTTCAGCCATCAGCATCAGAGGCTGGATCCGGATAACTCAGATCTGTTCCTGATTTGCTGTGTGGCTTAGAAAAGCTGCTTGTCCCTGGCCTCTGTGCAGACTTCACAGAGGCCAGTCCTGAGCTCTGTATCCCTCCCTGAGATGCACCGTGATTATCCTGTCAAGTAGTAGAGAAGCCCTTACATGCCGAGCAGGTGGTTACTGGATTTCTCGACATTTATCCATAGCGCCTGCGTGCCAGGCTTGTATTTAAGAAGTCCCAGCATAGAGAAACTCCTCAACAACAGAGAAAGCAAGCATCAGTTCCTCCGTTAACCACCTTACCCAAGCCCTTCCTCTGGGAGCAGAAGCCCAAAGGACAAGTTAGAGATGCCCCTACAGCTGCCCGAGGTCACACACCCATGACACTCTCTAAATAGTGAGCCCCAGAGAGCATGCTTCCTGAAATAAAACCAGTTCCCCAGGGCCTGATGATGGACACAGACTTCAGCGGCACATGGGGACCCAATGCTGGCATCAGCGGTGACCTGGAAAATCTGGGTCCTGTGGAGTAAAGAAGCAATGTGCAAGTTCCAGAGAAGGGATGCTTTTCAGCAGAGGTGACTGATGGAAGCTTCTGGAAGAGGAAGAAATCTGTTAGCAGGAATAAGAGGAGGGAATGCCCAGCATGATGTCTGTAAAGGCCTGACATAGCAGGAGCATAGGGAGCATGAGGACTTCAGAGACAGTTACCTGGGGTGGGAAATGAGGGCCAGGAGGCAGCATCCTGAAGCTTTGTGGAGATAGCATTACCACTCGAGAGCTACTGGTATGAGCTCTGAAACCGGGTGCCACCTTCCACCTTCATCTTACACCAGGCTAGCAGTTTGCCTGACGGGAGTGAGCTAGTAAGAGGATCTGAATACTACCATCCTAACTTGCCTCAAGACCTTTGCTGGGTGGTGGGTGGGAGACC
>NC_022016.1:73978875-73981207 GCF_000317375.1 Microtus ochrogaster
CACCTTCCACCTTCATCTTACACCAGGCTAGCAGTTTGCCTGACGGGAGTGAGCTAGTAAGAGGATCTGAATACTACCATCCTAACTTGCCTCAAGACCTTTGCTGGGTGGTGGGTGGGAGACCCCTCGCAGGCACTCTCAGGAATCTGGGATGCTGCAGGCACTCTCAGGAATCTGGGATACGGAAATGCTGAGAGCACTCAGGCAGGCCAGTCTGTTTGTTGGTGAGATCATTGAAGGCAGGAGGTAGAGGCACTCAGGATGGGAAGCAGGAGGAGGGACTCCCCAGCTTCAGGAGTACTTGTGGGAGCAGTGGAGATGGGCAGGAGCCACCAAAGCTTGTGCAATGCAGGAGGCTTTTCACCTGTTGGGAGGAGTTGCAAGACACAGGCAGGATGAACCAGGAGCTCTTTGAGGCCAGAGGACAAATGTCTGCTGGAGTATAGTGGCTGTAGTCTCACCGCTTCTACAGAGGGAACAGTGTGAAGCTAGCTCATCGTTCAACTTGTAAATGTGTGTGAGGGGGAGAGTGTCTTTCGGATGGCTGGTCTCTCTGTTCATTCCCTGTTGGGAGGTTTGGGGTTGTGATACTGGGGGTGGAATCCAGACCTTGCTACACTAGACAAGCAGTCTATTGCTGAGCTACACCTTTAAGCCTTGCTCTTTGTCCTGGACAAAATTCTGAAGAGATGTCGTGCTGCTGTCACTCTCTCCATCCTCTGAAGACACCTTTACACACACATACACACACACACATGCACACATACACACACATACACACATGCACACATACACACATGCACACACACACATGCACACATATACACACGCACACATACACACATACGCACACATGCACACACACATGTACACATACACACATGCACACATGCACACATACACACATGCACACACACATGCACACACATGCACACATACACGCACACATGCACACATACACGCACACATGCACACATACACATACACACACATGCACACATACACATACAGACACATGCACGCAGCCATGCATGCACAGGGGTGGGGGGAGCAGAGAAAGAAGACAGAGTGATTGATTTGCAGGGATAGAGATTCCTGGCACGGATCTCATCTGTCTTTAGACAGATTAGGTGGAGAGTCTGCTCCAGCCTCAGGTGGCTGCAGGAAGTTCATGCCTCAAGAGATCATAAACAACCGTCCCAAGGTTGCTGGGAAGATGACCAGGACATGAAAGCACCAGGAAGGATGTGGATTGGGATCCTGTGCAGTTCTTCCCCCAGCATCTGGCCCCTCCAGACACTGTGTGTGGCTCCATACCAAACTGTGTCTGTGGTTCTTCTTGGAGGGAATTCTACTTTGTCCCATGGAGGGGTGAGCCCTGTCTTAATGTTCTTTTTGTTACCTGCTCCCGCCAGGGGTTAGCAGAGACGGGATGAACACCTGGAGATGGGATACCTGTGGCTGTTTTTAATTTTATTTTTTGTATTTTTTAAGACAGGGTTTCTCTGTGTAGCCCTGGCTGTCCTGGAACTTACTTTGTAAACCAGGCTGGCCTTGGGACTCAGAGATCCACCTGCTTCTGTTTCCTAAGTGCTGGATTAAGGGCTTGCACCACCACTGCCTGGCTAAAAATTTAATTGAGATGAATAACTCAATTTTAAGTCTTAAAAAAAATCCATGTTTTTAAAAAATAAACTTTAAAAACTTAGAACTTTTCTATTTTTCCAGAAAAGGAATAGCCCTGCCCTAGGCCGCCACTCCGTTATTTCATTTTCTTTTCTCAAAATATTGTCTTAACGCATGCATAAACATGTATGTAAACATTCACACATAAGTCATACACATGCATACATTGTACATGTACAGACACATGAGCTAACATGTACACACATCCATACATGTATAATCACACATAGGCACATACATACATGCTCACACACACACACTGTTGAATTGACAAAATTCCTTCTCTGGGAGAGACAAAAACAATGTCTACCTCTTTTTCTAAGGTTCCAATGACAAAGAAAGGTACAATTCCACCAAAATTCACCCTGGGAGTCAATGTGTTTATTAGGTTTACTTACCAAGCAACAGGTGAGGGGTTACAGAAAGGGACAGAGGTGACCTTAAAGCAGCCACACTGGAAAGTCTGAACTCAGTGTGACTCTCCCATGACTCTATAGAGAAAACCTCTTCCATAATCCTTCTCCACCTAAATCCTCAGCCTCCCACCCCAGGAATCCAAGGCTACATGCAATTAGGGCAGAATTGCTTCCAAGTGGTTGGATAGAGTAGCTGGATACTTAGTTTGAGGGTCCCATAGCTCTGGTGC
>NC_022016.1:73981307-73996328 GCF_000317375.1 Microtus ochrogaster
TTTTTATTTTCGAGACAGGGTTTTTCCGTAGCTTTTGGTTCCTGTCCTGGAACTCACTCTGTAGACCAGGCTGACCTCGAACTCACAAACTCACAGAGATCTGCCTGCCTCTGCCTCCCAAGTGCTGGGATTAAAGGCTTGCGCCACCATCGCCCAGCGCTCCCCCCTCCTTCTAGAGGGCAGATCAATAGGCCCAGCTGTGCTGAGCTTTTGTGAGCAGGCCAGCAGAACTCCCAAAGATGGTGGCAGTTTTGCTTGGTGGGTGGTCCTGTCCAACACACGCCTGCTAATATACTTGCAGATCCACTTCTGAACACACATGAACACTCTTCATACCTACACGAGTAAGTGCTCACACATGTGCGTGCTCCTGCCCCTCCCCACCCCTCACAGCTGCCTGGGTGCGACCCATCCACAACGGGAGCCTGTGGGCTGTCTGAGCTCAGAACTGCACTTTCATTAGCGTTTTTTGTCTAACTCAGACTTCACAGAGCCACTGCCAGTTAGGCATTGTGTTTCCCCTCGCCTGCAGGGCACAGCAGGCTCCAGAGGGGAAGCTACCTTCCAGGAGGACCCCATGCACTCACATCATTTGGATTTCATCATCAGGGATGCTGGAGGGCAGGGAAGTGATGCCTCAGGCCAGCATTCCATTTCCATGCCTAACAGGGTTGAAAGGGGACCCTAGTCAGCAAACCCAGAGTCCCTGTGTGCACATTGGGTACACACACCTCCACGGTTCTGGAAGCTCAGATTCTGTTCAGGATGGGTGAAGCCAGATGAAGCCGACAGAAGGAGGCTGCCAGGCCATGGGCTAATGAGCTGGGCACTGAGCATGCCTGTGTTTTTCTACATCATCTCACGTGATCTCATAGAAATGCTGGCAATGCCACGCTGTTCTACAGATGAGCAAACAGAGGCTCAGAGAGGTGCAGCCTTGCCCAAGGGTATACACAGCCGTGAGTGACAGGCAGGGACCAAAGTCGGGTGCTTTTGTTCAGGGTACAGCATTCCTGCCTCAGCCTTGTGGTGTCCTGGGAGCCACTCACATTTGCTCCTCATTGCTTCTGGGAATGCCGCTGCCTTCTCCCCACTAACTGGTAACCTTGAGGGCTGCAGTCTGTGAGACCTCAGAGGGCAGGCGTTTTTAGTATCATCTTGTTCAATTATGCCTGACAGAAGAAATCCTGTCCACAGGGCTCTGCACAGTGGGGAATTGAGGAGAGTGAGGCTCTCTGTTCTTACCTGAGGGCAAAAGACTCCCTCAGACCCACAGCCACTACAGATCCTGAGTCTGAATTAGATCTGCAGCAAACAGAGACGTGGCTCCTCAAGGTGCAGTCAGTGTAGGGACCGCACGAAACAAAGATGACCCACAGGGCCTGCGGGTATGACAGACTAAGAGACAGCAGGGAGCTGCTGTTGATCTGCTCAGAGCATGAAGTCCAGGTGAAATGCTTCAGGGGACCCAAGATGCTGACAGACACTGAGTCATGGCACTCAATTCCCAATGCCCTCCACCAGCCCATTCACTACCCCACCACAAGCTTCTTAGCCGGGCAGGATGTTCAGAGACACAGAGGCGGGCTCAGTGACCAGGATCCCTCGGTAGAGGAAGGGACCTCAGACTTTTGTGATTCCACAGACTCAATGAGGCAAGTCAAGGGGAACACTAGTCCCCACAGCAGCATGGGGAGGAACCTCTCTCTGTCCTGTCCAATGTGCTCTGCCGCTGTCTGTCACCACTAAAGACATCCCACTTGTGCTAGACGGACTCGTTCTCAGGCAGGTCTGACACCAGCGATTGTTTCTGCAGTATCCGCCTTTACAAGGCCAGGGATTCAGGATGCTGTTGAAAGACTGGTTTTGGAGGGAGGCAGATCAGAACTGAATCCTGGTCCTTCTACCCGGCAGTGTGGCAGAGCTGTGGCTCTTTGGCTGTCTTCCAATCAGTCCAAGGAAGACGTAATACCTAACTTCCAGAGCTCCTCTGAGAATCCGGTGCCACCATGCCCCGCAAGCCCAGTGACCTGGGAGAAACCTTCTTCCTTTCCATTAGTCCCCTCCCAGGAGGGTATTAGTCATCCCAGGGCCTCCCTGGAATGTAAAGAGCAGCTGCCAGGGCAAAGTTCACCCTGCCAGGTAAATACTCGCTGAGAGCCTAGTTGATAACCCAGTCTAGTCTGTAGTCTGTAGTTCTGCGAACTGAGGGTTTAATGAAAGGAGAATTGAAATCCTTTAAAGTCACTTCCAATGTCCCTGTCTCTGCGGCACCACCCAGGGACACGCTTGAGTCCTCACAAACCTGCCCTGTGTGTGACACTGCATCTCATCCCACTACTTCTGCCAGGTCACCTGCCTTAGGCTCTTATCCCACAAGCCACAGAAGCAAGCTCGTCAGGCATCCCCGAGGAGGAGAGTTCTGATCTTTCGGCCCATTGGAAAGGGACACACCTCTCAGCCCATTTCACTCCACCCTCTGTAGGGAGTCCAGCCAGCGGCTTTCAAACTCAGACCCTCAGAGAGGATACAGAGCCTCCTGGGCCATACCTCTAGAGCCACAGAGGGGTGAATCAAGAATTTCACACCCAGACTGAGGCAGGAGGATTGCCACAAGTCTGAAACCAACCTAGACTATATTATGAAAGGCTTGCCTCAAAATAAAAAAAAATAAAAAAAAAACCAAAACCCTAACCAGGTTGGCCTCGAACTCACGGAAATCTCACCGCTCTATCACAGCTGTCTCTCCTACAACCTCCCTAACAAGGAACTCTTGAGGAGTCAAATGGGCCAGCACATGGTCTGCTCTGCACAGCAGAATTTATTTGCTATCACATTGTGTGACATAACAAACAGCTAAGTCTGGATGTGGTGATGCACCCCTGGATTCCTAGCAAGAGATGGAGGCAAGGTGATGTCAAGCTCTAGGCGAACCCAGGACATGCAGTAAGACGCTCCCTCATTAAACAGGGGTGTAGGGGTGTGTGGGGTGGGCAGAATGCAAGGAGCGTCCGTAAGTCTGTCCAGGCTTTCACGTCGGTCATGTGACGTCGAGGGCAGCATCTTGCCTCAGTTTTCCCATCTGTACTAAGATGGTAATGATTCTCACTTTCCCTTCCATGCGGACAGTCAGAAGCCCTAAGTAAGCTGTGAGACCGTGCTTTGCAAGTGCTAACCACGGTTTAAACCCTGGCTCTTTGCGGTTAGATAGTGTGGAAAGAATGTGAACTTAAGACAGAGGTGGCTTTCGGCCTGCTTTCCCCATCTGGGGTGGGGGGCAGAAAATGAGAAGAGGAGCAGGCTGATGCTTACTTAGGGAACCCCTCAGGGTCTATCCCCACACCTGCGGCTATTCCCAGGGTGACTGCAAACTCAGGCTGGGCCTCATGCAGCTCCTTCATGAGAATCTATCTGCCCCAGAATGAGGGCCAGCCTGACACCTCGGTTCTGATGCTGACTGGCCCCTCTCGTGGGGTGTCCCAGGCAGAGCCCAGACCAGGCGGTCCCAGAGGTGTCCCAGGCAGAGCCCAGACCAGGCGGTCCCAGAGACTCCTTCCATGTGGCTCTCAGCCTTTGCCTCCTCCCAGGCTGCCTAAACCCTCAGCCTCTGGAAGCTGGGAACCCTGGAGCTGTGCCCTGGCCTGCCACTGAGGCTCCTCAGCAGGAGAGAGGCAAGTACCCCCTCCTTTCAGCAGGAGCCACAGCAGCCACAGGCCTGTTTAATTTAATGCACTGTGGCTTGCCAGGTTGCCCCTGGTAACAGCTTCAGCTGCTGCTCCCAAAACAACCAGGACTTTTAAAGGGACAGGCTATTTTCCTGCTGGCATTGCACTGCAGAGGTAACAACATCCAGGAGATTCTCCTGGCTGACAGCAACCCAGCAGCACTCTGAGGCCCCCACTCCATGTCTGCTGACCCCGCCCGTAACCCAGAAGCCCGCCTTCGGCATCACTCACAAGTGAGATTCGTCACTTGTCTCACTCAGATAGCTGCAGTTCTGAAAATCAGTTTAGTCTCCAAATTTGGAGGGTCAGGGAGAGAGAAGAGTAGAAGAGCATAGGCCTAGGCGCTGCTCCTGCAGTTCAGGGACAGTGTCATATGGCTTCCATTGTGAAATTCTTAATAAGCAGGTTCTGAATCCGAGGGTGTTGACAGTGAGCAGAGTGGCAGGGGTCTGCTCATAGACCTTGATGTTAACACTTGTGGAGTTTGGGTAAATCACCCCACCTCTCAGGTCTCAGGGTCCCCAGATACATAACACAGCCTTGTGGGAAAGGCTGGGGGTTAGGACCGTGGAGGAATGAGCTTAACTCCCAGCCCTGCCATTCACTGGCCTTGTGGTTTGGGCAAATAAGGCAATGTCTTTGGACCTGAGTGCCGATGGAAGGAGTGCCTACACACAGGAAGAGCCCTGCCCAAAGGCAGTGGGTCAGGCGGGTGTAGTGTACATACCTATAATGTAAGCACATGGAATCACACGTTTGGAGCTATCCTGGGCTACACAGCAAGTCCAGGACAGCTTAGGCTACATAATGAGATGCTGTCTCAAACAAAAAACAAAACAAAATGGATGGCACATCTAATACCGGAGTGCTATGGAAACAAGACAGATGTCTGCAGCCCTAGAGACGGGAATAAGGTGCAGAGGGGTCTTCAGGTTTCAGGCCTTGAAGCCCTAGGGCCATTTGGGGCACTGAAGCAGATTACAGTCTACAGTAGACAAAGCAGCCCCCAGCCCATACCAGAAGAGACAGATTCCTGTTTGCCCCTGGGTGTGCCCCTGCGGCACACAGCACAACCCTCCTCTGCAGATAAGGATGCAGCCCCCTAGGCTCTCATCCCTAGGGCTGCCCAGTTGGGCCACTCAGGCCCCTGTGGCTCCCAGCCTCTGCTCTGCTCATTCCAACCCAGAAGCCACTCTGCCAGCTCTTGTATTGGCCCCTCCCATTCCTTATCAGAAACACGGAAGAAAGCATGGGGCCTCTTCCCTCCATGACTTGTGTTAGACAATCACAAAGCAGGCCTGTGACCAGACCAGAGGTCTGAGGTCACTCCAACAAGCAGCCAGGCATCCCAAGGCACCACGGGTTGCTCATGCACAAGTGTTTGACCAGGGCATCCCATAAAAGGTGCCCCATAAATCTGAGCCCTCCCTCCCTTCCAAGCACCAGTGTAAGGACAACAGACAGGTAATCTATCATCCTATCCCCACTTTGTGCTTTGGAAATGTTCCCCATTTCTCAAGGATGCCCCAGAACCCTTGGGGCCTGCGCCTCTAGCCCCCACAGTGCTTTTCGCAGCAGCCCTGGTGTACGTAGCCCCTCCTAGAAACAGTTTAACCCCCTGAAGTGTCATGAGCAGCAAAGCACATGCGGGCACTTGACATCCCCAGCTCTAGCCCCTGCTCTGGCTCCCCACCACCTTACAAATGGGCTCCAAATTCTAAGCCTGGAACTTTGACCCTTCACAATGTTCCCCCGGGCTCCTCGACACTTTGGGTTAGGGATTCCAGCCCTGGTCACATGCAGACCCCATTTCTGCTCTTCTACCATCTCCGAACCTCTCTCTGCCCATGATGGCCAGGCCTCCGGGAATAGTATTTCTTGCTATATCCCTCTGGTGGTGCCCTCTCTCCTGGAGGACCCTGTTCTAGTGCCACTTCTTCAGAAAGCCTTGGGGGACCCTGGTCTGGGGAGGACATCTCCTCAGGACTCGCACAGCCCCTTCATCCCTTCCATTCTAATTGTGCCTTTACACCTGGCTTTGCTGCCAGGCCAAAACCTTCAAGATGGGACCACCTTCCCTCTCCTGTCTTCACTGCCCAGCCTTGGACCACTCACCATTCACCGACTCCGGCTCCCTCCTCCTCACTTCACAATGTTCTTTACCTTCCAGGTTACATACATACATATGTATACACACACACACACACACACACACACACACACACTTTACCCAAGATCCCGTTCACTGGCTGTGACTCCCTCCACCTCACGCACACACACAGTGTTCTTTGCCCTCCAGGTTACTCATTCCCTCACGTTCCTGAGAAGCTGCTCAAGCCACCCCACTCAACACACACACACACACACACACAACAGGTACTCTGGTCCCTGTCTCTCCCTCTGAAGTGCCACAACCTAGTCAAGACTCAGCTTGGAAATACATCCTCTAACTGGGCAGTAGTGATGCATACCTTTAATCCTAGCATTTGGATCTCTGAGCTCTGAGTTTGAGGCTACCCTGGTCTACAGAGAGAGTTCCAGGGCAGCCAGGGCTACACAGAGAAAGCCTGTCTCAAAAAAAAAAGAAAAAGAAAAAGAAAAAAAGAAAAAAGAAAAAGAAAAGAAAGAAAGAAGGAAAGAAAGAGAGAGAGAGAGAGAGAGAAAGAAAGAAAGAAAGAAAGAAAGAAAGAAAGAAAGAAAGAAAGAAAAGAAAGAACCTCCTCTGGCTGGGAATGGCGTCATCCTGCTGTAGATGGTCTGCCATCACTCTCAGGGCTTTGGTCAGACTTTGCCCCTCCTCCAGGGTTTGATATTGGTGACAGGAATCAGGAACATGGGCTATGTAGCTAAACCAACACCAGTTCCCTAGCGCTGCCTTCTCCAGCCGGGCTATCCTGGGCAAGTCACGTCCCTCTCTGCACCTCAGTGTATTTACCTGTAGAGGAACTAATATCCAGGTCCTAGGTTTGCTGTGAGCTCAGGTATCAGGCATGAGAACCTTGGCACACACACCAGGCCTCTCCATACCCAGGTCTGTTTCCCTAGCCGGTTTATAAGCCTAGGAATGTCAGGGTTAAACCGTCACTGGAGGCCACATCCCCGCAGCACCTCAGAGGCTCTCAGGAAGGCTGGCTGATGTGAACGTGGCTGGAGGGGTAGGAGTGTAGGGAATGAGGTGAGTGAGAGCCGGAGCTGAGAAGGCAGGAGAGGTGGGCAGGGAGATGACTGAGGGGGAGGGGCCAGAGGCAGAGGCAGAGCCGATATGCACTGGGGACTTTATTGGTTTTCATTAAAATTCCTTCCCAAGGCAGGAGGAGCTACTCCCGTAAATAGCAGCATAAATATTTTATCGGGTGCCCGAGTCAGTCTAAATGCACAGCAGGGTTGGCGAGAATAATAATGGGAAAATATTCAGGGAGGCCGGGTGAGCTGAGCTCGGTGGACTCACTTAACATCCCCAGAGAGGTGGAAGTGGGAAGCGGGAGGGGAAGGAAGAAAGGAGAACACAGCTGAGCAGAGCTGGGGCTGGGGACCAGAGACTGGGTAGAGTTAGCTGGGGAAGGAGGAGAACAGGATCCATACTTGCTCGTGAGGGCTGCTTCACTGGGGACTCAGGTGGCTCATCTCAAAAGCCCTTTGATCAGAGAAGGAAAGCAGTTTGCCTACGGCTGCCCAAACAGGCACCGACATCAAAGCTGTTGATGGCCGAAGGCATCCCCACTGTATCTGTTGCCTCTTCGAGTTCAGGTTCTAGCATGGGTGCTTGTAAGCACTAGCCTGAGTGTCTCCATAACCACCATATACAGCATGTCATTCTCTGCTTCCTAGATCCCAATAGAAGAGAAAAGGAGCTGGTACTTCACCATGGCAACGCTCTTCATCAGGTCAGGCCTGGGACTGGAGATGGGTTGGGGATGGTGGAAGAGGCGTGGCTTGTGGAATAGAGGTGGATGGGTGCCATGGCAGCTCTCTGGGGTCGGCCACAACCCTTTCCTGTCCACAGGTTGGATGGCATCTTGCTAGAGATGGGCACTGAGGAGCAGAAAAGGCTGCCAGCTTTCAACCGCACCCTGGCCTTGCTCCGGCAAGTCCTCAAGTCCTCAGACTCCCGACACCAAGGTGGGAACTCCGGGTGGGGTTGAAGCGCCTCTGTCCTGCTGTCCTGCCCCTGTCAGTAATTCTGTCTGACTCCATCCCTGTCTCTTTTCGCCTCACCCTGGCTCACCTCACAAACCTGTGTTTACCCAAGGAAGCCCAGGCTCCTTAGCATAGCAGACTCAGGTGGGATGCCAAAACCTGTGGTCCTTTCTATGAAACATCATAGAAAGGGCTTGGATCAGTGGTAAAACAATTTACCCACGTGGAAACAGGCAAAAAGAGTTGACTGAGGTATGCTTCAAAGAAATAGCAGGGAAATCACTGCTTCTTCAGGGAAGAGAGAGTAGCTACTGAGAGGGAGTTTCTTTTTTATTTTTTAAATTTATTTATTTATTATGTATACAACATTCTGCCTCGGTGTATGCCCGCACGCCAGAGCAGGGCGCCAGATCTCAGTACAGATGGTTGTGAGCCACCATGTGGTTGCTGGGAATTGAACTCAGGACCTCTGGAAGAGCAGCCAGTGCTCTTAACCTCTGAGCCATCTCTCCAGCCCGAGGGAGTTTCTTTTATAGCCGTTGAAGGCGGGGGTACTTGGCATTGTTTCCTGCGCCATTTGTGTGGGGAACCATATCTGGGTGGAGAGGCTCCACCCCGTGCCATCTTGTTTAGTAGGAACTTTGGCAGTAAGTTGTTTTCCTGGAGATTGGTCATTTGTCCAAGGAGCCTTGGGGTCAGGTTCCAAAGGTTGTGGCCAGGCTGTAAAAGCATAGGAATTTTGCTTTTATTTGGGGCCTTCTGTTTCCCTGCTCAGAAACCTGCGGTAGCCTAGAGTGCCAAAACAGCGTGTTAGATGGTAAGACCACCACCAGACACAAGCGGACAGTGACACAGACCCATGTGTCTCCACCACCTTCCACCCCCGCCTATGGTTAGGGAAGAAGGCTGTGTAGGACACAGGTGAGTCACTTGTTCTAAAGGCCAAGCAGCAATCACAGGGACTGCACCCCCCAGGAAGCCAGAAGGGCTATGTCCCTGAAATGGCTTCTCCTGTGTGACATGTTTAGACACAGAGTAAGCCCCAGCCATGGCCTGCCATACCCTCAGGAGTCCGATAACCTCCTCTGCCTTTCGTCTTCTCTGTCTCCGGTCACGCTGTGGTCCTTTTCTTCATCTTTATGGGGACAGTGCCTACAGAGGAGGAGTTGGCCCCCATCCCCGCTTATGCTCACCCTGCCTCCACTGCTCCCTAGAGACCCCACCCTCTCTTGCCCTCACCCAGCTTTGGCCTGGTGCTATGTCGGCATGCTGCTGGAGAGGAAGGACACCTTCTTCACCACCCCCATGGGTGTCCATGAATGCGGATACTCAGGGACGGAGCCCCTGGACTGCTTTGGCAAGGTATGTCTATGTCCTGGATACATCCACTTCACAAACTTGGGCTCCCCCAGAGCCCTCTGCTTCTCTGGGCTAACCCTGCCGTGTGGCCCACCCAGAAAGGACCCTACTCCAGCCCTCCATCTCCATCCTTCCTTCACGCCTGCTCTGCTCTGCCCAAGGTCAACAGGGTTCCCACCTGAAAAGATCCACACCCATCCCTCCAGCCTTGAAATGGGCCCTGGAACAGTTCTTCCCCCAGCTGTGTTTCCTTTCCCTCCCAGGGGTTTAATAGAGGGGATAGATTTACTGGGGTCTCCTTCCTGGGTCTGCCCTCAGGCTCTGAGACAAGTCAGAGAATCACTAGTAACAATCAGCAATCAATACCAACATTGGCAGGGAGACTCTGGCCCAGCTAGAAGCCCCATAAGTATGAGGAGGTTGAGGATGACTCTGGCCTACGTCTTATCAGCCACATAACAGGAGAGGAAAAGCTTAAGAATGTGCCAGTGAGCTGGACTCCAGGGAATTTGGGGCTGGTAGGTTTGCCCCAAAGTGGTTACTGTATGACTAAGCCATGAGGATGCTGGCCATGGGTAGGTAGGATCTGTGAATGTGGTGGCTCAGCTTCATGCTTCATTCCCCCCCCTTCCTCCCTCCATAGGCCATTGAGATCGCCAAGGACCATCCTCCCATCCTGAATCGCCTGGCCAAAATCTTCCACTTCCTAGGAAAGCAGGATATGGCCATAGGAACCTGCAATATGGCCCTGGATGTGCTTAGAGACCCACAGAGCAACTGGCAGGCATACAGCACCAGGGCCAAGGTGAGACAGCCCCGCCTCATCCTACCATCGGGAATAAGAGGCCAAAGGGCAAGGGGGCCAGAGCCTTGGAATCTTCATGGCAGAGAGCTTAGGAATCGTCTAGACACCCGAAATGCCTGCCTTTTGAGCCAAGAGTTAAGCTTGGTGCTGTGTGTAAACACGGAAGCAAACATATCCCAGGAGTCCGTTCGTGACTGAGTGATCGCTATATTAGGTCCATCTTTAGCGACTTCACTGTCTGTCGGGAGACTGGGCTGCACCACATCCTCAGGGCTCCCAGTCACACGCTGAGGTGAGAGTTGCCTCCCTCGATTCTCCTTGCTGGACCCTGCTCTACCTCTGAACCCCTCAGAACACAGCTGCTTGAGGCCACACCTACAGCTCTGAACTCATTTTTCTTCAAGTTAATAAGTCCCCACCACCACCACCACACACCCCTCATCGGCTCTACTACCTTTTCATTGTGCTTCCAATCCGGTCTCCAGGGCTGCAGCAAGTAAACAGAAAACTTCTGCCCTGTAGTTGATGCAGTTGCTACTGATAATAAGGATACTCACTGTAAAGCCAGAAGGTGGCGCTACAAAAATCTTCCAAGCTGTGCTCTGTTTACTCACCCCGAGAATCCCCGGAAAAGTGGGGCATGTGCCAGTCTACGGATGGGGCATGGCACAGAGTGGCATTCCTCAGGGTTCTGCCTTCACTTTGCTAGAATGACAGCCGTAGCTCCTCCATCTGCTCCCTGTGGCTCTAGAGGTCACACTCACTACTCAAATGACCAGAACAAAAAGGAACATGGACAGAAGGGAACGCACAGGGCAAGGACGGAAGCCAGGACCTGGCTATGATAGCTTTGTCCAACTCCTGTTCTGACGCCTTTCTTCCATCCTGTTGGCCTGGGTCTCCACCTAGAATGCCCACTTGGTAGATATCCGGCTGACTTCCTCCCTTCCTGCAGGCCTGACAAAGCTTCAGCTTTTTTCTAATGGCCTCTCATTGAAAATATCAACCTACTTGCCAGTATTTTCTGTCCTTCCCTGCTTTACTTTTTCTTCTTTTGTTGTTTGTTTATGTGCTTGTTTATTTGAGACAGGGCTTCTCTGGCTGTCCTGAAACTCACTCTGGAGACTAGTCTGGCCTCGAACTCAGAGATCCTCCTGCCTCTGCCTTCCAAGTGCTGGCATCAAAGGCATGCACCCCCACCGCCCGGCTACTTTTCCTTTTTAACACCCAAGACACTGTTTACTCTTTGTCCTGTTGATTGCTTCTCCTTACTGACATAGAAGCTCACACTTTGTCATTTTGTTTTCCACTGTGTCCTCAGTACCTGACACATAGTTTTGGGAATTGCCAACTTTTCAATCTAGAAAATGGAGTTCAGATGTTATAACACTTCCTCCAGGTTATATGGCAGATTGTGGGGGCAGTCAATACATGTTTGCTGGAAGAATAGATGGATGGAGGGATGGATGGATGAATGAATGTTCTTACATCATCCTGCTCCTCATTGTGTAAGCAGGGAGGCAGGCCCAGAATGGGGAGTGGTTACCCCAGCTGGCACAGAACTAAGACCCAGGGCTCCTGGGTCCCAGTCTGGGGTGGCAGGCTTTCTGCAGTCACACAGGATGCCCCTGGTTGCTGCCAAGAAGCAACCTGGCTTTTTCGTGAGATCAGAAAGGAGGCAGATGTCTTGTGCAGAGGGTTTCCCCTGAGTTGCCCCTCTCCTGCAGGTTCGAATCAGAGCCTATGTCCACGACCTGGAACGGGCCAAGGTGGGGCTCGGGGGCATGCCAGACAGGAACCATCTGGCCTGTGCCAAAGCTGACCTTGAGGAAGTGATCAAGGTGCACCCAGGCCTCAGGACCTACCTAGACATCGGCCAGGTAAGAGACAAGCGCTGCCTGGACCCTGAGGACAGAGAGGAATACGTGGTGTGGGCCCTGCTCGCTCCTCCTCCAACTGTCCCGTGGATTGGATGCAATAATGTGTGTAGATGTTTAGAAGCCTTCCTCGTCCCACCCTCTCCCCTCAGCAGTCAGTACAGGCCATGATGTGCTCAGGGAAGGGCTATCAAAGGTGACCACATCATAATTGCATGGAGGCGGGGCTTAAGGCTAGGTGTGGAGGTGCTGGGACTAGAACCCTGGTACAGGGTTTTCCAGGGGGCTGGAGAAATGGTGGGAACTGATTAGGGGGGGTTGGGTTTGAAGGAGGAAGGCTAAGAGGCCACCCCTACCCAGGTTTACTACTACATGGGCGTGGATGCCATGAGGGAGCTGCTGGCTGTGGATGAAGCCGCGCTCAACCAGGCGCTGGTCTTCCTGGCGAAGGCTGGCGAGTTGGAGCTGGGAGCCACGCTACCGGAGCTGCAGCTGCTGCGCGGCAAATGCTTGCGAGTCCAAGGCGAGGATGCCAACGCTGCGGCCTGCTTCAAGCGTGCAGTGGAACTGGACGACACGGGATCCAGCCACACCGAGAGCTTCGGCTGCCTGCTCGAGGCGCTACTGGCTCAGTGGAGCCAGGCACAGCTGAGCGACGGCGAGGTGGGCTGCGAGGTGGACATCTGGTTGTGCCATGCCAGGAGCAAGTACCCAGCAGCACGCCTGCGCCAGGAGCTGCAGCGTGTGTGGCGCGGCCACACAGATGAGGTCCTGGGCCTGGCTGGTGCCTTGGTAGCCCAGGGACGGCCGGCACTAGTACGGCTGCTCTTTGAGACCATGGAACACGAGGGTGAGGACGCTGGAGGACTGTGCAAAAATCGAGCATCCTCCTCCTAAATCAGGTGCTGGTGCCCTGATGAGGTCGGATCCCAAAGAGGCCCCACGTGGATGACTGAGTTTAGTCATGGCACTCAAGACAGGCCACCTGGAAGGGTGAGCAGAGCCAGATGTTTTCTGTGTTGGGTTATAGTTTAGTCGAAGGCTTGCCTAGCAAGCATTGAGGCCCTGGGTTCGTTTCCTACACCTGAGGGGTGGGGGGAATCAAAGCAGATTTTCTCCCCTATAGAAATTGTGAATGGGTATTTTGAAACGTTTTATAAATTTGAAATACCCATAGGGCAGGAAAGGGGCGCTTGCAGGAAATTCTGCAGAACAAGGAGTCTGGGAGCAGGCACGAGAGGCCAATGGAAAACTGCTGCTTGAAGAAAAGAATTTTACAAACATGCAGAGAAAATAGGATAGTTCAACTCTGACAGAAAAGATAGCTGTCTCCAATGTGACTTTCTATCCCAGATGTCTGAGTGACTGTCATTGGAGTCTCAAGGGCCACACTGAACGTTTAGCTGAGTAGTCTCAAGTTCTCAGCCAGAAAAGTCTAGCTAAAACAGACCAAGGTAGCACTGTGCGTGGGTGCCTGCAGGGTTCCTCTTGACTTAAGCCCAGGCTTTCAGAACCAGTTCCTACCTCGCCATCAGCGTCCAGCAAGCCTTTGCTTTGGTCAGCCTTCCTGGAAGGCATCCCGAAGTCCCTGAAATAAAACTCATCAGAAACACCCTCACTCACCTTCCCTGTCCTCTCTGTACCCCTGCTCCTGTCCTGTTTAGTTTTCTGTTGTTTATTGTTTTATGATAACCTCGAGGACTTTTCTGAAAACCTCACTGGCACATTGTATGGGCAGTCAGCAAACACCTATTCTAATTCCCTCTGGGTTCTCTGCACACCAACCAAACGTCACATAGGTCAAGAACCCCATTGCCTGGGCTGCCCGCTATGTGCTACACATAGATCAAGTGACTCCTGACTTCATGGATGACACAGACACGGACAAGGTCCCAGACAGATGAAGAGTCATCACAGAGGCAGATCACCCCACTCCCTGACACCTCCCAGCTGGAGGCTGTGGCATCTTTGGTCAGAGTTAGGCTCTCCTGGTGCTCTTTGGGCCTGTTCTCTTTCGTCCCCATCTCTGCTCCTCACTCTAGGACCTCTGTGCCCTTCCTTATCTTGTTTCCTCTCTGGCTTTCCCCAGCCATTACTGTCTATCAAGTGCTCAGCTCAGAGGCGACCCCCACCACCCTGGAAGTTCTTTGCCTCCTCTCACCTCTCATGAACCTCACCTTTCTCAACATGAAGGGTTTATTGGAACTGTCTCCTGCAGTATGACATTCATGGATGTTGTGACCAGGACTGTAGCCCAGGGACTCTTGAGGTCTGGAGTTCAGCCAGAGCCGTGGCCATTGTACCTCCTGCTCAGCTTTATGCCAACTCCCCAATTCCATGAGTGGGAAACTGAAGCCCAGAGACTGGTCCAAGGTCAAGCTCAAAACTACTACCCCTTTCATAGTCCTTTCAGGGATGCCGTTTACTTCTGTCAAGTCCACGGGAACCTCAGTTCTCCCATTTCCTGTCTCATCAAATACATGGCAAGCACAGGCCAAACTCCAGAACAGATTGGGGGCCAGAAGCAACCCTGTCTTTGCCTTGCCTTCAGAGAGGTAGCAGTCTAGAACATGCTCAGCAATTAGGAAAACACCTTATGAACCACCACCCTCAGGACTTAAGGAGAGTTACAAAGCTACTAGAGACCTATGGAAGTGTTTGAAAGGCACCCCGCCCCCAGCTGTCCTCAGCTAGCCTGAGTGGCCCTTCTGTAGCGTAGTGAAGAATGTGCTGTCCCAGGACCTGAATCTTGGCTGTTCCTCTTCAACAAGCCATTGTCAGGTCAGACCTGAAAGTTCCTTGCTCTGCCCCCTGAGTGTCTGAGAGGACAACTGTCACACAAATGAAGCCACAGGAGCCTCAGTCCTTGCACTGCCTGCCTTCTCTTCTCCTGGATCTCACAGCTGCTAGGCAGCTGGGAACATCTGTTTAAGAGGTATGAGCGAGGGATGTGAAAGACTATAAAAATGAACAGGATTCCTCAGTTACAGCTTTCAAAGACCCTTAGTTCTCACCTGCTCCTGCCTCCCACCTCCTGATTGCCCAGTGGGAGTGTCTAGAAACCGTTGCATACAGCAGACAGGCAGATTGCTACATCACAAAGGAATTAATTGATAGT
>NC_022016.1:73996672-73997808 GCF_000317375.1 Microtus ochrogaster
ACCACTGAGCCATCTCTCCAGCCCCTAAAAGAAGACATTTTTTAAAAGGAAAGGAAAAGATAAAGATGGCAAGAAAGCCACAGAAAACAAATCAGTTCATTTTCAACAGGTCTGTC
Organism: Microtus ochrogaster; assembly: GCF_000317375.1. Lineage (NCBI taxonomy): Eukaryota > Metazoa > Chordata > Mammalia > Rodentia > Cricetidae > Microtus > Microtus ochrogaster. The sequence continues at coordinate 73,996,789 of NC_022016.1, forward strand.
CTTTTATAGAGTTGATACCTTTTCTAAAACTTTCCCCCCCAATTCAAGTTCATTTTCTGGGGCCATAGAGCATAGACCCTAATAAGTGAAGTGACCTTGAATAGACTCTTTCCTCTGCTCAGCATCCTCTTCCTAGCATGGTGCTGTTGTGCAGCGCTGCCAGCCAGGCTGTGCTATGCTCTGACCTGGGTGCTCACAGCAAAGGTGCATAGGTGTGAGCGGCTAAAAGCTGCTTAGTGCAGGGTTTCTATCTCTCCCTAAACAGCCCCCTCTCCAAGGGAGCACCCTACAGGAATGTGGTGGCTGGATGCCAAACGAAGTGAAATGTCTCCTTCTCGGGCTGTTGACTTTTTTCTTGTTTAGGGAAGGGGAGGATAATGACATTTAGCACTTTACAGCCTAACAGTAAAATGAGCAGTTGGAAACAGATTCCAGCACTGCGGACTGAAGCTCCGCAGCCAGAGCCCCGCCCCCCTGCCCTCCTCAGCCCCCGCCCCACTGTTCTTGGGGCCAGAGTCACTGGCACCCTCCTCTCTCAGCTTTGCCACAACCAGCTGCTCACATCAGGTTTCACACCTGTTCTAAATCTACCCTCAACCCTACCCCCACCCCCTGACAACTACCCCCACTAACACCCCCAGCTACCACACCTCTCTGCCTCTGCTGAGGGGGAAGGGGAGTGCTTGCTGTGTTTAGAGAGTGCTGCTTGTCACTTTCCTTGCAGAAAGTCTGGTTTCGGGAGCATTCACAGACTAATTCACAAAGATTAAGGTGGATACTTCTGGGCCCTGACCCAAGACCCCTTCTCAGGCTCATCTTATTTTAATGCTGGGTCCCCAGCCTGTGGCACTGTTTTGAGGGAACCTTTAGGTGGGAGACAGGGCCTGGAGTCCTTTGAGAGTTATTCCCATTTGGTGGGTGTCTGCCTATCTGCCAAAGGAAGATGCTGACACCGTGTGCTCCCACAGACTGAGCCACCCTGTTTTGCCTTCCCCTACTCTGAAGAACTAAACTTTGAAA
>NC_022016.1:73999263-74023945 GCF_000317375.1 Microtus ochrogaster
CACGCCCTATAATTTCTGTCTCTCTGGAGAACCCTCATGCGGATGCCTATACAAATGCTCTCCCTTCTCAGGAAGGACCCGCTCTCTCAGGCCTCCCACGGTGCTGTCCTTGCAGTCCTCTATGCATCACAATCTATCTTACTAAATTTCCTAAGTGCAAATAGGAAGGAAGGGGTACTGCGGGATTTATTGCATACCAGATGTGTGAGACACTGTAGCACTCGCCTCGTGTTCATTCATTCTTTTATTCACCAATTAATTCAGCAAAGTTTTATCAAGCATTTATGATGTGCCAGGCAATGATCTAGTCCAGGCGGTGGGTAAACTATGGGTGAATTTGGTCTGCCACCACTTTTTTTTTTAAATAAAGTTTTATTGAAACATAGCCATGCTTATTTGTTTACATTCTCCTGTGGTTACTTTTCCTAGAGAACGACCCAATTGAATAGCTGTAAAAAAGACCATATGGCCTGCAAAGCCTGAAGTACCTGGTGTTCTATTTAACTCTTGAAGAAGAAAGTTTGGTGCCCCCGGGACACACATTAGTGTGTCACTGTGTTCTAAGGTGACAGAGGTAGGGGAAGGATGAAATACAAGTGAGCCCCACACTGGAAAAGCCTTTGCTGTGTTAAATAGCGATGAGTATTAGAGAGGAGACTGAAGCAAGGGTATGAAGCATGCAGGGGATGCCGTGAGTAGGGGTGGACTGCAGAGGGGAAGAGGGTGTCCTGGCTGAGAATGGGTGAAGGCCTGAGGAAGTGGAGGAGTGAGTCCTGAGGGCGGGGCATGGAGCTGTCAGGAAAACAACAGGTGCAGAGCCATACTGGAGTATTAGCTATAAGTACGATTCCATTTAACACAGGGTACAGGTGCCCTTCAACAACTTCCCATATACAATCACATTTAATAACAAGTCATTGCCTAATTACACAGATAATCATACACAAGACCCACCTGAGTATCTTTCTGCTACCTACTCTTACAAGACTTCCAGTTTAAAGCTTTGTCTGTTGCTCGGATGTCACGTCTGGGAACACTACAAGGTACTGTGCCCTTCTCTTGAAAGACACTCTTCCATGAAGCCCATAGTTCCTGTAGCCAGGGAGTTCATTGTGAGCTTCATCCTGCATGTTCTAACCATGCTTGGAGGCCCTCTTGGTTTGCGGTCATAGGCTCTGGATGCAGGGATGTCTTGCGTCAGAGGAGTTTGTCATCTGAGGGGTAGACAAGCTGTCCCTTCCTCTATTTATTGATATATTAAGCCACAAACCAAGTAAAACTGTGGTTCTTCAAAATACAGGAAAGGGCAAGATTAGGATCACCCTCAAGAGGATGCAAGTGTGGCCAGGGAAAACCACTGGGGCATGAAGTGTCCAGTGGGACAGCAAAGCAACTGTCCATTTCTTTCCCTTTCTTTTTGATAACCAGAAAAAGAAATGGGCTTTTCTAATTTGGGGCTAAACTAGGAATGTGACTATAAACCAAAGCATCCAATAAACTGATTGATTGAAATGTGTCCCAGGAATCTGCTAGCATGACAGGGTCAGACACTGGGTCTCTGCCACCCTGGACTCTGTGACTGTCCAGCCAGGGCCCCCACTCCAGACCTCAGAAGCTCCTGTGCTCTTACAGATCACTACAGCATGCTGGTCTGCTTCCCAAGGGGGTCGTGAGCTTTAATTAGTTCCTGTGGTTAAGTGCTCTGAAGATGTGGGGGTGTATAAACACTACAGGTCATTAGGCCTCTTCATACCACTGTGTTCTGCAGCCTGGGAACTGCTAATTGAGAAATAATTAACACCTCAGGGTATAAAGGGCACTGCCTAGATTCCCCAGATCGGAGGGGCTATAACTACATGTGTGGGCAGAGGGAGAATAAAAGGCCGCTGTGGACACATGGATCCCAAGAAATTCCGAGCATGACTTCCCTCCCAGTTGGAGGAATATTGCTCCAGCAAAACCTGAGAGACACCAGTGCCCAAGGAAAACCCCTCCCATAGAGCTGGGCCACAGGGACCCAGCATGGCTTTTAGAGACAGAAGAACTCAGGACCACCAGCTCAGCCTGGTCCTCTAAGCAGGTTGGCGGACACTATGGTCATGTGCTCTCATGTGTTCAAGCCAAGCCATGTCTTCCTCAATGTAAGGGTATGATGAACCATATGTCTACTACCCTCCCCCACCAAGTTGGTCAGTATCTTTCTTGCAGGCCAGCTCATCTAACGCAGTCGTTCTAGGGGAGACTTTAAGATATCAATGCCTGGGGCTGGAGAGATGGCTCAGAGGTTAAGAGCATTGCCTGCTCTTCAAAAGGTCCTGAGTTCAATTCCCAGCAACCACATGGTGGCTCACAACCATCTGTAATGGGGTCTGGTGCCCTCTTCTGGCCTGCAGGCATACACACAGAATATTATATACATAATAAATAAATTTTAAAAAAAGTTTAAAAAAAAAGATATCAATGCCTGGGCTTGTCCCACTTCAGTAACCATGTACATGGGGATTCCTGCACTGCTCTGGCCAGGGTATTAAGTCACTGGAGCCTGCATACCTAGGAGGAATAAAGACATTCTTAAAGAGACACTGTGCCCCTCCTTGTGGCTATGGAAACAATGTGCCACAAGAAATGAGAATTCCTCTGGAAATCTCACACTAAGGGAAAGGAAACGACTAAAGTCTGAGCCAATGTAGTGGTTTTGAAAGAAGATGGCCCCCAGGGGGCTGGAGAGATGGCTCAGAGGTTAAAAGCACTGACTGCTCTTCCAGAGGTCCTGAGTTCAATTCCCAGCAACTACATGGTGGCTCACAACCATCTGTAATGATATCTGGTGCCCCCTTCTGGCCTCCAGGTGTACATGCAGGCAGAACACTGTATACATAATTAATAAATAAATCTTAAAAAAAAAAGATGGCTCCCAAAGGAAGTGGCACTATTAGGAGGTGTAGCCTTGGTGAAGGAAGTGCGTCACTGTGGGGGTGGGCTTTGAGGTCTCTTTTTTTCAAGCTTTACTCAGTGTGATAGTCAACTTCCTGTTGCCTCTTAGTCAAGATGTAGGACTCTCAGCTCCAGCACCACATCTGCCCGCACACTGCCATGCTCCCTCCCCCCACCCCCGTGATGATAATGGACTGAACTTCTGAAACCATAGCAAGCCACCTCAGTTTAATGGTTCATTTATAAGAGTTGTTGTGGTCATGGTGTCTCTCACAGCAATAAAAAACCCTAAGACAGTCACCCAGAGAGAAACCTATCTCCAAGAAGAGGGCTGCAATTTGTCAGGCCACCTTTCAGGACAGTCTAGAAATGGTGACAGCGATGGCTTTGAGACAGTCTAGTGGTCCTGACTGGGTGTCTCTTCTCTGCCAGTTATAGTTAAAAGGCAGGGGCAGTCTGCAGCACCACAGGTGGCAGCAGAGACCGCTCATACACCTCAGACAGAATCAGCAGCTGGAGAAAGGCATTCCCTGGGAGCGAGGAAACACACACCCAGCAGACACAGAGAAAGAGACTGTGTCTCTTTATTAGTCAGTCTGAAGAAAGCAAGGATGGTTGATTGGCCCAGAACTGTGGTGTGGCTTGTCCAGCCAGTCCGTCACCATGGGGCCTGCTGGTGGGAAACAGAAGCCTACAAGGCTTTTCTTTGCTTTAAGCTGATGGGTTTTTGTCTCAGATCAGGCGGGTGAGAAAAAAGTTGGCCACCTTTATTACCTAGCCATGGCTTCTCTCCCTGTCTGTCTGTCCACCAGGGAGTCGGTCTAACTCCTGGTCTCAGCTTGTTGGGGACATGTGGCCAAATCTGGCTCACTGGGGTTTTTGGGACCTAGGTTCTGACCGTTAACAATTCTGGCACATCAGGAGCCGTGAGAAACAAAGATGCAGTCCCAGCGCCGGCCAATCCCTCTTGTATGACGTCATCCATTCCACTCCAGGCCTCTGACTGTCCTGGCCCCCCTGCCTGGCAGACACTTTCATCTCTAAGGTAAGCTGAAAGGTAATTTCCTCAGTAAGCTTCCCCTTCCCTGTGCTCCAGTGAGGCTACTGATCAAAGGCAGGCATTGTTTATGAAGGTCCTGGGGCACCTGAGAGCTGTCTGGACCATTATGGGAGTCATCAGTGTCTTGCGGTGGGCCCAGTACACTTGAGGCCGTCCATAAAGTGTTGTTGTTGAACAAGGAATTGAAATAAACGCAGCCGCTGCTCAGGACATTTTCATTCTGTTCTGTGTCGGCAACATTCTCCCCAGACAGCTACAAGACTCTGGACCCTCCCCTCCTTCAGCTCTTTGTTGACGTGCTGCCTTCGTGCTGAGGCTTCCTATGGGCTACCTGTTTACATCAGGACCATCCAGCTCCCCGCTCTGTGCTTTTTAAGCTAACTTGCCTTCAGAACATTTAATACCCTTGGGCTGATAACTTAATTTCTTTCTATGAATTTTTTGTTAATTATGATTTAAAAAATAATTTTATCAAAATCCTGTTTTGGCCGGGCGGTGGTGGCGCACATCTTTAATCCCAGCACTCGGGAGGCAGAGGCAGGCGGATCTCTGTGAGTTCGAGACCAACCTGGTCTACAGAGCTAGTTCCAGGACAGGCTCCAAAGCCACAGAGAAACCCTGTCTCGAAAAAACCAAAAAAAAAAAAATCCTGTTTTGCCTTAGTTTCTGAGTTCTTTATGCCCTGCTTCCCTGCAGCACTTTCTACTTTGTTTGTCAACATGAGAGAGCTAGAGCCTTCTGGGAAGAGGGGACCTCAGTTGAGAAAATGCCCCCATCAGGTGTGCCTGTAGACAAGTCCGTGGGGAGACGTCTTAAAGAATGATTGACTGACATGGGAGGGCCCAGCCCTTTGTGGCTGGTACCACCACTGCACAGGCTGTCCGGCATTGTCTAAGAAGGCAGGCTGAACAAGCTGTGAGGAACAAGCCAGTAAGCAGTATTCCTCTATGGTGTTTGCTTCAGCTCTTGTCTCCAGGTATCTGTCTTGAGTTCCTGCCTTGACCTCCATCACCCATGGTGGACTGTAACCTGTAAGCTAAAACAAACCCTTTCCTCCCCAAATTGCTTTCGATTGTGGTCTTTCTCACAGCAGCAGGAAGCCAACCGAGACAGGTACCCTGCTAAAGTTTTGCTGCACTGACTTACAAGTTGTCTCTTCCACAACAAGCTAGGCGCTTTTTTCTTCATTCTGTTCTTCACTACACCTCCAGCAGGGGCTTGTACAATGTAGTTATTCAGAAAATACTTTGTGAGGGCTAGGGAGGCGGCTCTCCAGGTAAAGAGCTTGCCATGCAAAAGTGCGCCTCTGTGAAGAGGAGAGTTCAGGGCCTCCGGGCCTCCGTCTATAAGATGGAAGAAAGACATCTCTGTCAGCCTTGGACCTCCACATACAAGCTCATACTTGTACACACGCAAACAAGCAAACATTCGCTTACGCCACACAACACACTTGTGTAAATATGTATATATTATGTATGGGGGAAAAGACTCATTTTTACTTATGCATATATGTATGTGCGTGTATGATATGAGTGGGTATCCTCAGAAGGCAGTCATGAATTTCCCCGGAGCTAGAGTTACAGTGATTGTGAGCTACCCGAAGTGAATGCTGAGAACCCAACTCTTTCTCCCTGAAGAGCAGCAATCGGTCTTAACTAGCACAGTAAATGGAAGTTTTAATTCGCACCTTCAAGACTCACGCCCATGCTCTCCAGTTTCTGAGCTATTCTCTAAAGCCTGGTGCTTAAGTCTATATTAAAATGTCTTTGTTAAACCCCATTTCTGCCTCATAAAAAATTTTAAAAGACTTCCCTGGACATTGTAATAATTTGTCCAATTGGTTTACGATCCTAAGCTCATTTAAATTTAAGCTTTTTTAATCATAGGGTAAAGTTGAAACATAGCTTCCTGTGTGTAGCCAAAGTCAAGGTTACTTAGTAGTACACCTGTTATCCTAAGAGTCAACAGGTCCTGGCAGTGGGTGGTAAAAATAGACTCAAATCCTTAACAGTAGGCTTTGATCATAGAGTCGCACCTTGCTAATGCCTAGAGGGTACTTCCGGAACCGTGATCATCTTGCAGCGGTTACCCAGGCCAATCTACGATCTTGGCGGGAGAGCGAGGCTCTTTGGCTCAGTTTCCGGAAACTCTCTCCAGTAGGGTGGAGCCAGAGCTTTCCGCCCCCTCCCGAAAGTGTAGCTTTCCGATTGGCGAGAATCGTGGGGGGTGGGACGCAGACCGAGCCGGCGCAGGCGCACTGGCTTCGCGTGGCGGACGAGCGGGCGGTGCAGGTAGAGTGCTGCTGGGGAGCATGGCTGGTTTGAGGGTACGCAGGGAGGGCCCAAGCGAATCTAGGGACGGTTCCTGGGCGCACGCACCCAGGATCTGGTGTCTGCTTCCCCGCCTGCGTCCTGTCCTGGATTTTGGTAGAGTCACAACCACGGACAGTTGGATAGAGGAGTCCTTGGTCCCTGCACCTCCGCCCAGCAGTATTTGAGGGCAGCACTTCCGCCCTGGTCAGCCTCGCGTGGCCCTTAAGAGTCAGAGTTCCTAGAGCAGCCTCAGGGATGACCTAGTGGTTCGGACGCCTTAGTGTTTTGAATCAAGAGAGAGGAAGATGGGTAGGCTCACCTCTCCTGAAGGGCGAGCCAGTTTAGAGCCGGGTGCTGAAATGCCAATATCAGTGGTGGCAACTTGGTGGGAACTGGAGACGAGTTCCTGCCTTTCAGAATGCCCTGTGCCCTTTGCTGTCGCCTTACACAGATAAGACTCCCCCATCTCAGCCTCTGAATTGGGCATCATAATAGCCAAACCTTTATGGCACTACCTATGTACCTGGCACTTGGAAGCGCTCTGTGTACAGCTTTCCTGACTGTTGAGTCGTGTCCTGTGTCCCTGGAAAAGGGAGAGGATAGGGACATCTCACAGGTGGGATCTGCGTGCACTCCCTAGGCAGCAGACAACTCTCCTGACTGCTGCCTGCGTTTTGAAAAGTTGGAAGCGGGCTGTTTTAATAGGCCGAATGAAAGATGATGGTAGCTGGGACGGAGGTGCAGGCTGGTCAGGTGGAGAGCTTTGGTAATAAGGAGCGAATAGATGAGGGCAGGTTTCTGATTTGGCTGGAGGGTGCTTCTGGTGCCTTGCAGGGTGATACTCAGATCTGCAGGGGCACCGTTGTTGAGAGACTCTGGGTCATCAAGTTCCAAATAGCTGTGTGCTGTGTTCTCCAAAGAAGAGGAGAGTATGCGGGTCTAAAGTTCAGCAGATTGCACAATGAGTAAAGATTCAGATTGACCGGGAATGTGCAGTGAGAAGGGCAGTTAAAACAAGAATGACTTTTTTGTTTGAGCCAGAGTTTCATTATATATCCTCAGATGGCCTGGAACTCTGATGGGCAAACCTGGCTGGCCTTGTGGTAATCCCACCTCTGGTTCCCCAGTCCTGGTATTATGGATGTGCCACAGAGCCTGGCAAAACTGACATAAAGGCAGAGGTTGGGAATAAATACAAGGGATGGCAAAGCTTCCCTCAGCTGTTGGCTGTGGGATTACAGTGGGTTTCTTCCAGGTTCTGTTGTAGAAGATTATTTTAAGGTGTGTTGCTTTTGTTTATGCTGCATTTGTTTAACTCTGTGAGGCTGTGATTCTTTGCCTGTCTAAAATACCTGATGGTCTAATAAAGAGCTGAATGGCCAATAAGGCAGGAGCAAGGATAGGCGGGGCTGGCAGACAGGGCGGATAAGTAGGAAAAATCTGGGAAGAGTAGAGGAGCAAGAGAACAAGGATTGGAGGATAGTAGGGGCCAGTCACCCAGGTAAACAACCCGTCACGGAGTAAGAGTGAAATTGAGATATATAGAAGTAAGAAAAGGAAAAAGCCCAGAGGCAAAAGGTAGACAGGTTAAGAAAAGCTGGCTAGAAACAAGCCAAGCTAAGAGTAGGCACTCATAATTAAGAATAACCCTCCATGTATGATTTATTTGGGAGCTGGGTGGCGTCCTCCCCCCCAAAAGCCAAAGGAGTTAAAAAAAAAAAAAAGAACATTTTGGCATTCCAACATGGGGATAGAGTAAAAGAATATATAACTATAGGTTCTTCCCCAGTTTCCTAAAATAGTAGCAATAGTAAACATCCACCGAGCACATAAACTGTTGGAAGAATAAAAATTTCCCCCATCTTTACAAAGTGCCCACAGTGAACATACAAAGGAAATCTGGTGGTTATACCACTTCATGATGAACTTTAGTACACATGAGTAGAGACAGATGTGTGAGGCTGCATACAGGAAGTTCTAGTGGGAAGTTGGCCGAGAACCCAGGCTGCCTTCTCCACAGCCTGTGCATGTACCGCTGGATGCTGTCTCCACGGTAGATTGTTACATCTTCATAATCAGAATAATAGGAATTTCTTTTGTTGTTCTTCAATAAAAGTCCTTTCTACATAGCCCTGACTGTCCTTGAACTCACTCTGTAAACCAGGCTGGCCTCTGTCTTCGCCTCCCGAGGTTTGAGATTGAAGGTGTGTGCCTAAACCTGGCTGAACTTTGAAGAGAAGTGGTGCTTTGGTCTGCTGGGCTATTAGAAATGGAAGGACCCACGGCTCCCGAGATGAGCTTCTGTCTCAGGCATTAGTTGGAGCTTATGCTGAGAACCCAGTTAACAGTCATCCACACGACTCTTTTTTCTCCAGGTACCAGGGTGTCATGGAAGGGCTGCTGAAAAGATGCAGAGCACTGTCTGCCTTGGCTCTCTGCAGCCGCCACCTCTTCAGGTATGTTACCCACAAATGCTACCATTGTGCACCAGGGAGGCGGCAGCGCTTGGTTTTATCCCGCATGTTCCAGCCTCAGAACCTCCGGGAAGACCAGGTGCTTCCTCTGGAGGGCAGAGCTAGCGATCTGACCTGTAAGAGCCAGCGGCTGATGCTGCAGGTGGGCCTGATCCTCCCAGCAAGCCCCGGCTGTTACCACCTCATGCCCTACACGGTTCGTGCCATGGAGAAGCTCGTCAGGGTAATAGACCAGGAGATGCAGGCCATCGGGGGGCAGAAGATCAACATGCCGAGCCTCAGCCCCGCTGAGCTGTGGCGAGCCACCAGCCGCTGGGACCTGATGGGCAGGGAGCTGCTGAGACTGAGAGACAGGCATGGCAAAGAGTATTGCTTGGGACCAACTCATGAGGAAGCGGTTACAGCCCTGGTCGCCTCCCAGAAGAAACTGTCCTACAAGCAGCTTCCCTTACTGTTGTACCAGGTTACCAGGAAGTTTCGGGATGAGCCGAGGCCCCGTTTTGGTCTTCTCCGTGGCCGGGAGTTCTATATGAAGGACATGTACTCCTTTGACTCCTCCTCTGAGGCCGCCCAGGAGACCTATGGCCTGGTGTGCGATGCTTATTGCAGACTGTTTGATAGGCTGGGGTTACAATGGACGAAAGCCAGGGCAGCTGTGGGCAGCATTGGGGGCACATTGTCCCACGAATTCCAGCTGCCAGTGGACATTGGAGAGGACCGGCTTGTGGTCTGTCCCAGCTGCCACTTCTCCGCCAACACAGAGATATTAGACTTGTCGCAAAAAGTCTGCCCTGACTGCCAGGGTCCACTGACAGAAACCAAAGGCATTGAGGTGGGGCACACATTCTACCTTGGTACCAAGTACTCCTCCATTTTCAGTGCCCAGTTTACCAATGCCCGCGGGGACCCTTCGCTGGCGGAGATGGGGTGCTATGGCTTGGGGGTCACTCGGATCTTGGCTGCTGCCATTGAAGTCCTCTCTACAGAAGACTGCATCCGCTGGCCCGGTCTCCTGGCTCCGTACCAAGTCTGCCTCATCCCCCCTAAGAAGGGCAGTAAGGAGGCAGCAGCCACCGAGATGGTGGAGCGCTTACATGATGACATCATTGAAGCGGTGGCACAGCTCCGAGGGGAGGTTCTGCTGGATGACAGGACCCACCTGACCATCGGAAATCGACTGAAAGACGCCAACAAGCTTGGCTACCCCTATGTGGTCATTGCCGGCAAGAGGGCCCTGGAGGACCCCGCCCACTTTGAGGTTTGGTGCCAGAACACTGGTGAGGTGGTCTTCCTCACCAAAGAAGGAGTCCTGGAACTGCTGGCTGGTGTTTGTGTTGTCTAGTGTCTAACCACACCTGTCCCTGGGCTTGGTGTCCACTGTACGACTGTAGTTCCTTCCACTTCTCTGGCTTCTCGTGGAAGGGAGGCCATGCTAGGGAACCCTGTACTCATTCCTTAGGATGGTTCGTATTTAATCACTGACTGAATCCCTGGACTGGCCATCTACCATGTGCCATTCATTTTGCACATAGACACTTCCATTGCACAGGTGAGAAAGAGACCTACGTCACTCCCTTGAAAAGCTGATTTCTGGGTGTAAGACCAGAATGACTAGAAGCTGGGGACCACGCTTCCCCAACCTCATCCCACAGTCTGACACATGCCTTGCACTTCATTCAATCCACAAAGCAGGGCCCTTCTCCTCTGAGGAACCAAGAGCTCCAGAGAGTCAGGCACTTGCTGCTAACTCACTGGTAATTTGACTCGCCTGCTCCCTGCTGGGGCCTGGGGTTCCCATTTGAGCACGGGAGATGGAGTTAGGTCTGTAAGGACCACAGAGCTCTCACTGAGTGACTCCACTAGACATGTGGATCTGGTCCTTTATTCCTCTAAGCTTCCCAAGAAGCTTAGTTGTCCTAACTGCCTGATGGTCCCACACTAGCTCCAGAGACTTGACATTGCTGAGTTCACTTCAGCACTGAGATCATGTTCTGTTGATTGAATAAAGTCAGGCTTTGGGATGAGCTTTTTTTGTGTGTTAATTTGAAACAAAAATAGCATGTTGGGGGCTGGAGAGATGGCTCAGAGGTTAAGAGCACTGGCTGCTCTTCCAGAGGTCTTAAGTTCAATTCCCAGCAACCACCAGGTGACTCACAACCATCTGTAATGAGATCTGATGCCCTCTTCTGGTATGCAGACATACATGAAAGCAGAATGTTGTACACATAATAAATTAAAAAATAGCATCTGTTTCAGCAGTACATACAATAGCATGCCCCCCGCACTTGCTGGGGTGGGGAGGGTGGCAGGGGGTTAGGAAAATGTGCTTTAAACTGTTTCTCCCAGACTTCAGGAGCAATAGGACCCATCCTCCCACCACCATGACCTTGTCCTGGGTTCTGAGTTGAATTCCAGAGCCAGAACAGGAGAGACTGGTTGAGAGCTGGCTAGATTCCGTGGGAAAATGGGAGCAGGGGCAGCATTTCACAGCAGGGCCACCTCCACTCACTGCTCCAGCATCCAGCTGAGGAACACAGCTGGACTTTCCATCCCAGCGTCCCCATGATCTCCACGTGTGCAGCTCACTAGTCCATGGAGTTGTGCCATATTCGAGGAGGGTCTTCCCCACCTTGGCTAACACTCTGGAAAGGCTCTCCCAGACACATACAGAGGTGAGCCTCACAAATCTAGGTGATTCTAAATCCAACCAACTTGCCAAGGAAGGTAGATTACAGAAAGGTGTTCGGGCTCCAAAGCAGGTCCTGGGAGCTATTAGGGCTTGGCAGATAGATTGCCCTGGGGAACTTGACAGTGTGCTTGAGGGTGGAATTACTGCAGGACAGCAGCAGCTGGACAGAGACGGGAAAAGAGAAAGTAAGCCAAGCATCTGCAATCCCCTTAGTGCTTCAAATTCAGTCTTGCCCCAGCCTCCCAAGTGCTGGTATTACAAGAGTGCACTCCTAAGCCTAGCTTTATTTATTTTTTTCTAATTACAGATGTGTGATGTGGGATTCTCCTCTGTATGCTATGAATACCATTGGTTAATAAAGTAACTGTTAGGCCTGTGCAAGGCAGAATATTTTCCCCAAGGTAGGTGGGGAAAATGCTGGGGGAAAGAAGGTGGAGTCAGGGAGAAGCCATGGAGCTGCTGCCAAAACTTTGCTGGTAACCCACAGCCATGTGGCAATACACAGATTGACGGAGATGGGCTAGTTTAGGATATAAGAGTTAGCCAGAAATATGCTTAAGCTATTGGCCAAACAGTATTGCAAATAATATAGTTTCTGTGTGGTTATTTCGGGAGTCTGGACAGCTGGGAAAACAAACAAGTGGCCTCCTACCACAGATGTGTATACTGCAAACTTAAGGAAAGCTGGCCTAAAGGCACTTTAAAAGCCAGATTCCAAGAATAGAGAGCTGATAGACTTCATAAACGTGCCAGCTGAATACAATGATGCGGAACTCCAGGAACCCCACATGCAGGGTTCACAGATGGGAAACAGCCTGTGTAGAGGGCCGAATTTGAACTGCATAGAAACTCTGCAGGGGTGACTTGAGATAGCATTCTCACTTACAGGCTTGGCAAACCAAGTCAGGAGGAGGCAAACCTCTCCCATCAGTAGAGTGCCTTGCCAATGGTCAGTCCTTGAGAACACAGATGTGCACTGTAGTTCAAAGGCTCTGATTAGGTTGTGGTTTGTCTTCTGCTGAGGTGTTTTTACATATTATATTACAACAAGAGTTCTTCCCATAACACTGAGCTTTCTGTTTAGATTAGCTAGGGCATAAAGCTCTTGAAATTAGTTGCAACCAAGTGACTAGTTCATGAAACAATTTTCCTGTATTATGGGAACCTAGTTTGAATCATGATTTGAGTATTATAAAAAGCACTGGCTTTGCAATAAAGTATGCAGTGTATCTCCTACTCTGCATCCCCTTTGTCCAGGGTCATCCATAACCGAGGAGGTTGGGGAAAGGTCCCCAACAAGCCTGGAGAAGGAACAAAGTGTCTCATGCCATGGACCTGGTGAGTAGCAGGTCAGCCACTAAGCTGCCAAAGCCTCATATGCTGCTGCCACTGGTATCCATTCTCTGTCTCACAAGGAGTTAAATGCAAGCACAGTGCCACCCTTGGCCAGCCTTGAGTCTTAGGCATTGGACTCACGGGACCACTAAGCTAGTGTTCTGGTAGCTGCCAGTGTGATTTGGTGAGATGAGAAGAGGCATAATCCTAGATTTCACTCTTCCTGGGATTGTGACCTAAGACAAATTGTCCTTAACACACTCATTCTTGGCAAGGTGCTCAGAGGAGTGGTAGCCTCCTCATAGGGCGATATGGGGTTGACAGGGTCACTTGTAACACTTAACCTTTAGTGTGCACTCAAGAAACCCTTCTCTTCCCCTAGGAAGCATTCCCATAACTTAGGAAATCCCCCAGGAGGCCTGGCTCTGCCAGTAACGTTATCCTAAGATCTGGATCTTGCTTTTGGGGGTTGAAGCTTTGTATCCGTCCTGGGAAGAGTCGAACAAGTGGGGCACACCCACAGAATGTTTCAACTTGGGACATCCAGACAACACACCCTACTCATTTCTCAGCCAAGGGATTTTACCTCTTGCCATAAACTGATGGCTGGGATGTTGGCTGGATAATGCAGGACAGGCAGAACTATCACTGTTCATTCCTTGGGGAGGTGTAGCGGCAACTGGCTGGGAAAGAGCTGAATTACTACTTGGGGACAAAGGCTGGTACATAAACCCATCATGTAAATCAGCCTAGAATGTAAATCAGGGCTCCATTAATATTCTGTGTTCTAATGGAAGAAACACCTGCTGAGCCATCAATAAAGGAACTCAGCAGAAATATGTTGAAATTGCTCCTTTTTTAACTGCTTGGATGCCAGGCCTCATAAGAGTTCCTGCAGCCCATTTCTGTAATAAGATGCCTGTATGTTTTAGTGAATTGTTTTGCTACAATGGCTTTGTTTTATTGGGAAAAGGATGGGACATAATTTTAAGTGTTATTGCAAACTTAAGTAACATTAAAAACGAACAAGGTACTTCACTTAGTATCAAACAATGGTTTACATTGTAGTGAGAATCCAGACTGGAGACACTAAGGATACATGATACACTTAATAGTGTATCTATGGCTTCTATGACTGTGAAGGAGACTTCCTTAGAGCCTCAGTACCTCAACTTTTGTGTGGGTAAAATGGAGACAGTGCCTGGGCCTTTGCAGGCACATGGTAAGTAGTGACTGCCCTTACATACATTAGGTGATACTTTGCATGTAAGTTGGGGGCACACACGATGAACCAGCAGAAAAGGGTGACGTTTATACTTTGCATGTTCAAGCAGAATCCTAGTGAGGGACTGAGTCCCCAGTTGTCAAGCCAGCAGCTTGCCAGGCTGCTAACAAGCTCCCAGGGTTGAGCTTAGTTGCCCTTGGCTAATGCACACTGCAGGGTCAGCAAGGTGTAGAGGGGCACACCAGGTAATGGCAACCATGCATCCCATTGGCAAGGGCAGGTGCTGCTGCTAGGGCTCTAAGCCAGGCGTGGTCATGCTTTTTGTGGAAGTAAGGTATATTTTAAATATACGAAGAATAGGACAGTGGTTCCCAGAGTAAATGGTGCGCTGGGAATGGTGCCAGAGAACAGGGAGGATGGGAAGGATGGCTGACCCTTTAAAGTTCTATAGCATAGGAGGACAACTCTGGTTAACAATGATTCACTGCCTATTTTAAAATGTCCAATCGAGAGGATTTTCAATGTTTCCATCAAAGTAATGATGTATATGTGACTGTCATTACACAATACATACATGTACAGAAATGTCACACTACACCAAGAATTTCCAGTTACTATGTGCCAGTTTAAATTTAAAATATTTTAGAAAGTACTACATACCTTAAAACAAGATTGTCTAGATGTGCACAGTTTAACCACACAGATCTTAAAAGCATAGGGTTTCCTCTGGCTGGAGTGTCAGATGTAGCAGGGGAAACCAGGCATGAGACACAGAACATGACAGGCCACAGAGGAGCAGTTAGTCACGGAGACCCAGGAACCAGAGAGAGGCTTCCAGAAGCTAAAGACAGCTCCTGCTGAGGACTAGTGAGGCAAGGGGTGCCTCAGTTCTACCTCGGTGAACTGAATTCTCTCAGCCACCTGAACAGGCCTGAAGCAGATTCTCAGAATCCCCAGGAATAGCCCAGAAGGCTGACATTTTTATTTCAGCCTTGTAAACCCTGGCGCGGAGATACCAGCTGAGCACATCTCTGGCCACAGAACTGTCTGCTGCTAAAGAAGACAGAATGGAAGAGGACTGGGAGCCCCACTGACGGAGTTCTGTGGCCGTAGGCTCTGGCTGGGGGTTGGGAATGCTGCACGGCCCAGCGACTGCCAACACTGTACCATAAGCACAGAGTGAGCGGTGCAAAGGCCTTTGGGCCCATGGCAAGCCAGGAGGCAGGTCCAGTCTTTACAGTCTTGCTATCTCTGAAGGACTCAAGAGGGTCACAAGTTCAAGTCCTGTTCTACTTGGCATTGGCTAGTTGACTGGGATGGTTGCTTAAGCTGTCCTTGCCATCTTTATACACTGCCTGCTGCCTAGAGGTGTGGGGAGATTCGGGGAGCCGGCGCACCAAGCTCCTACAATGTTGCTGGCCTGGCGCAGGTGCTCAGTAGGTGGCTGTTCTTTCTCTGGAGTCAGGCCAGCAGGTGCTGCCCTGCAGAGGCTCCCTCAAGGGGCCTTGGCTCTGCTTGGACTGTCCACCTTCTTCAACTTTATAAATCTCCACAGGTGCTGGACCTGTTCACAGTGAGTCACCCTTTTCTGGAGGTCACAAGCCCATGGCTGCTTGTGAATCGTTGAGATGCTGAGTGGGTTCAATGCCAGGCCCTGGCAAACAGGCATTGAAGACTACAGGAAAGTAAGTTGCACAGTGGTGAGACCTCAGCCTTATTGTCACCCTACCTCCTCTGTGGGTCTCCTGCCTCCACCTCCCCACCCTGCCCCTCCCACATGCATATGCACACACCAAAACAATAACAAAACCAGGCAGGTAAGGTTTGGTCTCCTGCTGTATTCCCCAGAATGGGTACGGTGACCAGAGGGGCACCGGATGAGGACCTAGCCCATGTCTTGCTAGGAAGCAGTTCCTTCACAGATCCCCACCACTCTCCTCAGGCTTCATAGAAAGACTGTTTCCAAAAACCATCTTTTTCTTTCTGGTTTAGTGAACATTTCTCCACCTCCATCACCAACAGTTTAGGTCAGATCATTCCTTTTGTGGCACACACCATAGGAAATCAAGAGACAATACCTGGCCTCAGCCTTCTGAATGCCAGCAGCACCCACCATATTATGATGTCGCCTGAATGGTGTCATACAGAATCACCCAATTGTGAATCACCGAGCCTGTCTGTGTATATGTGCCCCAAACAGCACATTTGACAAGAGCTATTCATTAAGAACATGTCACTCCTGGGCTGAGGCCTCAAATGCACAGGATGCAAGCAATGCCAAGAGTAAGATAAGCATTTTACAGCTGAAAGTGGCTTCAAGCAGCAGACGGGCCCTGATGTAACAATGAGCTCCTGGTGCCTGTTCTGCATGTGGAGGTTGGAACAAGAATGGCCACCTCAGGCTCAGTATTTGAATGCTTGGTCCCTAGTTGGAAAATCTGTTTGGGAAGGATTAGGAGGTGTAGCCCTGTTGAAGATGTGTTGCTGGGGGTGGGCTTTGAGGTTACAAAAGTCCAGCCATTCGGTTACCTCTTTCTGTCTTGTTGTCTCAAGATGTGAGCTCTCAGCTACTGCTCCAGCACCATACCAGCCTGCCTGCCGCCATGATCCCCACCATGGTCTTGGGTTCTAACCCATTGGAACCACGGGCCCCAGTAAACTCTTCTGTAAGTTGGGTTGGATTCCAGAGGGTCAAGGACTAGAGGCACAGCAGAGGCTGGCTGATGGGAAGGGCACAGTCTGAGGATAGAAGGCTCTAGAAGAACGTCTTCCAGGCGTATTTCACCCATTGCCTCGCCTCAGCCTCATCCGGGTTGTATCTCTAAGTAGGCAGAAGGAAGGCGCAGTGGAACATCATTTGCCCATGATAGCGAGGTGGCTATAATAGCTGCTCCTGGGATCCTGCAACGCCTGCTGGTCTGCTGCCAACCATTAGGACCCTCACATAGACTTCTGAGTTCTTACAAACAAAGTCAGGGACAGTCTAGCTGAGGAGAGAATGTCTAGTGTTTCCAAAACCAGGGGAGAAGAGAGGCTAGATTTGCAGAAACCTGCCCTAGGAAAGAAAGCTGCACTGGTCTCCCTAAATATTCCAGACAATTTCTCTTCCAGAAATAAGGATGCATGTAACACAAGACCCCGAATCAGCCCATCTGAAGGATACCAGCTGGTTTCAGTTTAATGATGTATTAGTCAGTTTTGCTATGGTAACAAACACCCCCAGATCTCAGTATTTACTACAGAAAACATTTGCCTTTCACTTTACAATCCGTGGCTTTAGGTCAGCTGCTCTGAGCTTTGTTCAGACACCCAGGCTGAAGGCAATGCTCCTATTTGAGAAATGGGGCCTCAGAGTAGAGGGAAAAGAACACAAGCCTACTTGTCATCCACTGTCCATTGGCTCCTCCAGCTTCTGTCAGACGTGGCATGAGTCACATCTGCTCATAGCCCTTGCTCCCCTTGGGAGATGGGGCGGGCACTGAGGAACGCCACTTGGCGTCAGGTAAGAGTACAGAGTCTCTAGGATGAACAAGCCCAAGACAAAAACCATCTATGGCAGACAAAGACTTTCCAGATCAAGAGGTATGAAGTCCTAGCAGGCACAGTGGTGCGCACGCTAACCCAGCATGCTCTGCTGAGCAGGAGCATGACTGGAGCTGAGGAGTTGGGAAGCGCTCAGACTGCTGTCTGGTCTGCTGCAGTTCTCACACTGGGAGGTCGGGGGAACAGGTAGACTTCTGAGACATCCGAGGATCCCAGCTAGTACAGTCACTGACGCAGAAACAGGATGTGGCTTCATGGCTCCATTAACCTCATGGCATCCGCAGCATCCTTATAGTTCTCCATTCTGGTGAAAAACTGGACCAGTCTCAGCCCTACGCCTTAGAATACTATGCAGGATTGGTTACCGCCTTGGGGTGCC
Organism: Microtus ochrogaster; assembly: GCF_000317375.1. Lineage (NCBI taxonomy): Eukaryota > Metazoa > Chordata > Mammalia > Rodentia > Cricetidae > Microtus > Microtus ochrogaster. Next base: position 74,017,215 of record NC_022016.1, read on the forward strand.
TTCCACATGTGCCTGATGCCACCGAGGTTAAGGCTGTCGATGTGCTATGAGACAGTCTACAGGCCAGGGAGTCACCAAGGCCAGCTAGGCTGGCAACTGCAGCAGACGTTCCTTCAGAGATGGGCTCCAAGGATGCTCTCTCTGACCAGGGTGGAGCTGTGAATCTGAGGAGGGTGAGGCCCAGCTGGAGCCTGGCACTTAGCCAGACAGGCTGAGGTTCAGGGAGGCCAGCAGCTTCTCCCCAGCATGAGGCTAGGAACCACTGTCCCTGGGGATAGAGAAGTGCTGGACTCCAGGCAGAGGAAGCTGAGGAGACCCCAGGTCTGGCTTCCACTTTACCTGTGCACCCTTTTCCCCTGAAGATAACTCTTAAGGAAAGACGAGGATGCTACACAGATGAGAAATGCTGGGGTGAGGGCTTTCACAGAGTACCTGCAGGGAGAGCATGACAGAGTGGTTAGCTGGGTTACACTCCCCATTAGCCATGAACCTTTCAATGTACAGAAACATTAAAATACAACTTAGCCCATTGCATTGTCTGTGGACACCATGACAGTCTCCCCTTAAAACTGAGCCCCAACCCCTAGATGGGCCCTCTGACATCAGGCACACAGGGACAAAACATGGAAGACCACAAAACAAGCTATCAGTTCATTCCCTAGCTAGTCTGTGAGTAACGGGGGTGAGCCAGGTTCCTACTAACTTGAGGTTACAGTCTGTACCCCAACAAGCAAATGGCTCCAGGAATGAACTTGTTAACCCCCTGGGAATTCTACAGACGCTGCTGAGAGGCCACAGTGGATACTGTTTGCTGCCATTGCTGATAACAAAGACATCCTCTCCCAGCAGACTGCACCATGTCTACAGGACAGGGCATTCTGACCCCGGCTTGCTCCCTTACTTGAAAGCCTAGAACCGTGTCCCCATCCTGCCGGTGAAGGGCAAGCCAGTGAGGCAGAATGCTCAGGGTCACACAGACGGAACAGAGGGTCTGCAATGCTCTTTCCATTAACGGTGCCAGGAGACAAGTGCAATCAGAAAACGGAAGCTACCCCAGCTGCCTTCTGCTGTAAAGCAGTTTTTCCATTCTGAGACCAGGCCACTCACCTGCCTTGGCCTAGGCTGTTACTGTTCTTCAACCTCCTTGGCCAATGGCCAGGCCAGTCAGTCCCACTGGCTGCCTTCTATGACTGCTGTGTGTCACTGAGCAGAGGAACTAACTAGACCCTGGGAAGAATCTGCCCATTCCCATCATCCCAAGGAGGTGCTCACCTGGGGTGCTGCAACACCTGCAACAGAGTGCTCCCAGGGGACACCTGGTATAGCTCTGCCCTTTCCTCATCCTCAAAGTAGACCTACGAGATTAACCAGGAAGAGAGTCAGAGACAAATGGGCATAAGCTGCCCTACACATGCCAACACCCAAAAGTTGTTCACTGACCTCCATATATGCTATGGCAAATCAAACACACAACGTTTTAATAAAAACACTCAATTTCTATATACACTCCCCCAAAATCCCTCAGAGGAATGAAATAGAACTTTCTTACCTCCAAATTATCTGGGTGATATTTCTGCTCTGAGTCCCAGCAGGGTGCTTCACTAAACATCGCCATGAGATGGTCAATAAACCTAAGAAGAGAGGAAGATGTGCTTTCTGGGTACCAGTCCCTGGACACCTAAGAGAGGAAGATGTGCTTTCTGGGTACCAGTGCTCCATCCACATTCCCACACCAGTCCCTGGACATCAATCCAGAGAGAAAGGCGATGTATAAGGCATGACATTCAGGCTTAACTCACATTGACAACAGTGCCAAAATAGGAAGGTGTACCACTTGTCTAGAACGTATCTCTCTAAGCATTAACTTTCTAAGCATTTCACTTGAAATCACAAGTTAAATGGTGCAATCTGTATCTTTTCTAGTAAACACACACAAGTTATACGGATGAACTACCTACCGAGACCTGACAAGGCAAGACCTGTGTGGCCAGCTAGTAAACAGATTCACGCTAGAGAAGCCTGTAAACCTGCTGGGGATAACCTCTAAATTACTCTTTCCTACTCAGCAAAAGCCCGCTTATCTCCGGGCAGTCAGCAGGAGGTGCACACGAGCAGGAGCGGAAAGCTGCTGGATGGAGTGTGTACCTGGAGTCCTCATGAAAAGCAGAGATGAAGTCAGACTGCGCATACTCTGGATACAGGAACAGCACAGGCCAGCTCAGTCTGCCTTGATTATCTAGGCTCAGCCTGGCTCCGCAAGGGTTCTCAGAGCTGAGCCCATCCAGGAAGATCTCAGTTGGACCATCGGAGGCTGAATCTTCATCCTTACCCAGGGCTTCTGAGACAAGCCTGATATTCCTAGCCTGGATCAAGACAGAAAGAAAGGCACAAACTACCTTCTCCTGTAGGAAGATGCAGACACACACCACTGAAATACACCCTAGCCCTGTGAGCTTTCCGAGGGCCCACTCCACATGACCCATCCTAACTGTCCTGGCAGCCTGGCACACAGGAGGCACCACTGTTGAACTTACTTTCCCTAGCAATGTGTTGTGTGTTTGGCCCTGCATCAAGAGGAGCTGGACATGGTTCCCTACCCTCAGGGCTGCTTCTGGTCTAGTGGGAGCAGCTGCAGAACAGTTACAACAGAAGGTAGGAAGGGGAGCTGAGGAACCACAGACAGTTCACGTGGGATTCCCCTCTGTATGCTATGAAGATGTTTTATTACCACTGGTTATTAAAGAAGCCAATGTTTCGGCCAATGGCTTAGCAGAGTAAAGCCAGGTGGGAAATCCGAACAGAGATGTAGAGAGAAAGTAGGTGGAGTCAGGGAGATGCCATGTAGCTGCTGAAGGAGACAAGATGCCACGGAACCTTATTGGTAGGTAACAACCTCGTGGTTATACAGATTGATAGAAATGGGTTAATTTAAGATATAAGAGCTAGCTAGAAAGACGGCTAAGCTATTGGCTGAACAGTGTTGTGTAATTAATATAGCTTCTGTGTGATTATTCAGGTCTGGGAAGCTGGGATACAAACAAGCAGTCTCTGCCTACAGGTAGAGCAGCTGGTGGTATCTGAGCATGCTAAGCCTTAGAGTGTGGTTTTGGAAGGCAGAGAATGAAGGAGCAGCCCAGCCCAAAGACTGGCATGTGCAAAGGTGTAGGACAGGGCAAGCATGCGATGGTACAGCAATGGAAACACTTCCCTTTGGGGAGAGCCTGGGATGCTAGAAATAAAGCTGACTTGCTAGAAATAAAGCTGACTTCATCCTGACTGCCTTACTGAAGTGAAGATCCATCAAGAATGGGCTACCTCTTACGTGTGCCAAGGTTTCTACGGTTAGCACATCCAGGGAATCAAAATTAGTTGTGGTGATATCCCTTAAGGTAGGTGAAAAGTTTCTACTCCCCGATAAGCCTCTCCACCAACACAACAATCCAAATCAGACCAAATCAAACCAAATTAGAAAAAGCCCAGGTTTAATGGATACAATGCTCCTGGATGATTTTCCAGCCCCGCAAAGAGCAGACAGGAAAGGAAGACCAGAAAACTATATGTCTGTTTTCTGGGGGGCAATTTAAATACCCAGTGGTAGTGTTCATGAGCATCTCTGGGGGAAGGGTCATCATGTGGTGGTCTTTCTGAGATGCAGCAGGGTTTGGGGAGAGAGATGGGGGAGGGGGCTTAGGATGGAGCTTCCACCTGAACATTCCAGACTCTTTGGATATATGGATGCCAGGGGCTGGGGTGAAGCTTCCACATGAACAGTAGGAGTTGACAAAACCTGTTCTTTTCTTTTTGACAGTCTCATGTAACTGGAGCTGGCCTCGACTTTCTGGTCCTCCTGTCACCTGCTCCCTAGTGCTGGGATCAAAGGCATATGCCACATGCCCAGCCCAGTTTGTTTGTTTATTTGTTTTTAAAAATTTGTATTTATGTAGTGTTTTATCTGTATATACGTCTGTGTGAGAGTGTCAGCTCCCCTGGAGTTGGGTATAGACAGACAGTTGTAAGCTGCCATGTGGATACTGAGGATGGACCTGGGTCCTCTGGAAGAACAGCCAGGAGTCTTGATCACTGAGCCATCCGTCTCTCCAGCCCCCATATTTAACTTGTTAATAGGTGTTAACAGATTGTTGGTTGGGAGAGAGAAGTGTTAAGTTTTCAAAGTTAATAGCTGAAATAAATGGGTACATAACGTCAGTGAACACAGAACGAAACTATGACCTCACCCAGGAGGCATCATCTCCCTTGTAAGGGCAGAGCAAGATCAAATGGGAGACTAGCCAGGTGTCAAGGATGAGAGACTACGTGGGTCAGACACATCCACTTCATGTAAGAACCAAGCACTAACTGGCTTGGCCACTGGGTCTCCTAGACTACACTCACTTCAGAGTGCAGCACAGGGAAGATTTTATCATCATTAGTTAGAGTGACATCCTAAAACTGTAATATAAGTTATAGTAAAGAGCAAGGACCAGGCTCTGACACCCATGAGCTGCATTAGATTTTCTCACCCAAGGCTAGTAAACCAGGAACAAGAAAGCCTTCCCCAAGGCTGGAAAGGGAGAGGGGAGGAAGGGGAGTGGAGAAATGTATAGCTCAATTAAAAATAAAATAAACAAGAAAGCCTTCCCCAAGGCTGGAAGGGGAAAGGGGAGGGAAGAAGGGAAATGGGTAAAATGTATAGCTCAATTAAAAATAAAACAAACAAGCCGGGCGGTGGTGGCGCACGCCTTTAATCCCAGCACTCGGGAGGCAGAGGCAGGCGGATCTCTGTGTGTTCGAGACCAGCTTGGTCTACAGAGCTAGTTCCAGGACAGGCTCCAAAGCCACAGAGAAACCCTGTCTCGAAAAACCAAAAAAAATAAAAAAAATAAAAATAAATAAAAATAAAACAAACAAACAAATAAGAAAGCCTTCCCCAGATGGCTGCGGCGAAAATGCCCAGAGCACGCACTCAGTATGTTGCTGAGACCAGCAAAGGCAGGGGCAGAGCTAATTGAAAGTGGTGGTCTGACTCCAGAGCCTGGGGTAAGCACAGTGTGAAGAAAAAGTATCCTAAGAAAGGTCCCCTGTAGTGAAAGACTGCTTTTCATTTCCCGGCCCCCCGGCCGCCCAGACCTATAATGACACAAAAACTACATTAATTGTAACATTGTTTGGCCAATAGCTTAGGCGTATTCCTAGCTAGCTCTTACATCTTAAATTAGCCCATTTCTATTAATCTATGCATTGCCAGGAGGCTGTGGCTTACAGGTAAGGTTCCAGCGTCTGTCTCCTTTGGCATCTTTGACTCTGCCTTCTTTCTCTCTATATATCTGTTCAGATTTTCTGCTAAGCCACTGGCCAAAACACCTTTATTCATCAACCAATAAAAGCAACAAAAATAACAGAAGTACATCCCACATAAGTCCCCAGCAGGCTTCTCACAACCAGGGGACTTCATACACTTGGGGCCTTTGGCTTGAGAACTCACCTTGATGGCCTGGAGTAGGGTCTCGTTCTGACTCTGTTCCTTCTTTTCTTTCAGCCTTGCTTTCCTCAGATCCCTCTCTTTCATTCTCTGAAAACAAAATTCAGATGCTGTCAGCTCTAAGGAACTCTTCCTCCATCTTATTCCAGCCTACAGGACTGATTTTGTCCCCCAAGACTTAGGGAGATGAGGAAGATGCCACCAATAAAGGAGAAAGGGCATTCCCATTCAGGGACCCCAATGGAGTATACAAGTACTGCATGGGAACCCTAACTTCTCTGGTGTGGCTGAAGAACCCATGTCAAAAACTCACAGGCTTTGCCCTCTGCACAGTTATAACCTATAAGAGAAAAACTCCACCATTCTACTCAGTCTGGCAGGAAGAGAATTCAGATTCTCTTTCCAGGTCGCCTCCCCACCCCAGTCTGTCCAACACCAGTAGCTCCTGCTTTCACTCCTGGGCTTGCAGTTGATGGGAATCTCCCAACATCTGATACAAAGGGAAGAAAGCAAATATTTGCAGACCATGGGGTCTCTGCCGTGCATTATCTGGTTTTCTTTCTGACTCTTGAGAATGTGAAAACCGCTTAGCTCATTTCATCTTCATTAAAAACACTCAAGGTTGGACCAAGAAATACCAGGGACTTGTCCAATGCATTTCAGCAGCGGCAAAGCAGTATTCAAACTCAGATTTGCTGACGTATCCCTCCTAAGGCTCTTGCCCGGAATATTATTCTCTCTCAGCGTCACTGAGCCAAGTAAACTCCTGCTCGGTCATCATCTCTCAGCAAGCTTGCCTGCTGGAATCCCCATTTGCACCCTGCTCTTGGTAGGGTAGAGTTAGCCATCACTACTAGACAGCTAGCACACACACCAGACACTCCCAGTGACATGAGACACAATCTGATGTATGTGCAGTCACCAACCTTCAGCTTGTCTGCTTTCGCCCTCACTTCTAGAAGTTTCTTCTCTTTGGCATCAATCTGTAGCCCCTCATCACACCAGTTCACAGCCTCAGCAAAGTGGTTCAGTTCAAGATGGCACATGGCACCTGCGGAAACCAGAGTCCTGAGATCTAGGAACAACGGGCACACCTTGAACAAACCCTCCTCCCCTGGCGGCACCAGCCAGCCCCAGGAGGGGTAGCAGGACACAGCTCTTTGCAGTTCAGTTCCTAGACAAGGCAAGGATTTGTAAAATTGCACTCATCCCCATTTAGTTAAAAACTTTCACCCTAAAATGCAACATCTCA
>NC_022016.1:74024294-74034675 GCF_000317375.1 Microtus ochrogaster
TTTTTTTTAAGATTTATTTTTAATTGTGTGTGTGTGTTTATAGGTGGGCATGTTCACAACAGTGCCTGCCTGAAGAGGCTAGAAATGTTGGCCACCCTGGAGCTGGAGGCTCAGACAGCTATGAGCCACTGGGAACTGAAAAAGGTGCCCTGCAGAAGTAAATGTTCTCCCAACTGCTGAGCCATCTCCCCAGCCCCAGAGGATGTTTACTACAAAGCAGAATTTCTGCAGCCGCCAATCAACACCAAAGCCCAAGCACTTCTAATTTTCCTTTTTTATGGAGCCGTCTGCTTAAGCTGGCCCCTTTGGGTTTTGTCTGGCTGGTTTGGGGGTTGTTTGGTTTGCATTCTAGGACGAAATCTGAGGCACCTTGTGCATGTTAGGGAAGTGCTCTACCACTACGCTACATACCTGGATTCCAGTTCCAAAATGTTTCTTTAATACATTTGTTTGTTTTTTGAGACAGGGCATCATTGTGTAACCCTGGCTGTCCTGGAACTCATTACGTGTACCAAGCTGGCCTTGAACTCACAGAGATCCACAGTCTCTGCCTCCCAAGTGCTGGGATTAAACGTGTATGCCACCACCACCCAGCTCTAAAATTAATGATGCTATCATGTTCAAGAGTTAACCTCTTTTAGGCTTTTCATAGAAATTAAAAATATCAGAACTTTATTATAAAGCTTGGCTGTCAAAGACTCTAACCCTGGATAGGTAAGATGGTTGAGCACTTGCTGCCAAGCCTGATGTCCTAAATTCACTCCCTACATGGTGGAGGAGGAAAGTCTACTCCTGAAGGTTGTCCTCTGACCTCCACAAAATACATACTGGGTTTTTGTTTTTTTTTTTAAGACTCTATCCTCATCATCCAGAGATGAACAAAAACTCATACCAAGAGCAGATGCCCTGCCAAGATCATAACATAAGGTAAGGCTGACAATGAGTCAATGAGACTAATTCTACTGGCCAGTGCTTACTCAGGGCCTCTGTCCTGTGACCACCCACAGCCACGAACATCTAAGGAGGCATAAGTTGGATAACGCAGGTCAAGCTGGCTCATGGCAAGGAGGGAGGTTCAATACATGAAGACTAAAGACTACAGCACCCTAAGCTCAGAGAGGAGCCGAAGAATAAAGGAATAAAGCACTGTTATTATGAAGATCAGACCTCAGGATGGAAACAAGGTGGGGACAGTCCAGCGCCAGTGTTCTCTGCAAAGGCCCCAGAGCTTATCTTTTCATTCATTTTAACAAGGCATTTGACTATCTTGCCCTTTAATAGGCAAAACTGGGGAGAAAATAAAAATGTGCTATATCTTAATTAATTTTATTCTTTACTAATTTAAAATGAGTTTCAGTTTCATACAAATACAGCATAAAGGGCAGAGCCTTCTAGGAGTGCCGAGGGGCAGCAAGGAACTTCACCTCAAGACTGCAGGATTGCGGCCATTCCCCCAGTCCCCAGCTCCTCGGGAACAAAGCTTTCAGTGGCAGTTTTTGGTGCAGACGGCCAGCTTTTCCACAGTGATGACCACCCCCAGCTCATGGAGACTCACCTCTTATTATGGCCTTCAGGTGGCTGGGCTTTAGCTTCCTGGCGGCCAGCACATCATTGAGAGCAGAGCGAAAATTGCCTAACAAAATGTCAATAAGTAAAAAAAAAAAAAAAAAAAAAAAAAAAAGAACAAATTTTAAGATCAAAATGTTTCCAAAATATCATGGCATTGACAAAAGATATTTTTGCACAACTGTCGAGAAATCACAACAACTGAACATATTTCTGGAAAAATATAGTTATGCTCATCAAGTCCTAAAAAGTTCACAGTATCAGGCAGTCTGGATGACTCTGAAATGCTAACAAGCACGTGAAATAGGTGAGGGTATGAAAAAGAACAGTGTCCAGATAGAGAATAAATTAGCACACTCCTTGAAACAAGTTTCCTTCTGGAAATCATTCTCAAAAATACTTGAGTAATGCGTAAGGAGTGGTGAGAAGAACAAGCAAGCTCCAATACTTCCCTCTGGTACTGAGATCTAAGACAGGGTTCCATGAAACCACCAGGCTGACCTCAAACGTGGGATCCTCCTGCCTCACTCTCCCAGGTGGCTGAGATTTATAGTCAGACACTCACATAGGCACTTAGAGCACAGAATACACTTTGAAAGCTGGAAGGCAAAGGGACAGGCTTGACAACAGAAAGCAGAGGGAAAGCCACACCACAGAAGGAACGAGCATCAGGATCAGTGTCACGGGCACCAGGCCCTCTGCAATGGGAGCAGAGGCAGACTGAAGGACCAGCAGATTTCCAAACGCCGTACCCTCCACTGTTAGAACCCAGCCTGCCCCAAACCTGTGGAAAAACTGGAAGTTTATTCTAGGCAGACTCAAAAACAGGTTTTCTGGACTGCAGCCTCCCTCCGCCCCCGCCAGGCACAATGAGATCTAGTAAAGGAAAACTAAGCATAGAGCCCTCAGCAGTACACAGTACACAGTGGCAGCCCACGCCTTTAATCCCAGTACTCAGGAGACAGAGGCAGGTGGGTGGATCTCTGTAAGTTTGAAGATAGCCTTGAAGCATAATTAATAAAAACTCAGGGATAGATATTGAGGTTCAACCTAAAGAGACAAAAAGCAAAATAGCTATTGGCTCTTACCTCGACTTTGGTTCAAAAATGGTGATCCTGCCTTCAGGAATCTCAGAATGAGACTGAGAGTTGTCTCCTCCAGTTTTATAATCCTCTCTAGGGCTGGGATTAAAGGTATGCACCGCCAGTTTCTATGGCAACTAGTGTGGCTACTGGGATTAAAGGTATTACCACTGCCCGGTCTGTAGGGCTGACCAGTGGGGCTGTTTTACTCTCTGATCTTCAGGCAAGCTTTATTTATTAAAATACAAATGAAATGTCACTACATAGCCTGGTCTACAAGACGAGTTTCTTTACAGCCAGGGCTACACAAAGAAACCCTGTCTTGAAAAAAAATAAATAAATAAAAATCAGAAAAGAAGGAAGGAAGGAAGGAAGGAAGGAAGGAAGGAAGGAAGGAAGGAAGGAAAGAAAGAAAAGAAAGAAAACAGTACACAGAATTTAAAAAATTTCCTAGCTCTATCTGCATTTCCCTCTCAAATTCCAAGATGAGAGGCATAAGGTACCACTCCTGGTGTAAAGTTCCTGTTTTTGTTTTTTTTTTAATTTGTGTGTGTGTGTGTGTGTGTGTGTGCGTGTGTGTGCATGCGCACACACACATGAATGCCAGCCAGCCAGGCTCATAGACATCAGAAGACGTCTGATGCCCTCTGGAGCTGAGTTGTGCCTGTGTACAAGCAGCTGTGAGCACCTGATGTGGGTACTTGGGATCTGAACTTGAGGTCCTCTGGAAGCAGAGCGAGTGCTCTTAACTGTTGAGACACATAATCTCTTGAACCCTCTAAGTAAATTCTTCAGAAATAATAAAGTCAGGCTGAGGAGAGAGCTCAGTCAGCAAAGTGCTTGCTGAACAAGCATGAGGACCGGAACACAATCCCTAGCACACTAAGAATGCTCCCTGTGACAGCATGTGCCTTTGATCCCACGCTGGGAGAAGTAGTGGAGACAAATGGATTCATAGGGCTTGCTGGCCAGCCTGCCTTTCTCAGAAAGCTTCAGGCCGAAGAGAAACTGTCTCAACAAACAAGGTAGATGGCACCTGAGAATGGCATCCGAGGTTACCTCTACCCTGCAATCCACACCCACTCACCTATACGTACACACACATACAGGAAACGGAGCTAACCGCATCATAATGCTCACCCAGATAGTACTGGGCTGCCGCCCGGTTGGTATAAAGGACAGCGTTCAAATCAGGGTCTACACACTTCTTCTTTAATCCCTCGCTGTAGGAGACGACGGCTTTCCTATAGTCCTTTTCTTTAAAGTAGTCATTGCCTTCATCCTTATAGGTCTTGGCTTGATCTGCAAAGAGAAGGAAATAAGTATCATGTCACACCTTCGGAAAGCTCCTAAAAATCTGAACCATGAAGTAATGTAATACTGTGCAGGCTGGGTTGTTGGCATCTTGATGCAAGCTAGGGTCCTCTGGGAAGAGGAAGCATCGAATAAAAAATTGGCTCCATCAGGTTGGCCTGTCTTAGGCATTTTCTTGATTAATGATTGCTGTGGGAGGGGCCATCACACGGTGGGCAATACTTCTCCTGGCAGGTGGTTCTGGGTTGTATAAGAAAGCTGAACACGGCAAGGGCAGCAAGGCAGTGAGCAGCACTCCCCCATGGTCTCTGTTCCGGTTCCTGCCTCCAAGTTCCTGCTCGAGTTTACTTCCTTTGGTGATGGACTGGGTGTAACCTATAAGCTAAAATAAACCCTTTCTTCCCCCAAGCTCATTTTGGTCACTCTTTTAGCACTATAAGAGAAGGGCAAACTAACACATATATGATAAATGAAAGAAATGGGACCAACAGAGAACTAAAAATTCAAACTAATGGTATGATAAAGTGGACATCAACATAGAAACACAATGTTATGCAAAGTTAATGCTACAGTCAATTCCAGGTATGTGTAGCTCTGGCTATGCTGGAACTCACTCTGTAGACCAGGCTGGCCTCAAACTCAGAGATTCACCTGCTCTGCCTCCTGAGTGCTGGGTGGTGTGCCACCACTGCCTGGCTATGAATGCTGTTTGTGAGAGGGGGGAAGAAAACTGACCTAAGAGATGGGGCTCAGCAGGTAAAGGCACTTGCCCATAGTTTGACTACCTGAGTTTGATCTCAGAAACATTCATAAAGGTAAAGGAGAAGTCACGCCAACAAAGCTGTTCTGTGACCTGTATATGTGGAGAGAGAGAGAGAGAGAGAGAGAGAGAGAGAGAGAGAGAGAGAGAGAGATTGATCCATCCTAGTTTTTGAAGGAGCTTAAGAATCGCTTTGAGGAAATTATACTACTCCTTTTGTTCCGTTCACTGAAATGCAAATTTCCCTCCTCTTTCTGGGAACAACCTACAAAACTATTAAGATTTACTTTCAACTTCAGACCCACTGTGAGCTCACCCCTGCCCCCACAGTGCTCCAACATGTTGTGCCCACGAAGGCAGTAGTATATTTCTTGGCACTTATCACACATATCTCCTGATTCTTTGGGACAATTTGGCTTTTTATTGGAGTCTGACCTTTAGGCCTGTAATGACCATGGAGAAGGACATGTGGAGCGAAAAGCGACAAGCTGGCCATCTCACTCACACTTTACCTCCACTCAGCAAACACACAAGCAAACACTAGTTACGTAAAGTACCTTCCGGAGATCGCTCATCATCATAAATAATTGACTGAAGGCAAGCCAAGTCGGGGAACTCCTTGGGATCTATTTCTGGTGGTGCTTTCTTCATAAATAGGGGGATCTTGTCAAATTCCTAGATTTTAAAAGAATAAAGCACATAATTAGTATTGTCTACTGAATGAGATCCAATCCCAGGACGCAATGTCTTTTTCACTGGTCATGATCTGCCAGTCCTCATGATTGGCTGGATCTATAGAGGCTCCAGTTTCTAGGGTGGAAAACTGGACTTCTGAGTTCTCAGCTCTCCAGGGGTGATCGTAATCACCTTTAGCTGGGCGCTCTCGCGTTCCTTCTCCACCTTCTTTCATCTTTGCCCCAACCTTAAGTGACAGAGTGCTGCAGGTAAAACAACTTTACAAGTGAGGAACCTGGCTCAAAGAACCCAGGAAACCGATCCAGTAGCAGAACCAGGAGGTGGTGGGTCACAGGGCTGACTGCCAAACCCTGTGGTCTTAACTGCACTGACAACTTAGACCCTCAAAACCTCAAGGCTTGTGGCACTCAACAGGCAGTCACTCGTCCTTCGGCAGCGATCAAGACACGAGGACCACACTCCTACCCCAGCGGAGCCCCCGGGACTGCCCACCTCCTCCCACTGGTCCTCGTGGAAGCCGCCGCGGTAAGGTTGGCTCTGGAACTTTTCCAGGAATGCGTCCATGTTAGCGTCATCCGTAGGATCAGGCTCAGAATTCTCCATTGCAGCTCGAGACTCTAGGGCTTGAATCCGGAGGAGAAGCGTACCGCTCCTTCCGGCGGCGGCCCAGGTGCCCTTCCCTCTGCTCTCCGGGCTGTGAGTTGTCCGTGCCTCTTGGGTTCCGCTGGTCGGGGGCGTGGTCTGACAGGGGCGTGAGCTGATAGGGAGCCTCCACCGCGGCAATCCGCAGGCAGAGCTTGCTTAGCTTCCAGTCTCCTGGCTTCCAGTAGGAGTTTGCTACGCTCCCTTTTGTATCTGAACCTCCACACCCTCTCCAAACCTGATATTTTGTCTTTCTTATTCTCAAAAGGTGAATTCTTAGCCAAGCCTGGTAACATCTGTCTGTAATCCTAGCACTTATGAGTTTTAGTAGGAGAGAATCACAAGTTCAAGACCGCCTAGACCCAGTCTCCCACAAGAAACTTCTGTGCACACAAATTTTAGCACACTTTTTTCACTCAACGCAAGGCTTGGGGTCTCCAGTGGAACTAAGTACATCCCTACTACCTATAACTACACATGAAACTCCATGGGGCTTACTCTACTGGATACCCAGCCTAACTCCTCCTCGCCTCACCTCACCCCACATCACCTCACCTCACCTCAGACATCTTCATACATGCCCCTATGGACCTGTGGGACGATCGCCCCAAGACGTATGCCTTCAGGTAGACTCCTTGGGTCAAGGTTATTCCTAAGCTCCCACTACTGACTAGTGACAGATTCTTGTTCAGAATTAGCTGCGTCAATCTATTGCCACACCAGCAGTGCCCAGGGCTCCTACCTCCCACGAGGAGAGTTTTCTAAAGGTGGCATCTGCTCATCTATCTCCCTTCTTAGCACCCCACCGTGCCTCCCCACTGCCCTCTGGATGAAGTCTACATCCTTTGGGCAGCTTCCATGGCCTTAGGCCTGGCTCTTGCCCCTCTCCTCTTCTTCTAGGTTCTGTCTCACAGTGACTTTGAAGATGGTCTTTGGTCCCACGTACCCCACTGTCTACACAGAGATGCCCAAATGTGGCTATCTTTCCAAACCTCCTTGAAAAATCTCTTCTCTGGAACCTCAGCTGACACACACAACCTCTGGATGCCACGGTCTCTATGCCTCCCTGCTGAGAACTCAGTCCTAGAACTTTGGAGCACTTCCATGTGGGGCTGTCATGAACACTGTAAGGTATTTAACAGTGGGCCCTGACACCTGCTCCCTACCTACCAGAAGTCAGTAGCATTGACACCTTCAGGTGGTAACAGCAAAAATGACTTCAGGTATTTTTGTGTTAGGGGTGGGCAATTATTGGGCAAAGACCCAAGGGTGAGACTCAGACACTAGGGTTCCCAAATATGCATGATGCTATAGGTGGGAAAAGTCTTTTCTCTTTCCTTTTCTACAAGGGTCACCTAAACTATCACCCCTTCTGCTCTTGTCACTGGGGAAAGGGAAACTGAGATGTCCAGGAGACCTCCTGAGTGGCCTTGGTCAAGCCACTTCACCTCTGTGCCTTGATATCCCATCCCGTTATGCTAAGTGAACAAAACAGCCTGCACACATCTGTAAGTGTCAACTAAATCAACAAATGAAGGTCATGCGCTTTTCACAGACTCGTCATGGTGAGGGCTACACAGGAGCCCGGGGTATCTCTCATGAAGAAGCCGTCCGGATGGAGAGCTTGACCATGCGGTATTTACAGTGACCTGTCTGGGGGCTTTGGCATGTCACTGGTTCAAAGACATCGACATCTTCCAGGAGGCCAGTGCCTGCATGATCCAGGAGCGCCGCTGGTGGGACGTGGGTAGGTTCTCATAGCTGGAGTTCCAGCGGTGTGAACTGGATGGGTCACACACCCATGAATCCCCATGTGGCAGAGGCCAAGAATTCCGCCAGCAGCTAGCCATGATGTGGTCCTGGGCCTGGGCTGCGTAGATGCATACTGACGCTTCTGGGTCATGTCTCAAGAGCTCCAGAGCTGGGTTGGAGGACGAGAAAAGCCACTTGTTTAGATAAGGTTCCTCTCTCCAGCAGAGCTCACATTTCACCCCTCCTTCCCACCTCCTAGCCTTGGCTTAGACACCCTTCGAGGAAGCATCTTCCCAGTCATCCAGATTGTTGCAATCTTTCAAAGCTTGTATGAGAAGTCTGCCTCCCTTAGGAGCCCTCCCAAGAGTTCTCCAGCCTACTTCCAGGCTCCTTATCAGTGCTCTCAGGTGCAAGCTGTGCCTCCTTAAGCATTTCAACTATCCACCCTGCGCTAAATGGTTTTGGGTCTTGCTTCTGAGCCTTGTTTGCCTAATGAAGTCACAAGCTCCCCAGGATATTGTGCGTTCTGCCTCTGGGTAACCCCACAGTAGCTAACATTGCACTCACTACAGATAATGCCTTAGCACAGCAGAATGAACTGAAGACTCTTGCCCTGACCCACACCATTCTCTTTCCCTGTTATACATTGTGGTTCTGCTCATGTCCCCATTCCCTCAGCAATCTCACCAACTCTGGGTGTGACTTACTGGCTTTCACTTCATTCAGCCACTGTTCAGTCATAATGTTCTTCATGCAGGGGACCAGGGACCCTGGATAATCCAAAAGGTGAAGGCGTCTACCTTGATACCTGCTCCTCCTTTTCCTGGATCAGATGATCTCAGAATCTGTCTGCCCTCTTCCAGCCCCTTAGAGGGCATTAAAGGAGAGCTTCGTTATGACGTGAGGGCAGATTCCCAACAAGAGTCCCAGGGACAGGATTGAACCAGGATGGCACAGGATCCGGGATGTGGCCAATTGACAGTGCTATCCTAGGCTGGGCCTTAGCTTCCTTGTCTGTGACATGAAAAATTTCCCAATTTCCCCAGGGAATCTGAGCCCGTAGCCTCATACACCTGTCAGCCACAGCTGCAAGGGACCTCTGAGGTGTCCTTGTGCCACATGCCTGGCTCCCATTATGCCTGGTCCTGGTTATAACCCACCCTTCCCACATTTATGTGTTTTCCTGGGAAGTTCCTGATTGTCCAGTATGTTAACTTCAGAAAGTGACTCTCTATGAAGTCCTTCCTGACCCTGACCCAGGCTGAGCCTTGATGGGAAGGCTCAGCCAATCACATTTGGCTAGGGTGTGGCCACTTAGGGCGACAGAAGAAGGACCTGGGCATCCAGGTGCCCACCCCTTGTTTTGTATTCATTCGGCTGCGCGTGACTCTCACTGAATCCTGATTGTGTGAGTTTCTCATTTTCTCAATTATTAAAATTATATTCCTTGTTTTTGAGCTGGTCTGGTTAATTCTGACTACCGGTCGACCACACCCTTCAGAGCCTGGTGCCTACCTAGAGTCTCAGTGAGCTTTCTGTCTATATACACTGGATCTGTAGACACTGGGCCTGTATACACCAGGTCTGTATTCCCTGGGCCTGTATACACCGGGTCTGTATACACCAGGTCTGTACATACTGGGTCTGTATACCCTGGGCCTGTATACCCTGGGTCTGTATACACCAGGTCTGTATACCCTGGGCCTATATACACTGGGTCTGTATACCCTGGACCTGTATACACCTCTGTATACACCAGGTCTGTATACCCTGGGCCTGTATACACCGGGTCTGTATACACTGGGTATATATACCATGGGCCTGTATACACTGAGCCCATATACATTGGGTCTGTATACACTAGGCTTGTATACAATGGTTTTACTTTACTTGTGATTTACAAATCGTATATTTATGTGTTTGTGTGAACTCGGGGTCTTATACATGCCAAGCATGTGTTCTACCACTAAGCTACATCTCCAGGCCCTGATTTATGTATGAATCTTTATCTCCCACCAGACTATAAATTTCTTAATCTGATATCCATTTGGGGGGTGGAGTGGTAGGGTAAGTTGGAGCAAGATTGAAAGAAATCAGCATGTGAGGACCCTCTGTGTAGCCCCTTAGTTCAGATGTGTGCCAAATGTCCTAGGCCTTGCTCCTGTGCCCCAGCATTGGTTATGTTGGCAGTCCCCTCATCCCGCCCCCGTGTCTTACCCCAGCCCCCATATCACTCCCACCCACTCCAGCAGCTCAGTTTCTCTAACCTCATCATCACGCCTGACAAAGAACAGGGAGTCATTCTCTAAATAAACCACTGACGGGATGGGAGGCACATGGATGGATGAGGGGATGCACAAGTGGGTAGATGGATTGGTTAGTGGATGGATGGGCAGGTGAGTAGATGGATGGGTAGGTGGGTGGATTGGTGAGTGAATAGCTAGAAAGATGGATGGGTAGATGATGGACAGATGAGTGTGCATGGGTCGATAAAAGGATAGGAAAATGGAATATATTACATATATGGTGGGTGGGTAGATAGGTAGATGGGTTGGAGGATGAATGGATG
>NC_022016.1:74035160-74038914 GCF_000317375.1 Microtus ochrogaster
ATGGATGGATGGTAGGTATATGGGTGGATGGGGTATGAGAAAGAGCAAATGAATTTAAAACATACACAAAAATAAATGTCATTTTATCGAGGTCATCACCTCCAGGCCTCTCTGCGGTAAGGTCTCCTGACCCTGGTGTAGGGACTATGATTATCTGGGCAGACGAGAATAGGAATCTAATACAGTAAATGTAGTGTGATGTGGTGGGAGAGGCAGCCCAGATGCCAGCATTAGAAGGTTCTTATGAAGAATCCTGAGCAAAGAGAATCTGTAATCAATCTTTCCCCCAGAGATTGTGATTCTGGGAAACTCAGACTGGAACTCAGGCAGAGGCTTGGCGGGGGACTTATTATACCAGAAAAGGTTACCTATGAAGATGACAGAGGACTTCCGGAGGGAGGCCCGTGAATTCTTGGCAAACTCCAGGCTCTGGCTGAGGAAGGTGAAGACACTGTCTCGGTGAGAGTTCACCTGGAATGAAGAGAAACCCCTCAAGTGCTGGGTCCACTACCTCACAACTAGGGGCAGCTATTCTCCCCATCAGCACTACCCTGACCCCGGCTCCCAAACATCCCTACTGCCCAGAGGCCAGACTTTGTCTTCTTTTATCTGACTGAAATCACCACTTCCAATGGCGTGCCAGCCCAGGTCTCCTATCAGTCCATCTCCCGGGTGTAATGGAGGAAAGGTTCCACCCTGCAGATCCCATGGGAGATGACATGGGGCATGGCATGCAAAGGGAAACTGGGCTGGCCGGGATGAAAGACTGAGGCTACAGAGCAATGGGGAATTAGCTGGAGGACTGCACAGTCCTCAAAGCCAGGCACAAACAAGGCATCCTCCTGCATTGGGAAGTGCAAGCCTTCACTCATGACTGGTAGTGACAAAGCCATCCTCTGTGCAAGATCGCCTGACAGAGGCCATCAGGGTGGCTCAGGTGCAGAGACCTGGGAGCGGTTGTTCAGGTAAGAGGCTACTGAGAGAGAAGACTCATGTTTGTTAACAACTTCCTCAGGCTGAGGCCAAGATCTGAACTCCCAGGTCTGGCAGGCAAAGCCTCCACAATCCTACTGAGTTTGACAGCTTCCGGTCGCTGCCTCCACTGCCATACTTGCGGGGCTATGCAGCAAGGACATGGACCAGCCAGAGCCACCTCTGTGCCTGTATGGGGATTGCCCCTAATTACGGTATCCTCCCTTCTACCTGATAAATTGCTTTGCATCCTTCAAGCCTCAATTCAGATACTACCTCCCACTGAAATCATTCATGACCCTCGGGGATGCTCATCTACCATTTTTGTTTGGCTTGGTTTGTCTTTCAAGACAGGATTTCTCTGTGTGTATAGCCTTGGCTGTCTTGGAACTCTCTCTGTAGACCAGGCTGGCCTCAAGCTCATAGAGATCCAACTGCCTCTGCCTCCCAGGTGCTGGGATTAAAGGCATGAGCCACCACCACCTGGCTGTCCACCATTCTTAGTGCTTCTGCAGCATCCCGCACATCCTCAGTCATGGTACCCAGAACAGTAGCTTTTAGTTGTACACCCTTTCCCCCATTGCATACGGAACTCTTCCAAGATGAGGGAACTTATCACTCCGTTCAGAGTTCTCAGCACCCTAGACAGGACTTGTATTAGAGCTGGTGACCAGAAACAACTAAAAGAGCAGTTTCCAACCCATGGGTCCCAACCCCTTTCACCTAAGGCCATTGGAAAACACAGATATTTACATTATGATTCATAACAGTAGCAAAATTACAATTATGAAGTAGCAACAAAAATAACTTTATAGTTGTGGGGGTCGCCACCCCATGAGGAACCGTATTAAAGCGTCACAGCCTTAGGGAGGTTGAGAAGCACTGTGCTAGATGAAAAAATGAATGAGCTACAGTTGATTCGGTCATTGATCAGCAGTAAGTCACTGGTTTCTTCGTCAAGCTCCTAGAGTGTAGCTTTAGCTTCTTGTACTCATTTATTTTTTGAGACAGGGTTTCATGTAGCCTGCCCTGGCTTCCTGCATGCACCACCACACACCACCACACACACACCACCAAGCTGGGGTTATGGAGTGTGCTAAAGCTCTAGCCTAGGGTCTCAGGCATGCTAGGCAGGTACTCTACTAACTGAGCCGCAGTACTCAGCCCAAGAACTTTTTTTAAGAAGATGTATTTACTTAGTATGTATAGTGTTCTGCCTGCATGTACGCCTGCAGGCCAGAAGGGGACACTACATCATATAGTGATATTTCATTTGTATTTTAATAAATAAAGCTTGCTTGAAGATCAGGGAATAAAATAGCCACCCTGGTCAACCTTACAGACCAGGCAGTGGTAACACACACCTTTAATCCCAGCACTAGAGAGGAATATAAAACAGGAGGAGACAGGTTTCATACAGTGTCTCATTCTGAGGATTCCTGGAGGCAGGATTGCCATTTCAGACCGAGGTAAAGGTAAGAGTCTGTGGCTGGCTGTTTTGCTTTTCTGACCTTCAGGTTGAACCCCAATTTCTGTCTCTGTGTTTTTATTAATTGTGCTACAAGATCTCATTACAGATGGTTGTGAGCCACCATGTGGTTGCTGGGAATTGAACTCAGGAAGAACCTCTGGAAGAGGAGGTAGTGCTCTTAACCTCTGAGTCGTCTCTCATGTGTGAGGTTGTTTGTGAAGGTAAATGTATGTGGTGTGTGTGTGTACAGGCATGCACGGGGATACTCCTGTCACTGGAAATACTGCCTGGGAAAATCTGCTGCAGGAAAGGGAGCCAAAAGGCATGATGGTCCATGGATGAGGAGACCCAAGGACAACCTCTGCTGCTGCTGTTGTCTGGGTGCTGTCCATTTAGAGTTTTTTGTTTGTTTGTTTTGTTTTTGTGGAGACAAAGTTTCTCATCGGCCTGGAGCTTACCAAGTAAGCTAGGCTGCTTTTCCAATGAGTCCCAGGGATCCTCCTGCCTCTGCCTCCCCAGTGCTGAGAGTACAAGCACCCACCACCATACCCAGGTACTTTCTGTGTTTGTTGTTTTTTTACATGGACTCCTGCCCATGACAACAGGGAAGGGAGAGTGGGACTAGATGACCCCAGAGGTTCCATGACCCACAGTGACACCGTCACAGCATGTCTGTGGCTTACTTAGCTGTTCACAGAGATCGCTGAGAAAGATCAAGAAAGCATGAGTCAGTGACCAAAACTGTCATTCCTCTGCACAGAGCACCTCCAAGCCCTCTGAAGCCACTGACAATCTGCAGGGTTGTGGAGGTAAATGTATGTGGTGTGTGTGTGTGTACAGGCATGCAACACACCAGAACACCTGCCCCCAGCATCCCCACCCTGTGGACCATCACTAGAAACACTGCCTGGGAAATTCTATTGCAGAAAAGGGAGCCTAAAATCCAGGCATGGTGGCACACACCTTTAACCCCATCACTCAGGAGGGTGAGACAGAGAGTCACTGTGAATTCAAGGCCAGCCTGGGCTACACAGTGAGTTCCAGACCAGGTTGAGGTGCGTAGTAAGACCATGTCTCAAAAAGTTTAAAAAAGGAAAGAAAAGGCAGACCATCTAGGCAGAAGGTACAATATAGACACAATATAGATAGGTTGGGGCTGTAACTCAGTGGTAGATCACTTGCCTAGCATGCATGAGATCACAGGCTCGGTCCCTACACACACACACACACACACACACACACACACACACACACACACACACACAGTGGGGAGTGTACAGAGAGAGTGCAGGAAGGAAGGTAGGTAGGTAG
>NC_022016.1:74039014-74048553 GCF_000317375.1 Microtus ochrogaster
ATAGATAGATAGATAGATAGATAGATAGATAGATAGATAGATAGATAGATAGATAGATAGATAGATATCCACTGGAGGTATCCAGTGATCCAGAGGAGGGGGATTCTAGGCGGGGAGAAGTCAGAGACAGATATGGATGCTCAAGCACCAATAGCCTGGAGGCAGTGACCACAAGTCAGAACATGAAACAGGAAGGGGGAAGGGATGACTCCTGGCCTCCAACACCCTTGTAAAGAGTAAGTAGCTTGCAGGAAGCACTCACGAGATACTTGCAAATTTTTGCCACCGTCTGTAGATGGTTTTCCCAGGGCTTTTGGCTGTAAGCCCTTTTTGGCAACTCCCACTTCATGAAGCAAGAACAGCGGAACAGGGTCTTCACACATTTCTGCAGACCAATAGGAAGAAAATACCAGCAGTGTGGAATTCCAGGACAGCAGACCTCCAGGGGGGAAAGGGATGTAGAAACTGGCTGGGGGACTGCTGAGACAGCTCAGTGGATACAGGGGCTCACCACTCAAGCCCGGCAGTCCGAGTTCAATCCCCAGAAAGGTAGAAGGAGAGAACCAACTCCGCAAAGTTGTTCTTTGACCTCCGTGTGCACACGGTGGCATGTGTGCCCATGCTCAGACATTACACGCACAAATTTTGAAAGGAATTTATTTTTCTAATATTTATTTATTTATTAGATATACAATGTTCTGTCTGTGTGTATGCCTGCAGGCCAGAAGAGGGCACCAGACCTCATTACAGATGGTTGTGAGCCACCATGTGGTTGCTGGGAATTGAACTCAGGACCTTTGGAAGAGCAGGCAGTGCTCTTAACCGCTGAGCCACCTCTCCAGCCCCACACACAATTTTTTATAGTTGGATTTTGGAAAACCAAGTCCTGTTTGAAAGGTGCAAATGGAAGCATCAAGACTATAGCTCAGTGGTAGAGAGCCGGCCTGGCGTGTGTGAAGCCTGAGTAAGGCTTAACCCTCAGCACTGCAAATAAATAAATGAAACTTAGAGGAAGAAAAGAAGGGTACAAGTGAAGCTAGCTATTTGAGGAGGAATTCTGTTCAAGATGCCTCTAGAAATCACACCTGGCTGGACATAATTGACTGCTTTCCACGGACTGGTCCCAGTCCTGGCTGGCTCTGTAAAGGAGGTGCCCCTTCGGGACCGGACACCTGTGCCTGCTCTCACCTGGACCACTTTGGCATTGCCCTCCTGCATGATGAGGAGCAAGGGCAGCAGTGTGCTGGTCAGCTGCTCCTCCAAGGCTTGGGTGCGGGGTATCCGGAGCTTCTGAACCACTTTTCCGTACACGCTGATGCAGGAGACCTGCACCTCTTCTCTTGCCTGGGACAAACCGGAGGCTCAGAAGGACCTCTCTCCCAGGAGGAGGCTCCCCAGCCTTCCTGTCCCTCGTTTGAAGGACCTTCTTGGCACAGAGGCAGAGAAGAGCCCAGGCCACGTGGTGGGGCCAACATAGACCAACCAGTGGCAGTAAGTCCACCTTCTCTGGGAAAACTGATCACAAAAGAACTCCCTTCTGGAAAAGCCGCTGGGTCGAGGTGCCCCTTCCTCTAACCTGGGGCAGCTCTGCCCAGACCCCAGTGTGGTGGGGTAGAGGGGAGATTCTGCAACCCCAGGAAGTGACTGACCCTCCTCTTCCCATGCTCCTCCCCTCCCCACTCCTGAGGCCTTACATCAGTGAAGTGAGGCAGCAAGAGCTGCAGCATCTCCACATAGACTGAGCTGTCCATTAGCTTCTTGCCCTTCCCCTTGAAGATGCTCTTGAGGTCACAGACAGCCTCCACCACCAGCACCCCATCCATGTTCTTCAGGCATTTAACCATGGTGGGCAGCAGGGTCTGGACCTTGGCCATCTGGGGGACAGAAGCATGGAGGAGGGGGTACTGCCTGGGCCAGCAGGAAGGAGATCCAGCCTCCCACTCACAGAAGACCTGGGCAGCCCAGCCTGGACCTTGTCACCTATTCTGAGTTCCCTCCCTGGCTGTTCTCTAAAGGCTTCTTTGGTCTCCTTAATTCCCATCCCCCTGCTGGGTGACTGAATCTGTCTGGCTTTTTCCCTCCTCTGGCCCCAGGTCACATAGGATACCCTACATCACAAATTAGCTTTTCGAGTCTGTGCTCTGCCCCTTCTACCAAGCTGTGTCAGGCAGTCCCTAGGAGAGAAAACGGGCACTTTTTACAATGCTAAGCTTATATTACCCTTCCAGACTTCTGTTTCCTGATCCACAACATAGGGATAATTAGTGCCATCCCTTTCTGTCCACACACTGCCTGTACGAACACTGCCTGTACGAAATCTGGATCAGGATATGTTGAAAAAGAATATAATACATAGAGATTGTGTTGGCAGGTCCATTTTACAGATGGGACCACCGAGGGCAGGCAAACATAAGCTCTAATTCCAGACTATGACAGCTGAGCCCTCCCTCCAGCCCAAGGCCTGGTAGGGCTGGGCTTCTCTCAACTCTCTACTCACCTTCTCAGACCTACGGGCCAGGATGACCAGGCCCCGGATGGACAGCACCTTCATGATGGGGTTGCGGTGGCTCAGGCCTCCCACCATCCGCCCCAGGGAGTACTCCTCGGGGATGCGACGCACCTGCTCCATTCGGAACAGCTGAGAGAGCAAACAGCACTGACTCCTGAGCCCAGGGGTACATGGCCCACGGTCTCCCTGGGACTCCCAGGATCTGCCTCCTGGAGCCGCGGGCTTGGAAAACTGACAGTAGCCGGTGCTTTTCACCTAACGTTCACCAGAAACTGGTGGGAACGCTGAAGCTGTCTCTCCTTGTGCCTCCGCATCGCCTGCCTCCTGCCCACCTCCTTCGCTCTCTTTTCACCCTGCAGCCCACACTCCTACATAGCCAGACATGTTCCACCATTCCTCAAATGACCAGGCCAGTTTGTCCCCTCTGGGCTGGCAGGATGCCCTGCCACTACGATAGCTATTTGCATGCTCACACCCACACCTGGCATAGCTCCTTCCAAAACTCAGCCCCAGGTTGAACACGTTTCCCAGAGTCCCAGGAACTCTAGGCATCCTCCTGAGGCAGCAACTAGGAACCTCAGCGCTCCATCCGCCCGTCTGTCCCCCTGGACCTCTGTGACCTTCCTATTGGACAAAAACTCAGCCAACTCTTTGGGGCATCACTCAATCTAAGAATTGGGGTAGAATGTGTGTTTACTACAGGGATCAAGTTCTCCCCCTCTGAGGACAGCTCCTCTTCCATTGCAGGGTTGGCACCATCAGTGAAACCCATCCTCTTCTCCCTGTCTGGCTTCACACCCTCCCTCCCTTCAGCGGCCAACAGGCACTGGGTCTTACCGGCCCATCCTCACAAACAACACTCTTTCATCCTGGCTGCCACCATGGAGAGCCATGTCTACAAGATGGGGAGAACTGGGAGGAGGAGCTGGTGCAGCGGGAGGATCACCAGTTAACCAGAGATGGAAGGGAGGAAGGACCACACCACTGCTGCCTTCTGTCTGTCCTTGCAAGCTACTCAGGCCGGATGTGCACCAGGCTGTGGGCAGAGCCTGAGACACAGAGGATAACGGCTCCTGTCTCTTTTACTTGCAAACTCCCTTTGCAAAAGATAAAGATTCGGGACTAGAGAGATGGCTCAGTGGTTAAGAGCATTGCCTGCTCTTCCAAAGGTCCTGAGTTCAATTCCCGGCAACCACATGGTGGCTCACAACCACGTATAATGAGATCTGGTGCCCTCTTCTGGTGTGCAGGCATACACACATACAGAATATTGTACACATAATAAATAAATATTTAAAAAAAGATAAAGATTCTTCATTTATAAATCAGAGGGCCAGCGAGATAGCTCAGCAGGTAGAAGTGCTTGCTGCCAACTCTGATGACCTGAGTTCAATTCCCACACGGCAAAAGGACAGCGGAGCTGACTCCCACAAGCTCTCTTCTAACCTCCACATGCCAAGACATGCGTGTGTTCATATATATAGATACACACACATAAATAAATAACTATAAGAGTAGATGTGGTATAAATGTCTACCGAAAATAATTAATGTGGACACTTGAACCATTCACTTTTATAAATCATCATTTCTAATCTTGATATTGGCTACAGATTTGGAACACTGGTGCTGCCGAATAAACATGGTCCCTGCTCTGATCTCACAGTCTGGAGAGGCAGAAATGTTTTAAGAAATGTGTCAAGAAGAATGCCCTTTTTGCAAGCCGTACTCACCCGTTGAGGTCGAGCTTAAATGTCACCTCCTCCAGGAAGCCTTTCTGTCCTTCCCACTAGCTAGGCAGGCAGTAAGCCAGCCCCATCCTACAGACTCTGGTGAAACCCCGGAGTCCTCTGAATGATAACTGTCAGACGAGGGAGCAGGGACCAAAGCAGGTCCTCTAATGTCACTCACAGACAGAAGTTGAACATAATGGGGTGTTCTCAGCCTCTTTGGGGGACACCCGATGATTACAGCCTGGATAAGCTTGGAGATGCCATAAAATCGCTGAGCACAAAATCTCCCTGGCTTAGAGGAGATGCTGCAAACAGGTCCGTTTGCAGTTAGAAGACAGGAGGTCCACGTGTTGGGAGGACCAGAGGGCTTGTGTGTAACGGGGGTGGGGCGTGTGCATCTGATGGGGCAGGTGGAAAGGTCCTGGAGTTACATAGCTACAATCACACAGCCATAGGAGGGAACTGGCACCAGTGAGCGCTTCAAATGACCTTGTGCCTTGTGTGGTGTGGAGGGTTTACAGTAAACTAAGGAAGAGAGAGGCATGGAGGAGTTCGAGCCAAAGGTGAAGATTTGAATCCTGGATCTAGCTGCCATTTGGGCTTTGGGAAAGAGACTGGACCTCAACTGCCTTCTCTGAGGTGGCCATAAACCAGTATCTAAGTTATGGAATTTGAGGGAAAATGAAATGAACCAATTAGCATAAATTGAGAGCAGGCTGGGAGGACAGTAAGCGCCCAGTAAACGTGAGTCAGCTCCTTCTGCGGCTGGCCTTCCCAACTCCTGACTTGTCTCCTGATCCTGCCTGGCACTTCCTGCCACGCTTGCTCTAATTATGTCACCTCCTTCAGGAAGCTCTCCCTGAGGCCCTCTCTCCAATCTCCAGCTCTTTCATGACCGCCCAGTACGGCACCCCACACTATAACCGGGATGCTCTCTGTCTTCCCTGCCACACTGAGAACTCCTCAAGGCCAGGGTGGCGTCAAGATCACATTTGTGTCTCTGGTTCCTGACACACAGTGGTGCCAAGCAAAGATTAACAGGTGCCTGAGGTTTTTGGAAAGTCTGGAAGAGTGGGGTATAGGGGTGCAGAGGGGGAGACACAAGAGAGAGACCTGTGGGGCCTTCCTATTGAAGAGACATGGAGGATCTGGGAAGGCTTTGGAAACTGGAAAGTGTCATTCCCCAGAAGGCCCCGAATGACTGTCCCCAGGTTCCCAGGGCCCCAGGAGGTACCTCCACAAAGAAGGCGGTGGCCGTGACCTTGTGCTTCTCGTCACCTCTTTCCAAGAGCGGGATGAGCAGGTAGAGGATGCGACACAACTCCTGGCAGGAGTAGTGAACCATGGCCCTAGGGAGGGCAGACCCTCAGGCTCCCAGTCACACAAGGCCCGCTGACGGAGGTCTAACAGGGACACTACCAACCCTGGCCAGTCAGTGTCACCTGGGTGACATCTCGGAGTCAGTGGTACCTACCTGCTTCTTTACACAGCTGGGGAAATGAGGCACAGGGTGGGAAGGAGATTTGGCAGAGGGCACAGGGCAAATCAGTGAGCTGGGCAAGCCGAAGCCCTCCCACGACTGTGCAGGAGGCCAGGGCAGAAGGAAGGAGATGTGAGATTTCACTCACTGAGGCCAGCAGCAGCCAGCCTCCCACTTTGTCATTCCATGGAGTCTCCACATCACCCTTCCAGACAGGTGGCCTTGAATATCCCCAGTCACAGAGGGAACTGAGGCTCTGAGTGGGGCTGGCTCAGCTCTCAGAGCTGGAGTGTGGCAGAGCTGTGGTCCCGACCACAAGTTCCTGCTCCAGCTGCTTCACCCATCCCACCGAGCCAGCAGGTGATCAAAGTACCCCTACCCACACAGCCAGCATCAGCACTGCATGGAAACTGCCTGAAGACACACTCTCAGGACCCTAGCCCGCACCCACTGAGAACTCAGGGCAGAGTGCTGCCAGCCAAGGTGACCGTGGGTCACTGAATCTAAGAGAATAACTTATTGAAGAATTGAAGGGAGAGAGTCTGGGTTCAAATCCTGACTCCAGTATGTGCTGTGTGATTTGGGGCAGGCACTTAATCTCTGGGCCTCAGTTTCTTCATGTTTAACCCTGGGCTCATCATAGCACTGTTTCTTTGGTGCTGGTAAGAACCATGGAGGCATCGTCCATGTAGCCCCCCTTTTTTTTCATAATTATTTATTTATTATGTATACAATATTCTGTCTATGTATGTCTGAAGGCCAGAAGAGGGCACTAAATCTCATTACAGATGGTTGTGAGCCACCATGTGGTTGCTGGGAATTGAACTCATGACCTTTGGAAGAGCAGGCAATGCTCTTAACCACTGAGCCATCTCTCCAGCCCCCCATGTAGCCCCTTTTTGCATGGTGCTTGGAGAACAGTTAGTGCTCCATCAGGTGACTGTGTGCTCAGCCCAGGGAGAGGCTCTTGTGGCAGGAGTCATGGCACCAGCACAGAAGTCAAGATGCCCCTCTGTAGCCAGGGAGGGGTGTGTGTTTGGAGAGGGAGCACTCATCTGGGCCAGGGTGGGAAGGAGCCTTGGTGAAGGACACAGGACAATCACTTTACCACTCCTCAGTTGTGTGGCCTTGGATAGATGACCCAGCTGTGTTCCTGAGCAAGATGTGTACGTGTAAACCCTGGCCTCCATAATGGTAGCCTGTGCTTCTCTCTGAGTAACAGCTCTGGCTGTCCTGGACCTCACTTTGTAGACCAAGCTGGCCACAAACTCACAGAGATCACCTGCTCTGTCTCAGGAGTGCTGGGATTAAAGGCAGGTGCTATCATGGCTGGCTGAAGAAGGGAACTTGTAAGTAAACTGGTGTTTATTTATTTTACGTGCATGTATACGTGAGTGGTGTGCATGCCACAGTGCTCATGTGGAGGTCAGAGAACAATTAGTGGGTTTGCCTTCCATCATGTGGGTCCAGGGAATTGAACTCAGATTGACAGCCTTGGCAGCAAGCACCTTTACCCATTGAGCCATCTCACCAAGCCAAAAAAAAAAAAAAAAAAAAAAGAACTAACTATATCATTTCAGGGACCAAGTTTGCCTCCCAAAAATGGACATCATCTTTCACACTGGTGTTGACCCACTGCTAGGACAGTATTCCCCAAGCTGTAGAGAAGAGACAGGGAGGGGGGTGGATAAAAGCTGTTGCTCAGAGATGCCAGCTTGGGTCTGTCTGAAGATCCGAGGGCCCACCCTATCCCATCCTACCCCACTGAGGTCCGCACCTCACCTTGCCAACAAGGACACTCCCCGGTAGTGATTCTCTGCCTGGCCCATGAGCTCCCAGCCACCCTGCTCCTCCAGAAACGTAGACTCATATGAACAGCCCATTTTCAGAAGCAGGGTTTTCACCACCTTCACCATCCAGCTGCCGAGACAAGGGGGTAAAGTCTCCTGTGCACTGTGTGCCTTCTTCTTGGCCCCTCTTGCCAAGGCTCCTCTCCACCCCCAGCACCGTCTCTACAGTTAGCAGGGTGCACTGGATCCACAGACAGTGGCTCTTTATAAGTAACACATCCTTCACTTTCAGAACCTGAGAGATAGCAGACACAAAGTCCCCCTTCACCCACCCTTTCTCTGAGGCCTTGCTTCCTGGAGGAGCCGGCTGCCCAAACTTCCTTTCCTGTCTTGCCTGTTCTCCTCTATACTCTCCATTAAGCCATGAATGTCTTGGCAGCCTGCTCTCCTGGACACTCAATCTTCTGCCAGTGCCCAAGTCCCTTTTGGCCTCAGGACCCTTCAGGAAGGTCCTGGAGAGTTGTCACACCCAGGAAACTGAGCAGAACTCAGAAGGTCTAAGTGAACTCAGGGATCCTGGAGGCCACTGCCACCTTTTAATCAACTGGATGTCTAGCCCAGCCTATTGTCTCTTTACGAAAGTTAAGTTACAACCATATACTGATGGGATACATTCTGAGAAAGGCCTCAAGAGCTGGAGGCATGTGTGAACATTGAAAGACCCGGATAAATTCAGACCCCTCTAGCAGAAAGAGTAGAGCCAAAACAATCTAGCAGGGAGAGAAGAACCAAAAGTTTAGGTTAGCTGGTTCAGTGACTCTGTTCCAGGAACTAGCTGACCATAAATTTAGATTATAATTTTGAGAATAATCTTGAGAAACAGGGAGGTACCCCCTTGTGATTATCATTGGTATTTTCGGAATTTTCCAATGACGCCCTCCCTACTCCCTTTAGATTACTGGGTTATGGTTTCTTCCCTTAAATACCCCTTCTCCCAGCTACTCGGGGTCCAACTCTCCACCCCTGCATGGGAAATGAGTTTCCGCCCCAGTGCACTGGTTCCTGACCTGTCAATAAACCACGTGTGATTGCAGCAAGAACGGTCTCTAATGAGTTCCTGGGGGGTCGTGTTATCCCAAGACTTGAGTGAGAGTCTCCCCACTCCGGGGTTCTTTCAGCATCATGGTGTGTACTTACTCTAGCTTACGTGGGCTCTCCTACAGTCTTAGGGGAAGCACCATTGTGGGGAGCACAGTCCAAGAATGAAGTCGAGTGAGGAGAACTCTGAGGACTTGTGAGAAAACAAAAGTCTAATGACCTCAGTTTCTTCAAAAACACGAATTGTTCTTGGAATGTCTTTTCATGTTCCTCCCAGGTGTAGTGGATGGAAGTGAGTGTGCTCCAGATCACTAGTGCAGTTCTTACATTGGTACTATCTCTTGCAACGTTTCAACTGCTGTCTTTCATTTGACTCAGGTTCTCTGGGTCAGCTCCAGGTCAGGCAGGTGGACCTTATACTCACTGGGCCCAAATGCTGCTTAGATCCACCCCGTCCTGCCGGAGAGCCTCTAACCTCAGAGACAAAAAGACTGTCCCTTCTAAAGGACCTCAAAGATGTCACTGTGACTAAAATTAGACCCCAGAAAAGTGTTAAGGTCGATCTAAATGTCACTTTAGCTAAAATGTTGAGAATGTTGAGCGGCTGATGCTAGCAATCCAAGCAAACACCAAAGCTACTTTTCTTTTTTCTTTTTCTGTTTTTGGAGACAAACAGTGGCCAGTCAAGAGACAGGGTTTCCCTGTGCAACAGTCCTATCTGTCCTGGAACTAGCTCTTGTAGACCAGGCTGGCCTTGAACTCACAGAGATTCACCTGCCTCTGCCTCCCCAGTCCCTGGACAGCCACGGCACCACACAGAACAACTGAAACTCCCAGGGCTGCCAAAACCCTCAGGTCATGCCTATGTCCGTGTGCTTGAATCCAGGAGTCCCTCTTTCCCTTCAAACTCACATGAGACATGTCACCTGG
>NC_022016.1:74049224-74053739 GCF_000317375.1 Microtus ochrogaster
TAGGGTGACTTTTTCATCTGTCACTGAGTCTGGAGCACCAAGGAGTCACACAAAGGCCACACAACAGCGTGGCTGCCGTGGCTAGCTGCCACAGGTAACCGTAAAGCAGCAGAAAGGACTGCTAGCTCTAGAGGCTGGAACCCAAATTTAAGGTGTTGGCAGGGCTGTGCTCCCGCTAGTGGGGATATGGATAAGATGAGCTGTCCATGGCTGTGGGTAGGTGTGCTGTTGCTGTGGCTATGGGTAGGGTGGGTACTCTGGCTTCCTTCTAGTGGTCCTGTGGTCTTAGCGGAGTTGAATCCTCCTCTTGTGGAGGCTGTTCCCTTCATCACTTCCAGACAGGGAAGCCTCCATCTGTGTTCCTCCTACTGTGGCTGCAGCACCCCTTCATCTCCTGCTGTTGCCCAGGAACCTAACAGCCCCGGAAAGCACAGGAAGAGATGCAAGAGGGCACATGGACAGTGGGTGTCTCTCTAGCAGCGGGTGAGGCTATCAGTTCGCACAACCATTAGGCAGAAATCAGGCATTCATCTCATGGGGGTGGGCGGCCAAAAGGTTAACTATCAAAACAAACAAACAAACAAACAAACGGGAGAAAACCAGAGCAAACATGATGGACAGCTCTGTATCAAAGGCCTCCAGCCACACGCGACTTGTCCTTTGCCCTCCTGAATATGCCTCTGTAAGTGAACACACAAGGATGAGAAGGGGAATGGACCAGCGTGCCATGGAAACAGTTAACTTTATGAATGACAAAAGACGTGAAATAAACACAGGTTAAGTAGCCAAATATAATATAAATGACAGTTAATTCCCTTAGTAAAATAGGTTCTCCTACATTAATAGGGAAAATGGAAATAAAATAGTTTTAAAAATTGCTAAGAAAAATCCCCAATAGCCCTATGTGGATGGACGAAGGGCAAGGAAAACTTGCTCACATAAACGGGAATACAAATGCCATTTAAATCTCAGCTTCATTCAAATGAGAGACATGAAAACTAAACCCCCAGCACAGGTGTGGTGGCAGAACCCTGGCCTCCCAGCACTCAGGATATGAGGCAGGAGAATCACGATTCCTTTTAAGGACCTTAACTAAAGAAAAGAATAAGAAAGAAAGAAATCCATTTTTTTTGCAGCTCAGATTTGCAAAGATTAAAATGTTCTGCAACACATTAGCCGAGAATAGAGGTGGGGATGTAGGCACTGGCATAGACCACAACCACTCGTGACGGTTTTCTCTGTGCACCCTGGCAGATGGGGCAGTGGAGGAATTGCTACATTTTAGCTAATCTCTGTGTGTATGTGTGTGTGCCTTCAGAGGTTAAAGAATCGATTCTCTCCTCCATCTTGTGGGTCATGAAGATGAAACTCAGGCTTGACAGCAAGCACCTGTATCTGCTGACCTATCTCACTGGCCCCTCATTTCAATGTTCATCCCTCAATGATCATTAACTTTCTCCATCATTCATTCCTATGCCATTTCAGTATCCCCATGCAGAAGTCCATCGGTGCCCCACCCTCCCTTCAGGAATCCATCCTACACATACAATTACATGCGTGTCTCCATGCAAGCCAGCTCACAGCAGTGTCTCTGCCATTGCAAAGGGTAGAGAAGTGCCCGAATCAGGAGGAGGGCTGCAGGGCTGCCCATTACAGGACTGAACTTCTGTACATAAGGATGCCCAGCTGTCAAAAATAATGAAGCAGCTGTATGCATGAAGGTCTCCAAGACTAGATACCTAAGAGCAAATGTGTGCCTGTGTCACAGGCTAGCACCCATAAAAATAAATATAAACCCATGTGTTCATCTAAACTAACTACCCCTGAAAAGGCATGAAGGAAAAAACTTGCTTCTCTTCTGGGAAGGCATCTGGGGTACAAAGAGGAAAAAGAGAATTGATTTTAACACCCTGTTTCCTCCCCCCCCATGTACATAGATTATGTTCCAATCAGTAGGAACATTGGTGGGTCTGTGATACACATCCCATATGAGCAAGCCTGCTGGGGATGGCAGCGGGTGAAGATCCCCGGACCACTCATCCTGTCTCGCCACTATGCACTGATCAGAGCTGAGGGGCTCAGAACCAGCTGTGGAACGGGGTGTGAGTCCAGTAACATCGCATCTCTAGTGTCTGGAGAGGCAGCTCTGTGGATAGGGAATGCTTGGTCAGCGTCAACCGAGCCCGAGGTTTGATCCATAGAAGCAGATAAACCAGTCAGGGTGGAGCATGCCTACAATCCCAGTGACTAGGGAGATGGGGACAGGAGGGTCAGAAGTTCAAGATCATCCTCAGTCTACATAACAAGCGCTGGGCCAGCCTGAACTACGTGAGGTCCTATTTCTAAAAGCAAATGTATGCTCCACTTCCGGTACCGGTTTATTTGGTTCCAGCGGACTTGCTCGTATTAGATGTGTATCACAGACCCACCAAAATTCCTACTGATTGGAACATAATCCATGTATGAGATGTCTGGGGGACTCCCCACTGCCAGGACAGCAGGGTAGACAGACAATGGGGCCTACCATACAGGTAAGAAGACAGGAGGCTGCGTGTCATTCTTGGCATCCTTCCGAGGAGCCACGCGGCTGGGCAGGCTGAGGCCAATGTGATAATGGACCTGAATGAGCAGAGCCAGGAGCAGCTGAGGGTAGATGCGCCTCACACGGCTCACACAGCTGTTGACGGACAGGAGCTCACACAAGCCACTGGCTGCCTAGGGGTAGAGGGGAGGCCAGTGGCTTGACCCAGTCCATCCTCTCAGCACCGCTGGCTGTAGCCTAGCTTATTGCTCTGAGAGGCTGGGACTGGTTCACTAATTCAGTCTAGGAAAGCATGGTGCCTGTGGCCTCTGGCAGATGGGACCAACAAGCTGAGTGGGGTAAAAGGGAAGGAAAGCAGGTGCCTGGTCCTCACCGCCAGGGGCACAATGGAGGCCCGGCCCTTCTTGGTGATGGGTTTCTCCTTCAGGCTAGTCAGGAGCAGATCCAGCAGGTCTCGGACGTCACAGCTGGGCTTTCGAAGTATCAGCTGCCTCCACATCTCTGCCCCGTTGCTAAGGAGGAGGGAGGATAGTTAGTGGTTGGTAAGGCAGGGGCCACCTGATGCCAATGGCTTCAGGGCTGGGGTGCAGGGCCAATGAAATGGTATCCAGAAGCACACCCGCAAGGAGTGGCCCTGAAAGCATTCTCCATGAGGCAGGAGGCTGGCAGTGATTGAGAACCTCGTTTGCAGGTTTCAGCCCCAGTGATTTATCCTCATGTAATGTGTCACTGGGCAAACATTCATTGGAGTGGGCATCGTGTATCAGGCACCACGCAAATCTCTGAGGATACAGACGCAGACGCCTGGAAACGCTCCAAGTCACTGACTTCTCGCCCAATAATAAAGGACATTATTCCCATCTTACAAAGGCAGAATGGAGGCTCAGGGAGGTAAAACCATCAGTCCAAGATGCTGCTGCTAACAGGCTGCAGAGGTAAGATGTGACCACACCCGATGACTCCGAAGCTGTCTCCTAAGAGCAGAAGTGGAGGTCACAGAGCCCTCTAGGGCCTGGATCTTGCCCTTATTCCAGACTCCCAGGAAGCAAACTCCAGGCCCTTTGCCCAAAGCTATGCCAGCAGGAGGAGCAGCAGCACCAGGGCAGACTCTGGGCATTTGGCAGTGAGCTAAAGGGTTACTGAAACCCTTTTGCCTGGATGCCGGAGCATCTGAACCTTCCGCTCATTTCCCAGCTCTGTTCTCCTGGAAACCCAATAAAGATAGTATTTTAACTACGTTGCTAGGCAACATTGCTTAGGGTAAAAATGGTCATGTTTATAGCTGCCTGGTATATATAACATCTGGATCAGGGGGAACTATCATTAACTATAAGAACCAATGGAACAACATGGGTCTTCCCAAGGACTGTGACCCTTGTGGCTGGACTAATCACTGCAGAGATGCAGAGAACAAGGATCCTGTAAGAGACTCTGGTCCCTCTGAGTCCCCTGGCTCTCTTACCCTCATAGCCAAGGTTTACCTGGGAAGCATATAGGGAATAAATAGAAGCCCTCACTCTCGGGATCATAAATGGAGCCATCAAGTCAAGGGCAGCCCTGGTAATCTAGTGACTGAGTGGTTCACAAAAGAAACCCCCTGTAGCTGTAGTTCAGCAATAGGGCACTTGCATACCATGGCCCTGGGTTCGATTCCCAGCACTGCATAAAGAAAAAAAAAAGACCCTAATGTAATTCCGGTACCTGAAAGTAGGAGGCAGGAGGATTGCCATGAGTTTGAGGACAGTCTGGGATATATAATGAACAACACCCCCCCTTCCTCTTCTCCTTGTCACTGTCTACCCATTCATGTGTGTTCCCATCTCTGTGTGTGTGTGAGAGAGAGAGACAGAGGGAAGGAAGGGAGAGGGAGAGAAAGGAGAGAGAGAGAGACAGAGAGAGGGGGAAAGGGAGAGGGAGACAAGGGGAGGAGAGAGAGAGAGAGAGAGAGAGAGAGAGAGAGAGAGAGAGAGAGA